>NC_139672.1:5332711-5345661 GCF_951799395.1 Argentina silus | reverse complement strand
TACACACACACACACACACACACACACACACACTCTCCCAAACAGACACACACACACACACACACACACCTGAAGTGTATTATCACTGATGAGGCAGGGGCCACCCACGGCGGAGGATCGAACCCTAGAGATGTCTGAGGTCACTGGCTATTAGCAACTTATCCTCGTGTTCATCTTTAAACGTTTGTCTTTCAAGAATAAATATGTATTTGTGTTTGTGTGTTTTTAAGTGAGGGGCTTATCGCTTGATTTAGATGCATATGTTAGCATATGAATGACAAGAGTGTATTGATAGTCAGTCAACAGACTGCATGGGATATGATGAGGGTTCCATGATTGTTGAGGGAGAGAGGGAGAGAGGGAGGGAGGGAGAGAGTGAGGGAGAGAGAGAGGGAGGGAGAGAGAGGGAGGGAGTGAGAGAGAGAGAGAGAGGGAGGGAGGGAGAGAGAGGGAGGGAGTGAGAGAGAGAGAGAGGGAGGGAGGGAGAGAGAGAGGGAGAGAGGGAGATCCACAAGGAGGAAAACAGGGAAGAAAATGGACAGCAACGAGCAAGACAGAGCAAGTATAAGTAAGACTGAGACAAAGATGCAATAAGAGAGAGATAGACCAACACACAGAGAGCAAGATCCAGGCGGGAAGAACCTGATGGCCGGAGGGCTCTGCCAGGCAGCTAGCTCTCTCAATGCCAGCTGTCCAGACGCAGAGATACGGGGTGAGAGTGAGAGACCTTGTCTCCTGCGGGCTGGGGGCTGGGAGCATTGGGGAGGTGGCAGCAGCGGTGCGTGTGTAATCACTGATTAAACATTCGGACTGGCAGTCCGGGCACGTCCAGCGTGTCAGAGCGGCCGTTTCGCACTCCACTCACTGCAGCTCAGCTCAGGAAGAGAATAGGGTGTTCCATTCAATGGTTTTTGGCAGAGGGTGACGGAGGGGGGGACGGTGGGGATGGAGCTCGGGGAGGGGAGGTGACTGCTGGACTGTCGTGCTCACCCCCCCCCCCCCCCTCCCCCCCCCCCCCCCCGCCTCCCATAGGGATAAAGAAAGAGAGAGAGAGGGCCCGGGAAAGGACCCCTTTTTCAGCTTTGGCAAAAGAGAAAGCGTGAGAACAGTCCCAGTAGGGGCTGAGGAACATTGTATCTGTCTGCAGGGATGAAAGGCCTGCAGCAGAATGAGAGAATGAGAGCCTTTTAAAAGAGCCCCATCTCAACGAGAGGGGGAGGGGAGAGAGAGAGAGAGAAAGACTTCACTATATCCTACTAAATTACATTAACGTGAGTGTTGATTGGATGATGAGTGTTGATTGGATGATGACAGCTCACTGCAGAAGCGCCTCCGGAGGAGGAGACCGTTTCAGAGCATGAAGGTAATCAAAGCGGTAACTGTTACATAAGTGAAAAAACAATATATGCAGTTAGAAGACGTTTGACACCAGAAGTAAGAATGGAGCGTAATTCTACACCTTCACTGTGACAAGTTGTAAACTCCTCTGATCATCACTGCATACTCTTTGAAAAGCCAAGAGACAAACACCTCACATACTATACTGAAGGCTGGTGAAGGTAGAAATCGAAGGACAGGCTCATTGTAATGCATGGAATGAGCCTGTCCTTCGATTTCTACCTCCACCAGCTTCCGCTACTGTACAGTGAAGTTCTGAATCACTGGGACGCTGAATTTACACACAACAACAGTATCTCTCTCTCCCAGGTAGTCAGTTCCACAGGTCCTGTCAATGTTCTGCAAAAGTACCAGAGACACCCAACATTCTCAGATAAGTGTGAGGGTGACAACGTTGCAGAATCTGCAGCCTCAGCAGCATAGCCAATAGATAGATCTGTTCCTGATAGGACGATCCACCGCACACAACAACTTCCAATGGCAGAACCCATGGCCAACGGTTCCGTTCGCACCCCATGGCAACAACTTCAGGACTTTCCATTTAAGCTCTCCCTAAGCCCTGGCTTCAAAAACAGATGCTTCAGGAGGATAAGGCAACACAGTGGGAGAGAAGGCAGCTAAGCCTCCGCTGAATGTTGAATCAACAGAAAAGGAATCATCCCACAGCTGTATTAGAAAGGGTGCGCTTTTGAATAGGGAGCTTTTTTAGCGATTTTTACGCGCGCTGCATATTGTTTTCACGACTCGTCTCCCTTCGTCAAGGTCAAGGGAGCTTTGATGGAGGAAAGGGGTCAAATATCACAATGACCACAAAGGAGGGTAAAGACCCCATCGACATCGAGGCTGCCAATGGAATTGTGAATGTAAAATGATCCCTGAACATCTGATAATGTTTAGGTCATATAGCAGGTGTAGACGGCACAGATCAATACGATCATGCTTTCAGTTAAAGTGCTTTATTAATTATTCATTTCTGCTTCTGCCGTCTGGAATAACTGATGAGATGAGGTCATGTCATAATTCTGCATACGTGATTGTGTATTATGATTTATTACTTATTGAATGTATCTCATACCCATGTTCTACTGTGTGAGATGTCATTGCAGACAGCGATGTCATATGGCATTAATGGAACCTAAATTGACTGTTGATGAGAAAATATGATATCAAACTTCGTTTTCTTGCTTGAGTTTATTTCCTGCTTCAGCTTCTGGTTCTTGTCAACTTGAGTTGTGTCATTGATATATGCTTAATGGACTTCAGGAGGTGAGCAAATAGATCACTGATATACAGTTTGGAGACAAAGTCGGTATATTATGTCCTCAGGTATTGAGTAATATGTTATCCTGCAGGCGTTGAATGGCAACTGTGAGCACTGCATTTAATATCGCTCTATAAAGAATGATGTTGGTTACAGTGCTTAAGGCAGACAAGCTAAATCTTGCTAAAATATATTCAAATGCTCTCCCATTCGCCTGAAAATATCATTATATGTAGTCATTGTATTTTATGATTACGAATAACAACTCGCTGGATTGAAAAATATAACAACGGACAGCAAATACAATTACCATAGCCAGACACCTAGTTTTGTTCCCCCTAATTTATTGCAGAGGCACTCGGGCGTCTTGCCTGTGAATATAGACTATAAAAGGCCACCACTTGATTTATGTAAGCATCTTGCTAGTCAAATTACAAAGCTTGAGCCTGTAGCGTTTTTTTCAAATATTTCCCAGCCTAGAATGAGGACATGGCCCAAGCTGTTAGGACAGCAGTAATGATGTACAATGTTTCCCCACTGTATTGTGTGTGTGTGTGTGTGTGTGTGTGTGTGTGTGTGTGTGTGTGTGTAGGAGCATCAGGATTGAGTGCTCTATCCTTAAGAGCTTTACCTTTGTGCAAAGATGACTATACCTCTGTCGGTAGATAAGAGCTCGATTAACTATTTGTGCTAAGAGCCTAGTCTTCAGTACAGCTGGCTGGTCTCGTCTGTCGTCTGAGGACAAGCAGTTACTGTAGGGAGAGTGGAGGCCTGAGGTCTGAGGTGAGGGCCTCCTTGGTTAAACATGATGAGAGTGAATCAACATTTACTGTAAGCAAAACTTAAAGCTCTGCATACTGTCACATAATACCTTATCACTGAGTTAGCTACACACACAGTCCTACCTCACACAGGCTCTCCCTCTGGTACCAGTTGAAACAGGTGCAGGAGGTTGAGACAGACAGAGATATACAGCTCAGAGTGCATTACTGGGATGGTGTGATACCTGATGGGAATTGAAAAGTGTACAGGAATTCAACGGCACGCACGCACGCACGCACGCACGCACACACGCACACACACACACACAGAGAGACACACATTCACACACACACATACACACACAAACTACTCCCTGTGGAATGTGTGACCTCTGACCCAGCTACTTCCAGACTGTAATTAAAGCATGACCATGTATTATGCGGCTGTTGGTCTGCTGTTGGTCCGAGGGGAGGAGTGGTCATCTAGACCAATAGGAGGGTCCAAAATAGACCTGCGAGATCCAGGGTCATCGAGGAAAGTGCCCCTTGCCTTGCAAGAATGTCACAGCTTGCCAAGCTCTTCGATTGCGACTGCCGAGATCCTAATTCATAACGGCAAAGTTCCTCACGCTATAAAGGTCAAAGGTGGCTCCATTTGTCCCCTCCTCTGAAATGCGTCACATTCTTGATGAATTAATCTCATTTAGTTTCACAGACTTTGAGCTATGAACTCTGGCAAGTGTTAAAGGATACCGTGCGAGACAGTTATCTCCCCTGCTGAGGAGTGAAGGTTTCTACAATACTGTATTTATGCCAATAATTAGAAGAGACCTTCAAAGTAAATGGCCAAAAATCCAAACTTTGGGAAGAAGACAGTAGCTAATTCAAAAGAGCGTCTTTCTTATGGACAACAGCCTCATTCTTTTAGTCGTTTTTTGTGACAACAAAATATCGTGACAACATCAAACCCACCCTCATGTAATGATGTACTTCCTCTGTTTCCTTGTAATTTCTTTGGCTCCACAGTGAATGGTGTGCTATTCATAAATGTCAAACATAGATAGCTCATTTTCATTTGTAGACCCTACAAAGAATCAGTTCACCCTGCGAGTTAATTGAATTACACAACACTATACAGTCTAGTCATGATAGTGAGTCTATGCAGAACATCTTTGTGCCGTTTATAACAATGAACCTCATAGCTTTATATCTTAATATCTTGAAATGGCCCTCTGACTCTAATGTGTCTGCTGCCTATCAATATTCTAATTCACAGCTGGGTGTTTTGTTATCTGTTTGGCAGACAAATTGTCATTTTTGTGCATTGTTTCATAGGACAAGATTGATGCGATGTTCCTTTGAGCAGACAGTGAGGTAGGCTACAGATGGATTTTATTGGCAGGGGAAACTGTGGGCTTAAGATCTGAGTCATATTGCAGATGTTGTGGATTAACAAAAGAACAATGGGAACCTTTCACAGATTGAGACAAGCATATTGTGAAAACAGACAGGCAGACATCTTGGCCAAAACAAATTTTGGACAGAGAAGTATATTGAAGCTGAACATCTCCCTTGTTCAAACATGTCCTATAGAGTACAAAGCTGTGATGTGTAACAACTTCAACAGTAACAAAACGTCCAAAACAAATACAATGCGTGGCATCAATGCGGCCTTCATAACCATATCACCATATCCCTCAGTCTGATAGCAGACGTTGTCCGGGTCTAAATTCAAATGAGGTGGGCAGCCGTGCTTGTTCCATTAAACTATTCACGCTATGCAGGGAAATACATGAGCTCCTGTTACCTGGGAAATGGGAATCATTAGGCCAAAGCTCTTTTCCTCTCTGGCAATGGATGCCTCTGTGTCTCACAAATTACCAAAGCATCGACCCAGAGGCTTGTTTTGACACCATTTGTCATGTCAGCTGCATTTGCGGTGTACACAATGGCAATTAGAAGTTTGCCACATTTGCAAAGCTACCTTTGGAAAGGGTCAAACCTGTTGTTATGGATTAGAAGCCTGACTGGAGCCCAGGGGTAAGTCACAGGGTACTGTAGCAGCTCACAACCTTCACTTCCATAATATAGCCTACAGTACAGTAAACTGATGGGGACTCAGGAGACGGACTTTTGGATGAAAAAAGACTAACCTATATTTTTCGAAACTAGCAGAGGATGCTGCTCATAGTTGGTCCAGCAGGAGTAAGAATGTCAATAAACTGGTCTGCAACTTTCAGACTCCGTGCAGTATATTCCAGCTGTCCAACACTTCCGTAGCTCATATACAGGACTGTTAGGTATCAATATTCCTCTGAGAAGACTGATACCGTACATCAGTTGAGGCTGGTGGAGGGAGACATGGGAGGACAGGCTCATTGTAATGCATGGAATGGAATGAGGAACATTGTAATGCAGGAATGGAATTAGGAATTGGGAATGGTGTACCATTCCACATTCCATTCCATGCATTACAATGATCCCGTCCTCCGATTTCTCCCTCCTGTAGCGTTTACTTTTGCATGTTGCTGCCCTCTTTGAAGACACAAAAAATCAGAAAATGTACAATATGCGATGTTTTCTAATAGTGGCAAATGTGTGCATATTCACAAAACATATACATGGTACGTAAAGGCCAACGCTCTGACATGATACCAGATTTTAGAAAGTTCTTGTCTGGACCAAAATAGTCTTGTTCCGCCCGAATGTGTGCAATAGCCTGGGGATGATGTTAGGACCAAAACAGAGCTCTCCAATGCCATCTCATTCCCTGATTGCTACAGATTTATCATGGCCATATATTTATATTTTAGAGCTCAAATCTACAGACTGGACCTTTAAGTGTATTATATCTCTTCAAGTCTTCTAGCACAAGTCCATGTAGGACAGTTAGGTTTGCTAGAGGCAACAATTTGCTCATGTTAATATCCTGCGTTATCCGTCATGTGCTTGTGGCAGTAATCATCATGTATCCAAGTTGCTTTTTGGTTTACAAGCAATGGTGTAGCACAATAGTATCCATGAGCATAATAATAATAATAATAATAATTATTATTATAATAATTATAATAATTATAATAATAATAATAATAATAATATAATCATCATCATCCTTGTCATGTGCAGACCCTCAACTTGAGCTATTTACATGAAGATCATACAAAGACAACAGATTAGAACTTGTATCCTTGCGGCATCATTTCATCCATTGTAAAGAAATCACAGACGCATCATGGTCCTCTGTGGCTTAGTTGGTAGAGCATGGCGCTAACAACGCTTAGGTTGTGGGTTTAATTCCCGCTGGGACCATATATACTTAAAAATGTGTGCACTCACTGCAATGTAAGTCGCTTTGTATAAAAGCGTCAGCTAAATGGCATATATTATTATTAGATTATTATTACATCATAATTTCTGGTTTGCCCGTTGCAACTCTTATCACATCTCATTACTCAACTTCATTAACATTCCAAATTCCAACAATATCTTGTCAAAACTCTGTTGGCAGCCAACATTATACTGTAGGACTCCCACGCCCGCACTAAAAATGATTCTGCCTTTTAACATGTGCTGGATTGTCATTCAACTAAGCCAGAGCTATTTGGAGCTTCATTAATTACACACTTTCACACACCACTTCCCCTACGTTCTAACAAAGGGAAGGTGAAATAGGATTTACAATGTCAGATTACGGTCGATGTGACTTCACTTTGGTTCTTTTGGTCTCTCTTCATCCGCAGGAGACCTGCTGTTAACTATGGTGGGAGTAAATGACATCAGTGAATGCACATGGTTGCTACTGTAAGCTTGGTTTGGGGCAGTGGAATAGGAGTAAGACGCAGACATATACAGTGCCTTCAGAAAGTATTCAGACACCTTCACTTTTTCCACATTTTGGTATTTCTGTAAAAACCTGTTTTCGCTTTGTTATTCTGGGGTATTGTGTGTGGATTGATGGCAAATTATTTTAACTTAATCCATTTTAAATTGAGTCTATAACACAACAAAATGTGGAAAAAGTGAAGGGATCTGAATACTTTCCGAAGGCACTGTACATAGCAGGACCAACAATTTTCATCATTTTGGCTCTGTACGCCACCACAATGGATTTGAAATGAAACAATCGAGATGCAATTGAAGTGCAGACTTATGCAGACCGTGTTATAGTACGTAAGTGGAAGCAAGGTGTTGTCTGCTAGTCAAAGTCCTTTATGGAGTTTGTGATTTACAGTATGTACAAAGCCGTTAGAATCCAATTGTTGCAATCACGGTATTGGTGAATATCTTCTTACACACATTGCTGTGCAGTGCAGGCCAGAATCTGATCAGCTGCAATGGAAGGAACTTGATGATGAAACCATTGATCTGCAGGGAGAGATGGAGGTGGGATGCATTTCTGCATAGGAGGTGGAAGAAAGGGCCTGAAGGGTTATCAAACCATTACAGTACATCCCACTTGAGACCAGCAGTGGAGGCTGTTGGAGGTAGAAGTTAGAAGACAGGCTTATTGTAATGCATGGAATGGAATAAGAAATGGGTGTGATACGATTCCTCATTCCTTTCCATGCATTACAATGAGCCCCGTCCCCTGATTTCTACCTCCACCAGCCTCCACTGGAGGCCAGTGACCATTACCACCTAACTGTAAACTGTTGACCAGTCTCGAGTGTATCCTCCCCTCCCCTCTCCTCTGTCCAGGGATCTCTCCCTCTCCCACTCCATCTCCCACATCCCGCTTCAGAGATTTGTTTCCTGTCATCTACAATGGAGATGTATGGGCCGAGCCGGCCGGCCTCGATTGAGGCTTGACGTGCAGCAGGGTCTCAGGTGTCAGGAGCCATTTCCCGTCGTGGAGCCCTAACGGAACGAGATTAGATCCATTTTTCTGTTTCCAGATTGCACTAAACCTATTTCCACTGTCATTTACCGCCTGTGTGTATCGTTAGTCCTACATCTGTTTTGGTGTGTGTGTGTGTGTGTGTGTGTGTGTGTGTGTGTGTGTGTGTGTGTGTGTGTGCGCATGCGAGTGTGAACCAACGTCGGTGTTTAAATGTCCCTGAGAAAACTCACATTTCCTCAATTATGTTTCATTTTATGTTGAAATGAAACTGCCATGGTTTCACTCTCAAATGTTCACTCTCAAAATAAATGTGTCAATCATATATATCCTTTTGAGTTGAGCATTTTTGAATATTCCTTTCAACAATGCTGAACTGAATTGCATATGGTTGTGCATACTGACATACTCTTACTCTTTGAGAGGGCCAAGGTAGCATCACCACCCACACAGGGAAGGCTGACACTAAATCATGTGATAATATTGAGAGCTTTTGATGCTCTTGGATTCTACATGGTAAGTGGAAATTACTGATTGGCAGGTATAACCTTTCAAAGAAGGTGGTTGTTACAGGCAACCGAGCTACAGCCCTGCACCTATGTTGGTCCTTGTTGAAAGAGATAACAAAGACTTTTACAAAAGATGTCTCTCCTCTCCATAAAGTGGTATTGAAGTTCTGGCACTGTTTTGTCATATATTGTCAACCCTGTGTTAGCTGAGGCGTTGATGGCTGGGTTTCTTGCCACACTGGCATGTCAGCAACGATAATGGTTGGAAAATGTTTGTGTTCAGGTGTTACTCACACCCACTGTCAGTGTTGACGAGTGACATTTTGATTAGGTTGACAGCTTTCTACCTCCAGAACAACAGCCAGAGCCACCTCGAGGAGGCAAATTATAGAATTATCTGTTCAATTGGCAATTACCTTTCCACAGTGGCTGATACCCTCTCAGGAAGTCTGCCAACAAGTCATCATCTATTCATACCAGGTTGTGCACGTTGCTCTGAACAGATTGACAATCTGTTGCTGTGAACAACAAACAGTCATCTCAGAGGAGCAGCATAACTGTTCCTGTTTCTGAGTGATTCCAAGAGAATGACTGCAAAACTATAATGAAGAATACACATACAGTATGGGAATGGAGCGCTGGGTGGGATCGGGGGTGGGGGACATGGTGGGAGGTGGGGGTAATAATAGCTGGAATATAACAGTGACCCCCCACCTCTCCTCCCTCCCCTTTTTTCGATGTCGTGTCCATGTTGCTATACTTTCTCCTCTGAGCTTCTGTACCTCCCCAGTCCTGTTCCCATGTAATGAGGACATTCTTCCTAGTCAAGGGTTAATGGCAGACTGACAGAGAACCGGGCGCTGCTCTTAAACCCCCCTGACTTGCCAGGCAATTTCACACAGAATCTCCTTTTTTTCTGTAAGGGGAGTCCATTCACGGCGTGAATGAGTCAGGTAAATCCAATTCCAAAAGGCAATGGGATTTGAGATGGGGAGCAAATTGCACTGAGGTGACGGTGGACTGGTCAGAGACCCTTTTGCAAAAAAAAAGTTGGCTCTGGCCAACACAATAGAGGACATCGCTGTTATCTTCACTGTTAGTCGTGTTTTTATAATTGATTTCCCCCTCAAGCACAATGGCGAAGCAATAATGAAAAGCCTGCCATTCCTGTCCCTTTGTGTCGCACGTTGATGAGGTCATAGGCTCAAGGTGGCCAGAGTTGACCTCAGAACCAAACTGCAGGGTTCATGCAGGACAATGTTCCCACGATGAGAATAGCACAAAAGTCATATCACACTGCAAATAGAGGCAATATTAAAAGAATGCTGTGGTTCTGTTAGAATGCATTAGATAGAGCCAGGATGGAATTAGAGAGGGAGAAGATACAATCAGAACAACACATCTGGAATCTGTCTTTTCTCTGCTGAATAAAGAGACGTGGTATCAGCAATGTAGATTTAGGGGACAATGCTCCAACTCACATATAATTGATTCTGTCTTCTTATTTGAACTGTTAATTACCGTAGACAAATAATACAATAATATCCACTGCCCATATTTTAACAAGTCTATTAAATGAATATTTGATAGACTTGTTAAAATTGTACTGAACAGCTGTTGAATACATTAACAGAAGAGGTACAGGAGATATAAAGGTGTATGTATGCAGTAGAGGGTGTATAACAGCTGAAGGTTGTCAAAACAGCTGAAGGTTGTCAAAAACTTATTTTATGTAAAACTCTGAAAAGCTAAGGTGAACATTCAGGCTTCTGAAGCTGTTCTTCAGATCAAGGTTTCACACTCCACCGTCCCCCAGATGATTCCCTCGCCCGACCCGACCACCTTCCTCCTGCTAACCCCTCATGCCAAACTCTTCAAGATATAGAGACAGACAGACAGACAGACAGACAGACAGACAGACAGACAGACAGAGAGAGAGAGAGAGAGAGAGAGAGAGAGAGAGAGAGAGAGAGAGAGAGAGAGAGAGAGAGAGAGAGAGAGAGAGAGAGAGAGAGAGAGAGAGAGAGAGAGAGAGAGAGAGAGAGAGAGAACAGAGACAGAGACAGAGACAGAGAGAGAGAGAGAGAGAGAGAGAGAGAGAGAGAGAGAGAGAGATAAAGCAAGCAGTCTATCAAAACTCAATTTAAAAATAGGAGTCAGACAGACTATGTGGGCTCTCTGTAGCTACCTCTCTATTCTTGACCCCAGGAGGGTGAAGGAGAAGATGGCAGTTACTGTGCCTTTCCTTTCACCTGCCACTAATAGCAGATGTCACTCAGATACTCAACAGAGAGGAAGTGATTGTACAAGAGCTGTATAAGGGGATAATAACATTAGGAAACTGGCAATGTACTGGTTTCTGTTATTTCTAATTAAAATCAAGTGAAAATCACCAGACCCTGTGGTCCACTCAGTTGTGATGTTGGTGAAGTGAATTTATTGAGGTAAATGTCATGAGGCTTTGGGGCAGTTTCCCAGACGCAGATTAAGCCTAGACTAAATCACACTTTTCATTTTGATTCTCCATTGAAAATGCTTTTTAGGACTTCTCCATAAAAAACGGCCCTGTGTTTAACTCCTTTAAGATAGACCTGTATATGGCAGTGTGGCTATACTGTATGGTGTCTCCCGGCAAATGGCCCTGTACAGGAGCCCCGGACCAGCCCTCCTTCTAACGGGTTTGATCCTTAGCTCCACGGGTCTTACCCTAGTAGGATTTCTACAAATATGCTTAGGCTAGTAGCGAATAGATTCATCCTGCTGTTAACTGTCTACTTACTGTAGTTTCCCCTGCTTCCTCTTTTCAGCTATGCCCCATAAGTGACCTACAATGGTACATAGCCTAAAAGCCCCTATAGTTAACGACAGCTCTATTCTAATATGAGTGCCAGTTGGTGTGGTCACAGGAATTTAATTTATCGATAAGGACAATTTATCCAAAGGAGATATTAAAGGAGGCTAGACTATAACCATTTAGATCTTGTATAGATCTTATATGCGCAGTGAAAACTAACTTTTTACAATTAACAAGGAGGATAATTCAACTTTAGGTGACAGTTTCATTCCTACCTAACCTACTGATATGAACTACTACATTTATTTTTCTCTAAATGCAGGTTTGTACTTTATTTAAGCTTAAAGCGTTACAGCATGGCAATTTAGTCTTTAATGAGACAAATAATAAAAATCAATAAAATAATCATAATTAAAAGAAATAAATCCTTACCCCTGTCCCTACTCTGTCTGACTTAATATAAATTTAAAGAGGCCCCATCCAGCATCAACAGTGGCCACCGCTGAATCCTCTCGGTTCCCCTGTCAGCCCAGCTCAATGACTCACGAGCAGCACCGTGCCCTCAGCCGAGGGACTTCGTCGACTCTCGCTTCCCCTTCCAAGTGAAGCGGACTTCGACGACTCTCGCTTCCCCTTCCAAGTAAAGTGATCACTCAACCTCCAGCAAGCCTCTTGCCAGTCCCAACCACTAACAGCTATGGCCGA
This sequence comes from Argentina silus, assembly GCF_951799395.1. Lineage (NCBI taxonomy): Eukaryota > Metazoa > Chordata > Actinopteri > Argentiniformes > Argentinidae > Argentina > Argentina silus. The sequence continues at coordinate 5,333,396 of NC_139672.1, read as the reverse complement.
TGCCAGGAGGCTGAGCCTCGGGTGATGCTGAGGGCGATGCTGATAGAGGTTGAGCCTACTCCGATGCCAGCAATTCCTTGTCCGAATTTTGGGCTAGAATACACTGGGTTAGACCTCCTGGTCCTTGGGTATATACCTATACAGTGTTATATTGCTGTGGGAGAACAATAGGTTTGATTTAGTGACAACAGCTTCAGTCGCAAGGTGTTATTGATGCTGATTCTACTTTTGATGCATCCTGACGTTACAGAAATCTTGAAAAATGGTTTTCTCTCTCTCTCTCTCTCTCTCTCACTCACATTGAATCTATAACATATAAACAATTTTCATCATTGACATGATATACATAGATTGAAAGTATAGAAGCGGCATCATTCAAAATCAATTAATAGATCAATGTATCGATCTGTCTGAATCATGCATTGAGAGAGTGGAAAAGTTGTACAAACGTTCAGTAGTTTACTAGTTTACACACACAGACACACACACACACACACACACACACACACACACACACACACACACACACACACACACACACAACACAGAGATTAGAGAGGAAAATGGATGAGAGTGAATCACCTGCTCTGCGCCTGTTGGGAGTTAGGCTCATTTGAATTCTGTCATGTTGCCTAATAATAACCTCCTCGGTTTCAGCTGAGGATGGCTGTTTTAGTGTTTCACC
>NC_139672.1:5222711-5327711 GCF_951799395.1 Argentina silus | reverse complement strand
TGATACATTCATGCCTACCTCCTGGAGAGCATTCCTGATCTGTGGGACAGTTGTTTTGTGATTTTTCTTAATTATTCTTAATTATTAATCATTCTTCGGTCATCCACTGTAGAAGTCTTCCTTGACCTACCAGCCCGTTTACGATTGCTGAGGTCACCAGTGCTTTTATTTTTTTCTCAAACTGTTGATTTTGGCAAGCCTAAGGTTTTGGCTATGTTTATTTTTTCAGCCTAATAAAGGAATCCTTGACTTTCATTGACACCACTTTGGTCCTCATGTTGACAGATGCCAATAACAGACTCCAAAGGCAAACGCAAAGGCTAGAATCAATACTAGACATTGACAGCTCTCTTATGCCTGCACAAATGATGTGATGGAGCACACCTGACTTACCAGAAACACTTGTCCAGCAAATTGTCCCATTACTTTTGGGTATCCTAAAACAGGGGGACTAAGTGTTGGAATTTCTGAATGGTGAAACCAATATGTACACAAATACCATCAAATAAAAGCTGAGAATCTCCACTTTAACCTCACAGTAATTGTTTGATTTCAAATCCAAACTGAAGTGGAGAGCCAAAAGAAGCAACAATGCTTCACTGTCCCATTACTTACGCAGAGCCCTATATATGTAAAAATCTTCACTTCATACGGTATAGTGCTTAAGGAAACAAATCATTGCACTGTCACAGATAACAATGGAGAGAGCTGTTGAAGAGGACCATCGAACCATCGAACCCCTCCATCCAAATGGAGCAGTGTACTAGAGACCAGCCAAGCTAGCAGAGCTTTAGCCTCTAGTCAAACAGAACAATCATCCGCCCCCCCGGGGTTTGGCTTGTTAACTGCCTGAAAGGATGAGAACTCAGAGACAGAGATCACCATTGAGCTGTCAGTCAGTCACCAGGGAAATACTTCCTGTGCATACATGTCTCTCTCTCTGTCTCTGTCTCTGTCTCTGTCTCTGACTCTGTCTCTGACTCTGTCTCTCTCTCTCTCTCTGTCTCTCTCTCTCTCTCTCTCTCTCTCTCTCTCTCTCTCTCTCTCTCTCTCTCTCTCTCTCTCAGAGGGGGGCATCATGCTGGTGGAATAATGAAAGAGATGATTGTGTCAGGCAGGGACAGAGGGACACCATCACAGCAGGTGAGACACTCCATACTCTGCTGGCTCTTATGAAGACTAACCTGATCAAAAAGACGGGCTCCACTTCCCTTCATTTACAATTCCCTCCTATATTCAGTGCTATGGAAATGTGTGAAGGATGCGTGTGAGAGATTGCGTATTGAAGAAGTAGCAGTTAGTCTGATTAACGACAGTCCCTAACAATCAAAGGTTGTCACCCCCCTTTTGGCCGTTCCCAGTGAGGCTTGAGGTGCCAAGTGAAATGAATCTTGGGTAAAGGCTCAATTAAAAGTGGGATCACTCAGCATGCCCGAGGCACACTGTGGTCCCCCTCCTCTGAATAGGAAGTGTCAGGAGGCACTAAAGCGCTGAGGGGTGACCGTCAACTCAGACTGACAGCATGTCATCTCTCCTCTTTCAGCTTCACCAAGCACTGGTCCCCCCCTCTACACCTCCCGCCCCACATACTGTACACACCAAACACAAAGCCAGAGATACTTTCTCCGTTGAATTCCTTTCTCTCTCTCGTTATTTCTTTCTTTCTTTCTCTCTCTCTCTCTCTTTCGCCCTTTATCTCCCCCCCCCCCCCCCGACTGTGACTCACACTTCTTTTTACACACACACACACACACACACACACACACACACACACACACACACACACACACACACACACACACACACATACAGTACACATACACAACATACACACACACACACACACACACACACACACACACACACACACACACACACACACACACACACAGGCACATACAGACGTACAATAATGAGCGAGTGGGAGTTCAGAGCCCTGGTGATTTGCGTGCTAGTCTTAATGAAAAACTCACATTAACCTCATTAAGCTGGTATCTGCACAGGGCCTTTTTACCTGCCACCACACATTTTCTAACCTCTCCTGATCCACAGTTAGCTATAAATACAGCATCAAAGCCTCGAACATTGCTCTGTAATTGCCTCTGTTTACTGAACATAACACTTTTCAAAAACAAAAAGTTTTCACTAAGTTAGACACAAGTTAAGAAACACAGTTAGTCACTGTAAAGGTGCAGTGTTTTTGGGACACATATGAACTCCTGTCTTTTGTTAGCGATGGAATTACCAGAAAATAATGGACTTTTTCCTGATTTATTCACGGAGGTCATGAAAGTGTTAAACAGCTGACCTAAATCTGCCCAACATCCATTTAAAACCACCAAAAGACTTGGGGGAAATGGCACAATTGGTTCGTAATGCGGCAGGCGCTCGATTCTGTGGCACTCTGCCGAGCCCGGGCCATTTCTATTCAAATGAAGCGGTCACGTGCTACGGCCCTCTGCGCTTGGCTGGGTTTGGCTCCCTCGATTGGAACACCAATTTAAGAGCCCTGATTAGAATGCTGCAGTGGATCTGCACATCATTCACCTTCCCTTGGCTCCAGCCTATTGTACGGCTCTGCCTGCCCAGCTATAAGACACTGTTTAACCCAACTGTGCTGTACACACACATCAACACAACCCATTCATGTTTACTTAGTGAGCAGTGGGACTAGACAGACTTGGGGAGAGTGTGAAATATGTTATGGAGGACTTGGAGGACTTGGAGAACATCTTGAATCTTGTAGATAGATACAAAGCAGCTCAGGGATGTATATATATCTAGATATCTAGATATATTTTGCAGTCAGGCACAATTCAGCATACTGTAGCTGCCATTGACAATACAGTAGGCATGCAGTATGTTGGAGCATTCTTCTACACATATACTGTACACACAAAAAACACATTTGATTAAATCCTTACAGAGGTGCTCTCAGTAGGTTCAAATTCAGCCCTGTGATTGCAGTTTTATAACATTTAAAATGTCTACATGATTCAATTGTTCTTGACCTTTGATAGCACTCTGAAGTAGCCATTAAATATGAATAGCTTTAGTCATAACCGCTATTAATTGCTCTCTTGCTCAGTTTTGTAATTTACCAAAATGTTTTTCATTTCATTTTGACTATCTCACATCCTAAAATAGCCATGTTAAACTGCTCTTCTGTACACATCTGTCTATACTGTTCATAAGGCACATATCTTTATTTTTTGTGTGCTGTTAATACACTGTTAATACACTGCACATCTGTACATACTGTACATATCTGTTTATACTGTTCATACTGCATTCCATATTTATTCTGTTTATTTACTTTGCTTTAATGTTACTGTTAATACATATATACTGCTTATACTGCACTGCCTATACAGCTCATATGCTGCTTATCCGTTTCATACTGCATTCTATTTATTCTGCTTATAATGTTACTGCTAATACATATACTGCTACACTGCACTACTTATGCTTATACTGCACTACCTGTATATATTGTTCACACTGCACTTTTCTGCTTTTTTGCACTTCTGGTTAGACGCTAACTGCATTTCGTTGTCTCTGTACTCTGCACAATGACAATAAAGTTGAATCTAATCTAATCAAGTGGCACGGCGACACATTAAGCACTAGCATTCTCCCAAAAATTCAGTGGTATCATAAGGGTTTGATCATCAGTCTGTAGCCTCATTCTTTTATTCATTAACAAAGTAAACAACACTCTCATCTGTAAAAGTGATCGAAACTGGTGAAAAAAGTGACAGTTACAGAGAGTCTCTCAGCTGTAAGCAAAGCGGAATGCTCTGTACAGGGTTGATGTTTCAATGGCAACCTAGCCACACCATGCTTTGTTGACATTCAACTGATCCCATTTTTCCGTTCTTTTTGGTTACCCAGCAACAGCCGGACGATGTCCCCCAGGAGAGAGATTTGGTTTAGGAAGCAGAGGACGTGGGGAAGGGGCCCGTGGGGAGAGGGGGAGAAAATGTGTTGGCTTCTTATCTCAGCCTTGAAACACAGCAACAGTGTAGTGTAGCTTCAGCATTGCTTTGACGGAATCTGACACAACTACAGCAGTAGACTCAGTGTGCCATTTGGAAAGAAACAAGAACAGATGCACAATAAATATTAAATTCTGGAGTAATGTCTTTAGCCAACAGGCTAACCACCTGTGGTTGGTAACCAGGGTTACTTGGTGCCATAAACAGTCAGTGTAGTTTATACCGTTCTTGCCAAAGTACTTTACACTGACACAAGAAAAGCTGCAATATTGTAACTTGTATGATGAAGACGTATAAGTGGAGCAAATAGTAAACACATGATGAATACCCAGAACGATTGTCATGCTGACTTTAAAAAATAATGGCACAGTGTCCACACATCACATTAATAAAATCTAGAAAACGACTCCTTTAAAGGGGCAATCTGGGATTATAATAATAACAAAGCAAAGCGTTCTCCCTACCATTTTAACTGGTAAACAGCTGAGGGATGGGCCTGGAGAAATGTAACTACTGTCAAATACATAAGATTCTGAAGGGGTAAGGCAGCTGGACTACTGTAAGCTCATGAGGCATTTAGAAGGTACCATCTTCGAAAATCAATATATATATATCAATAATGTAAAAGTCCAAAAATAAATTGATTTACCAATCCCAGACTGCCCCCTTAAAAGCTAAATAGAGGAAGAGGAAAAAGCTCAAGACCATCCAAAAATACTGTCATTCGTCATGGTCCAGAGACTGCTTTGTCTGCACCCCACCTCTCGTTCCAACGGTGTGCAGTGCCTCTACTCCTCATTGATCTGTTGTATGAAGAGCTGTAGAGGGACTGCATCTCTGAACAGTTCCTCTACTGTTAAGAATAAAAACAAATGTTTACATGTTTAAAAAGAATCCTTCCTTTTTCTCGCGTTTTACTGCCAATGGCACCTAGATCTTTCCTTATGATGACTGATCGTATCGATGATTCACTTACTTTCGACAAATGTACTTGTTGTAAGTCGCTTTGGATAAAAGAGTTTGCTAAATGTAAAAAATGTAAAATTAAAGTAAATATATGGAAATAGTACAATGTATGATCGATTCCATGCTGAACCTGTTGGACTGTGCGCATGTGGGTCTGGGCGAGACACACACACACACACACGCACACGCACACACATACAGCCGAGAACAGACTGAGACAAAGGAGGCCTCCGGAGCATCAGGCAGCACAGGTAGAGTTTCACCGCCTTGTCCTCGACCGAGAGCAGAGGATCTTATTAACATAACACCCTCACCAGTACATCTATTAGAAAAGACAAAGGTGCTGTGTAGGGCGTCAGCCATCGCAGCAGTCATTGAATCTGACATATGTTCACTTTAGTCCCGTACAAGTTACAGAGAAAAACAAGCAGAAATGTGATTAAGAATGGGTAGAGAATCTATACAAATCCATGGGCAGACATCTTTATCAATGATGGAATCGTTCCAGGACAGTGTTGTGGTCAGCCCAAAACAAAATTGATTCTAAATTCGCCCCGCAGACGATTAAAAATTGATTCCTTTTGTGTCGTCTGGATCTCCTGCCAAGCCTGATCTCTGTCCTGTCATTGCCCTGTCTATCGCCCGCTCCGAAGGAGCAACATCAGAATGTGTACATGAAAATGTGGTACACTCCAGACAATGTTCTTAGTCTCTGCTTCACCAGCCTAATTGAATTTTTTAATAACGCACTGCAGGAAGAAGAAAAAATGGCGTGGTGTTTTGCTGCTCCCTCTCTCCTCAGACTCTCCTCTGAATTTACAAGCCATTAACATTCAAGAGGGAATCAGGCGAGCTCCTTGGAGAGGAAGAAGAAAAAAAACATTGTCAGGAAGCGATTGTGTGTAAATGAATGGCAGGGTCACCCATCGCAGTGAAATGTTAATGAGGAACAATACTCCGGTTCAGAATACCAAAGCACAAGGCGAGGTGGTATGGGCCTGTGTGCATCATAGGACTAGTGCCACCATGACTGCTTACTTGCCAACTACTGAAAAACGTTACGTTAAATCAGTTACAGTATACTGTAGTATACTGTAGTTGCAAAGTCAATGCATGTTAGTGTCGTGAAGTGGGTAAAGCTGAATGCTGAATACAAAGTGCAGGCTCTTTGTAATGCATGGAATGGAATGAGGAATGGTATCAAACACGTGTGAGCAAACACATGAGCCCGTCCTCCGATTTCTGTCTCCACCAGCCTCCCCTGGTACATTGTGGTACATTAATTGCAGAGTAATTCATGTTTCACCTGGGACCAAGTGGAAATAAGTAATCAGTAATGGAGTTTTCTAATAGTACTTCCCAACAGTACTTGGGATTACAATGGACTGTAGAGGGGTGGACCTTGAGAGAGTAGCCCAGGTTTAGAGTGCACAGTCCACTGGTCTGTACTCTCCAGTGTGACCCCTGACAGAAGCCATTAGAAAAGCTGTCTCTATGGCATGCATGCCTCCAGCCTCTCTGGCAGGGACCGAGCAACATCAATTACAGCAGGTCTATAACCACGCCGGTATATTGCCATCACCGCAGGGGTAATTGGTCCACTATATACTTCCAATTCCGGGCAAGTCTCAGCCTATTTTTCCAGTCAGTCAACATTGCTCCATGTTAAACTTGCCATTACCAGCCCACAGCTTCACCGTGGGGTACTGAGAGATTGAACAAGCATGGGGCCAACAACACTGCATTGCACACTGTGGGTTGCAGTGATCACTGAGGGGAGAGCTAACAATCGTTATCGACTGTGTTGCTGCATGTGGGTCACGTATTTAGTGTTTGTCACAGAGCAAAAAGGCAGTTTTATGTATATTCATGTACCGTTCTATAATGGGCATGATGACAATAATTACTAGCCATGTTTACTGCAGATGTTTTACTCTTTTCCTTGACCTATATCAGTTATGATGGCAATGGGAACACACACACACACACACGAACACATACACACAAACATGCACACACACACATATGTACACATGCGCACACAGGCATACACACAGGCACATGCACATGCACATACATGCACAAAGACACACACACACACACACACCAACATGTATGATTAAAAACACAGCATGCTTCTCCTACTGTGTGTGTGTACTGCTTGCTTACTGTGTCTTTCTGCAGTACATGAAAGGTCACTGGAGCTGCTTTGAGCCTGCAGGCCACAAGAGTGCTGTATGTGATATAAACACACTGACACACACACACACACACACACACACACACACACACACACGCACACACGCACACACACACACACACGCACACACGCACACCCACACAAGGCTGAGGCACTGTCTGTGGGCTGCCCTGATGTGGTGACCTCACTGCTCTGTGGATGTCTTCTCCTCCTGCGGGCCAAGACCAGAACTGTCTCACTAGATCTGTCTCACTAGATCTGTCTCACTATCTAGGACTACAGTACCTGCCTGCATGGGGAAACCCACTGGTCAAACCCTCCAGGGAGAGGAAGAGGCAAGGGAGAGATGAAGAAAGAGGCAGGGGAGGATGGGTGTCTGGAGAGGGATGGACTGGTGTAATGGTTAAGTTCAACCTTAGAGTGATGTAATTAATGAACGCTGTAATACAGGGGTTTAATTACAATATGCCTTGACTGAAAAACGTTGTGTATATAAGTATTTCTATCAAAGTGTATGTTCAAGGCAGGCCGTACTCTTCTACGCCGAACTCCTCCAAGGATTCACAAAATAACAGCAGAGCGATCAACTTTGCTGCCATTTTCAAAGCATCTATGTTGTTGACGACTGGCAGAGCAGGCTCAAGTCAAATGTTTGACCTTGGCCATCTGCTGGGAGGAAGACAGTTTCAGAGCTCCCAGAAGACAGGACAGTACAGTAGGTGAAGATGGAGGAGGGAAAGGATTTATGGGTCTCCTCTAAACAACTTGAGTAACCATGACAGACCGGTGAGTCAGCGAAAATTATAATTTCATTTCTCATTCATGTGTGTATGCTAAGAGACTCGTGGGTGCATTATCCCGTGATTATCTTCAACATAACAATGAAACACACTATAAACACCGGACTGTACAGTTCTGTGGATCCCTAAGTCTCAAGCCACTTTTCTGTTTGTTCCAACCAAAAGGAGGAATCCTTTTTGAGGTCTTGTTGTCAGAACAACAGAATACCTTTGAGGATATTGTTTCTGGGACATGATATTGTACGAGTTTGTTTAGGAACATCACAAGGCTTCTGCTGTCTGTTTGAACAGACATGGTTTCTAATCAAGGTAGAGCTGAGCAGCCAAAACAAGCTACTCGGGGACTGACTACTCCCTCTTGAGGGCAAACAACAGAGGCCTGACTGTGGAGATGATAATTGAATGAAATAGAGATTGGATTGGATGCTGCTGTCACTGCCATACACACAGCATGTCTGACGGCTCGTCCCCCCAAGCACCCAGGGTCCAACTGGTGGGAAGAGCCAGCTTGTTTGCTCCGCCTCTACCCCACCATGCTTCAAGAACACACACACACACACGCACACACACATGCACGCACTCATGCACGAACGCACAAACGCATGCACGCACGCACGCACGCACGCACGCACGCACACACACACACACACACACACAGCCAGCAAAAACAAAGAGGGAATAGGAGCGCTTTCCTTTTTAATTAGTCACCACTGCTGTGTTTGGAACCGGAGCAGAGGTCAACAGTAATTGGGTTGTTTTCATATTGAGACATACAGAGCAGAACGAAGGGATATGGGTCACAGTGAAGTGATTCCAGAACGCCTCCCTCCTCTCCTCCTTCTCTCTGCCCCCTTTCCTCCCCTTCTCTCACCCTGGCATCGCCACGGTTACTGGAAAGACTTCTGAATCCCGGCGTGCCGGCGATTGGCCGGTGGCCACAGCACCACCCTGTCAGTGTGGTTCCAAGCGAGCACTCACCAAGACCGAATGGAGGAATCTGGAGAGGTCTGCCACACCATGAAAGAGCAGCCTTCTGGGAAGAGGCCTGGGAAAAATACAGAGAAAAGGGAGGAATCAAACTGGGATGAAAATCAAAGTCTTTGGAACACACATGTGGGGGTTTTTCGCCACCACCAAGGGCAAAGTCAGAGCCAACTCAAACAGAGGAATGTTAGGCTCTGAGGATCTTGTACTCCTCCTGATGAAAAAGGATCAGACAGTTTGATGAGTTTATCACTCAACCTATGTATGAAAAGGATTACAAAAACTGTGATAAACAGTGACATTAAAATCCCAACTGAAATTCAGTATTTGGAGCAGTGTATCATCCATAAGGAGATGGTTCATGCGATGGGTTTTGTAATGAATAAATCATTTATCTGTTGTACATTTTAGATAATAGGCTGAAACATAAAGCCTTAGATGTCAAAACCTCAGAACTAGCTTTCATGTTTTGTAAAATTATTGTGAACTGCAGTTTTGTTACATCATCATGCTAATGTTAAAAGCTATAATATTATTATTATATAAATATTATATTAGTATTACACATAACTACATAATGAATGCATATGCTGTAGGCTCTTCAACCAGTTAAGTGTTATTCAAGAGGCATTATAAGGTATAGCACAGTGGTATAATTGTTACAGCTAGTTGCAGTAAGTGGGTTTGAGTGCCATACACATAAAACCAGGCAGACTTCAATCCAACCCCAGAAAGACCTTGAATTAAATGAGTATGTAGGATGAAAATGTCTTGAGGATTTTTATATCTCAACATCTCTCATCAGTATTCTGTCACTCCCTCCTCCTCGGCTTCTGCTTCCTTCTGCAGCCCCACCACCACATTATGGAACAGTCCAATATTCCATTTCTTCAGAGAACCTTCCAAAGAAAATCCTTCAACCACCAAACTTCTGTTTCCTGGCTATGAAACAATAATACCGGAGAAGCTCTCTGTGGTTTTAGCTAATCACTATTACTGTAATTGTCACCACAGCAGTTCTCCAACCACAATACTTTGGTTATTCTCCTCAAAACACTTGTTGGCCATTCTACACACTCTTGAGGAAGTGTGAAACCTGTTCCCATGGAAACAGAACCGTCATTTGATTGTCTGCGCTGGCCTGTCAGTTAATTCAGCTCTGTGAGAAAGGAACCAGCTGGTGACAAATCTTTTATGAGAGAAACAGTGTGACTTTTGACAGTCGAGTAGTTTTGAACGGCAAATTAGAGCTCTCATCCCTGTTGTTCATGCTTTCTCTTTACTAAAAGTTCAGTGCTATGTAGTTTGAAATATCTAAGCAAATTAAAACTTTGAAAGCTTTTGAGAAGCTGCTTGCTCCACCTAATGTATGCACCTGTCTCCTGACAATGCAAATAAAGGGGAATAAAAATTGAAATTACTAATGAGAGAAGATTATATGCATTGGGGGAAAATATATATTTTTTAAAAACACATGCAGCATTCAATATTTGAAAACACTTGTCTTGGCTATCCAAGACATCAAATTATAGCATTTTCTCTCATCCATGATAGTTTCATGAATTGCCTGCTGCAAAGTTCATTTGAATGGGCTGCAATATGGCTGGCAGTCGGTGCCTCATTGGGAAGATGCTTTTTAGTTATAGAGAAAATAATTGATCTTGACATTGCCACAAGATGTTTTTTTCTCTCCATAAATTTCCCATGTGTCTTTAGGTTCTTCTACACTAAGAATGTATGCTAGGTTAGGATGGTATACAGTAACATACTGTATGGCAGTGTCAACATAACATGGATGAAAACCCTCGTTCAAGTTTGTTGTTCCTCTTTCAACCAGGAGGTTGCTGTGCAAATCATTCCCTCTAATGTTATCTGTAAAATATAATTTCAGTTGCCTGAGATTAAGAGTGAAAAGTCTTATAATCAAAAAATGATTAGCCAATGCAATGGCGCAATTATAATAGGGTATTGTGTTTTTCATAAAACCATTGATTTGTGTTATGTTTGGTTGAAGGGAGTGTTTTTGAATTTAATCTCCGACCAGACCTAGCTCTGTTTGGAGGGAGAGCTAGGACATGTACTGTGAAGTTGTCGTCGTTCAATGACATTGAACTCCAGATAAATGAAAGGATCACTCATCCATGAAGGTGCCGCTGCTTTATACAGTGTGAGTGTGAAGAAGACAGAGTTCTCTCTCCCTAACACACCCGTGAAAGACAGAAGACACACAGAACAGAACTGACAAACACACCTCTGACACCCTTAGTTGAATTTCAGAGACAACAAATGATATTGATGCATTAAAGACAAGGTGATATGCTTATTTTAACAAGTATGTCGATTCTCACATCTACATTTACCAACTCAGAGAGAGAGAGAATTAATTAGAATGTGCCTCTCTAACACATGGCCTTGAAAGTCAAAAATTGTAATTTTTGTCACTGTCTAATTCGGTTTTAGTAAATTCACATTTTTGTCTTTTGTCTCTGTCTGTCTGTCTGTCTGTCTCTCTCTCTCTCTCTCTCTCTCTCGCCCCCCTCCCTCCCTCTCCCCCTCTCTCTTTGATAGACTGAGCTCTGTATTCATCTCGATGATGTGCATCCAGCACTCTGATCTTACTCTGGTTATCTTAATCTGAGGGTAAGGGATGCTCCTCTTGATTAGAAATGGCACCACATGTAAGCTACATGTCTTTGCTTTCAACACTGAGGTGGGAAGATGCAGAGATCAATACCCCTCACATAAGGCTGTCTCTTCATTTCGACAAAACACCGGGGTCCTCTGAGTGGCCTCTTGAGGGAGAGGAATGTGTGAGGCAGATAAGGAGGTAGGGGACATTTATCTGTTGTCTTTTAACAACCCACCTACAGTATTAACTCTCCTCAGAATCATGCTAGTTTGAGTCATTCCTCATGGCCCCACTAGGTCATCTACATCTCCCATGCTATCATATATCCTCCCCTCTCTGGAGTCTCCCTGGAAGATCCCACATATCACCCCACGCTCATGAATTCCTTATCAAGAGAACTGGATATCTCCATCCCACTTCTCTCAGGCAGTCTGTTTGATGTACAGTAGAACACCTTACTTTAGGAATGACATAAAGCATGACATGACATGACATAGCATAAATAGATTTGAAATAGATCTTGCCCCTCTGCACATCCTAAGTATTTTGATGCAAAGATGGGTATAAAATAAATAATTTTATATATTATAAAATTATATGTAGTTATTACAGTTTATCGTCATTTGTAGAATAATATTGTTGTATAGCATCTTCATGTTCTATGGCCATCATTTTCATTCATAGGTATATAAAAAATAATAATAATTAAAAAAATTAAATTAAAAAAAATTAAAAACCTGGAAAGGGAAAGTCCACAGACAAGTCTGGATGTGTGCATCCACAGCTTCACTCCATTTATAGTACAATACTGTCCATGTGGACACAGTGATAGTGAAGATTTGGGACATATTGCTTTGTTTAATGATGGGTGACACTGTGGTGTTGTAATGTGTGAAGGTGGAGCCCAGGCAGGTGGCAGAGAGGACAGTAAGCTGTGGTCTGATCCCTGCTAAAATTGCTATCACTTCCCTATGTGACTCATTCCATTCCCTGTTTCTGGATGACTCCACTTACTCTACACACACACACACACACACACGCACACACACACGCACGCACACACACACACGCACGCACGCACGCACGCACGCACGCACACACACACACACACACACACACACACACACACACACACACACACACACACACATACACATACACATACACACACACACACACACACACACACGCACACACATACATACACACAGACATCTACTAGACTGCTCTCTGGACATTTTGATCAGCCAGCTGTGAGTCCACTCACAGTAAATCCCCCTGGATATCAGGACACTGTACATCTTTTATGGGTAGAAGTGCCGGGTCATATACTGTATATCTATATATCTATATATCTATATCTATATCTATATCTATATCTATATCTATATATATATACATACATACATACATACATATATATATATATATATATATATATATATATATATATATATATATATATATATATATACCTGAGAGATTAAATGAAAAGGTTAAATCTATGTTACGTCATGCTTTAATTATCCTTTATTCCTCTCCACTGCACTTCATCTGGATAACAGGAAATGTGAGATGCTCTCAGCACCCTCACTTACCTCAATAAGGCAGTATACAACACATCTGAATATTACCTCCATGGTGCATTAGCATTCATGCTAGCATTCAATGAGATTACCATGGTGAATATGCACAAACATCCTCCTATGTGCTTTGTCTTCATTAACCTAAAGATCAATATGTCATTGGTTCAATTACTACAGACAAGGATAACATTGAGTAGCCGTTCTATTTGTTCCAAATCACTTTTACCCACCCCTAACCCACTGATAAGCCAATCACGGATAGCAGCCAGTGCCACACTTTATCTACTCCAAACCCTCATCTTGGGATTTGCATTCTCAAAGATAATTTACATAATGGTGTTTATGGAGTAAATAAAGCTTATCATTTAGAGAAGCAGATCCGCCTTTGCAGTGGCCTGTTCTCCCTGGTTGACTGTGACTGGGAGGGTATAATTAGGTAATAGAGATTCAGGTAGACCTGCGTAAGTTAACTGTGTGTGTGTGTGTGTGTGTGTGTGTGTGTGTGTGTGTGTGTGTGTGTGTGTGTGCTAATAGAGATGCAGGAGAGCGGTGTCATCTCCAGGGTTTCCTGGGTAGGCCAGCAGGGGAACAAACACCAGGAAGCTGTGTTTAATAGGATTCCTCCAAGCCTCTTACTGTAGGTATGTTCCATGACTCGAGAGTCACTTGACCGTACGCTGTCCCAGTTCCTCCATTGTTGGCTTAAGGTGTGCAGGCAAGCACGGGAGGATATTTTGAGTGAATGACCGAATGAATGACAATATGAATGAATGAATAAATAATAAATTATTGTATGTACTGTAAGTACATGTACAGTACATGTCAATGATGATAAATAAATTATAAAATATCATAAATGCATTGGAAAGAGAATGCTGCATAACAATACTTCTATTCTCCTTCTCCTCCATTCACTGTGCTTCTCAATATGCCGTCTTTGTTGTTGATGCTTAGAGGACTAAATTGCACAGAAAAGGAACAATCATCACGTCAAGTGCTTTTTCTATCCCACTTTGCCCCTGCAACCATTTGTAACTAGCTCTTTTACGTCTCTATTTGACGTCCCTGCAACCAATCTGAGACTCCCTTTAAACATTGATTTCAGACAATATATTCCAATGAGTCATGAATCCATCGAGGGGTTGAGTGCCTTCCAGACAACACCCACCCACACCTGGCTCGGCGCTTGACCGCTCCACCTGCTTCTTAGAAAAGTATCAGTCTGGTTAGTGTCAGGACAGGTTAGAAGGTGTGTGTGTGTGTGTGTGTGTGTGTGTGCATGCATGAGTGCTACAGTGCGTGCATGTATGTATGTGTGTATGTGTGCGTGCATGAGTGCTACAGTGTGTGCATGTATGTGTGTGTGCATGTGTGCATGCATGAGTGCTACAGTGTGTGCATGTATGTGTGTGTGTGCATGTGTGCATGCATGAGTGCTACAGTGTGTGCATGTATGTGTGTGTGCATGCATGCGTGCACATTTGTGCATACAGTAGAGAGAGGAAAGTCCTGCTCGGTCATCCTAAGCCAGTTAGACAGCCACACAAAAACAACAACAACAACAACAACAACAACAAAACCAACAACAGATCAGCCGGGTCTAATCCCTCTAGTGCAGGAGGATCGAAAACAACCTTGCTCACGGTTCCAGCCTTGCCCCTGATCTGACAGTCACAATCCCACCAAGCCTCCCACCTACTGAAGCCTATGGTCAGCTGCCTGTCAGGTAGTCTTCTGACAGCTCGTGTCTTTATTTAGCTCTCCTACCCAGCGAAGGCTTAGATCCCTGGGGAGAGAGGGCCTGAGAGGACCCTTTGTCTTCATCAGTCAATGAAACACCGGCTGTCGTGCCTGGGGGCCAATTTTAGATGTCATATTGGGAGTGGTGGAGGTGTTGGTGGTGCTGGCCATAGTTAAGGGCGAGATATCAATGTTCGGCTCTGGTAGGTTAATGATGTAAGTACTGTATGTGTCCTTCATTTGTCAATCAATGGGTTATGGAAATGCTACATTACAATATCAAGCGAGATCTGAGACAGTTTTTGCAGTAATGTACATCAATGTACATTAGGTTCTTATTCTTGTTATGGTGCAATGTTAAGTCATCTTAGATATCATCAACATTTACCCACAGAGAAATGTACAACTGGCGCTAACTCAGTCTGGTATCCAACCTGGATTCAGTGATGATAATAATAGATAACTAAGTAACATTCTAGCACTCCAAGGCACCTACATTAACCCTACATTAACCTCCTCATCTACAGCAGTAAGGCTTGTGATGAGATGGATGTTTTTTCCTGGGGAAAAAACTCAATTAGACCTACCGTGGGTTGGAGTTGCATTACAGGAGTATGTGTGTACATCAGCATCCTCTGACATGTTGCATAGCTTCCTATATTCCACCATTTCATGTACACATTTGCCACCTCTGCCTACGCACCCTCCCTCCAACGCTGAGGAAAGGTCACGCCCCCTGGAATGGTGGTGTCAACATTAGAGTGACATGGCAGGGAGAGGTGGATGCAGATGACTGACTTGAACATTATTCAATCAACTTTTTCTATGTATTCAAGATTATGTAACGTCAATGCTGAGGTTGTTTGTTCACCCAACAGTGGTTCACAGCAACTAAAGACGAGATCCTTCATCTGGGTTTTTGTAAATCATGATATTAAAGAAGGACTGCACTGGCTGACAGCTTTGATTTTCCAAATGCAAATGAGAACGAGATGTGTTTCTTGATGTACCATCCAAGCCTAACCTTTAAATTGTCAGGAAAAGGAGAGGTGTCATAATTCTCCTCAAATCATCTTCTGTTTTCAGACTTTATTTAGACTGAACATGAAAATACTGGGTTTATACACACAGCTATTGTTTTTACACATTTTAGTCAATATTGGCACTAGAATTGATTTATATGACTACTACCAATGCTACATAGACCATTTTCAACAGGAAAAGTTGGTTTTCCATTGCAGTTTCTCTTTAATAGAATATGACATTATGCAACATCGATGCAAATAACCATTCATCAGAGGATGACCTTTATAACCATTGAGCCAATTTTCTCTTCAGTTCCCTGTACAGGTATGCCTGTGTGTGGGTCTGGTACGCTATCTCTCCAACACTAAGGTATATTGTGAAGGTATCTGTGTTTTTGTGCCATCTATGCCAAAAAGAGTGGACCGATGGCATGATTCCTGTAACCTTACACTGAGGGGACAGTGATGACAAATGTCTTCCTGTGAGGCCTTGGCAGGCTGAGCCCATATATTACTGAGGGGTCACCTTGCCTCTGTCCCAGTCTTATCACAACAATGTTGAGTCTCTTCTCACTGCCTACAAGGCTATACTTTATACTGCCATATTTTTTCTATCTGCTGGACTATCTTTGGGTTTATCAGTGTAAACGGATGCTTTAACAGTGCTCTCCAGCAGGTACAGAACATCTACAGTACACTGTAGAGGGGAGATAAACTACCTTCTCAGTTCCACATGAGAGATCGGATAGGCGCAGTGGTAGGCAACCATCTCTCTCTGCGTCGATGTGTCAGGGAGTACTTTTGTAAGCGGCGAGGAGGTATCATGATATCAGGCTTTGTGTCGCAGCTCTGAGACATTGATATTTCAAACCACAGGATCACTCTCATGTTTATCCTATGCAGTCTGTACAGGGCTGAGGTAAAATCCTGCACCGGGATGTGTCGAGCAGAGAGGGGGAACCTTAAAAAAAAAAAATAGAACAGGGGATGATTAATGCTGGTTCCTAAGCAACAGGCGTTGCACTGATACCTCAAACAATAGCCATGGCCTGTATTCTGCTGGCGTGTCACGTCATTTGTCATGATTTAACACAGGGAGGGAAGTCAAATTCAGAGACTAAATAATCATGATTGTGATAATCAGTTGGGCATGCTTTGTGCAGAGACCTAACAACCTCTGCTGATTTTGTATTTCAGGGATGTTTTCAGACGGTTCAACAGTGTGCAATTTGTGAGGAAATAAACGTTATGTTCATTGTAGGCCTATGATTGAAACTTTAACATGGCCACTGACTCCCTTATCTCTGGATAAACTGTCACATCAGTGTTTGAAAGCAAGAAAACAGCTTGTGTGCGTGTGTGCGCATGTGTGCGCGTGCATGCGTGCGTGCGTGCACGTGTGTGTGTGTGTGTGTGGGTGTGTGTGGGTGTAAGGGTAGGGGGTTAGGCACTACAATCTCTTTTCTTTCAGAGAGAGTTTCACCTCAGATCAATGCAGTCCCACTGGAGACCGCCTCTGACTTCACTCACAAAGAGATTCTGTTACCCACTACTCCTCATCTGGGAAACAAGACCCTCCACAAACCAAGGAGTCTCCTTCTATCCTCTTGTCAGGGGGCTCTCCCCCATTTCCCAGCCTTTTGTCTTACCCACATATCTGTTCCGAGGTGTACAGTAGTGCCTGGGATATTTGGCAAGAGAGAGAATATACAAGAGGAGAGAGTGAAGTAAGACGTTTTGTTGTTTTTCACAAAGAGGAAGGAGCATGTTCTCTCTCTTCTTGAGACCATGGTTAAACAGTACAGTGTGTACTCGCTATGGCGTTTTGGATGTACATTCAGAGTGTTTTTTTTTTTAATCCATTTATTCGGCATAAGATATACAATCCTGTAGAAGAACCGTAGTGGAGAGTAAAAAACAGGAGGTGAGGAGAGGGAGCATTTAGAAAATAAACGAGTAACATTTACAAAGAAGCAATGAGGTGTATCCAGGGAAAGGTGAGGATAGAGGGGGGAGAAAGAAAGAGAGAAAAGAGAGAGAAAAGAGGGGAGAAAGAGAGAGAGAATCTGAATTGTACCAGAGATAATGAGATCGAGAAAGAACGAGATTGAGAGAGGTGATTGAGGCGGAGAGAGAAAGACTACGAGAAGGATACAGTGTGTGAGCAGAGAGAGTGGGCAGAGGAGAGAGCTGTTTATCAGAGGAAAAAGAGGTGAGATGGAAGGAGAGAGGGGTGGAGGGGTGGAGGGGTGGAGGGGGAAGGGAGGAGAGCCACAGAGAGAGCAAGAGTGATCAAGAAAGAGAGAAAGGGCGAGCGAGGGAGAAGGAGAGGGTGTGAGAGGGTGAGAGAGAGAGAGAGAGAGAGAGAGACAGACAGAGAGAGAGAGAGAGAATGTGTGTGTGTGTGTGTGTGTGTGTGTGTGTGTGTGTGTGTGTGTGTGTGTGTGTGGGAGATATGAGAGAGAGGAATAGAGAGAGAGAGAGGGAGAGAGAGAAAGAGAGAGAGAGAGAGAGGGAGAGAGAGGAATATGAGAGAGAGAGAAAGAGAGAGAGAGAGACAGAGAGACAGAGAGAGAGAGCGTTCCCTTAGGCACGGTCCATGAGGCAGCCAGAGGGCAGGCAGGACGGATGTGACCCTGGTTGCGGCGGTGGAGGGCACGGGGCAGGACGAGCACGGAGACGGAGGACATTAACAAAGCGTGAAATTAAAGCTGCCATGCCGCAGGGACCCTGGGCCTGGCCCCACCCCACTCCTCTGGGGGCCTGCCTGGGAACTGTGGGGAGCAGGGGGGAAGGGAGGGGGTAATAGAGCCTACCATATTACTGTAATGATGTGTAGAGAAAGGACAGGATGGAGATTATAGAGGGGCTGTAATCACAACCCTATAACGCATCACTCTATCTGCTCCTACAGGGCCAGAGGACGTTGCAGACAGGTGGAAAATAATCAACAGTGCTGCTGCACTGATGTGTGTGTGTGTGTGTGTGTGTGTGTGTGTGTGTGTGTGTGCGTGTGTGTGTGTGTGTGTGTGATTTTCTCTCTTTCGTACTCTCTTCTGCAGCTTCCATTACTAAGTTACTAAGCAAACAGCACTCGTGAAAAACATCCTTGCAAATGTGCAGCATAACAGAACTCCACAGAGAAAACTTTCCTTAGATGACTAGATATTTGACAGAATACACAACACTCGTTTTTCAGAGTGCTTTTTAACAGCATTTCTCTTTGTCTTCGAATTTGGGCACAAAGGATGTGTTCTTACAGAGAACCACTGTACAATTGCCTACAGACCCTGCCTTTCTTAGTCATTGTGCTTTTCCAAGTACCAAGATGGTGGATTTTTTTATTTAATTGTGTCAGTGGCTTCTACAGAGAGGCCATCTCTTCCCTGTTGAGAGTAAACAAGCTATTCCTCCACCACGAATTTAGAAAAATCTAGTCTAGTTTGAAAAAGTATGATTTGTTAATCATCAACACAGAGTCAACACAAGTCAGATTTATTTTGGGATTACACTTCAGGTATGAGCTAGTCATATAAACAGATCTAATATTAACCCTATTCAGGAAGTAAACTTTCCACATTCCAAAGACATCAAAAGTAAATAGCATTGATTTTGGTCTCTGTCGCAGCCAAGGAACTGATCAGCTCTTCGTGGGAAAAGCTAGTATCTCTATAACCTATGGGGAGAGATTATAGGAGAGGGATCGAACGTCCACATTGTGAATGTTAACATGATAAACATCCAACATGTTCTTGCATACACATAAAGCTTGTATTGAATTCAAATGAGGTGCATTGTGTTTGTTACAAATAGAGGAATGAGCACCTCCTTTGAATCCTAAACGCCATACCCATCCATCACACTGTTCTACTTCTACGCATTCACAGACCGAGGGCAACAGATATTGTGGATAAAAAGCTACATTTCGTCCACGTACATGTCACTGTCGAGGGATGGTGAGTGTGAGGCAGTAATGGAGGCTGGCTAATGACCCTGGTGTGAGGTCTGGTGACGGCACATCATCGCCAGCTCTGAGCCCCTGTCAGGAGCTATTTACCACAGCCTGCTTCGCTACTAATGGAACATCTGAGTCAATAAAAACCTCACCCTCATTCCCACTGAAGGCAAAGGAAATCATTTTAGCTGGTCAAGGAAAACATGCACAGGGTGCTTAAATCTATCTGTCCAGAAAAGGGGGCTTTGAATGTGCAATCATATGGATAACACATTATAGCAAGGGTCTTTGTGTTTAATATGTGTACACATGGTTGATTGTGGGGCGCTCAGAGGCGCATACCATCGACATATCCTGCATGTCATCCCTCCTCTCTCTCTCACCCATCCTTCCTGTCAATCTCTACTATCTCTATCTCAAATAAAGCAGAAATGCTCTAAAAACATATTTTTTTAAAAACATGGTTGATCGTATCAGGGTTAGGGGTTTGGTACAGTCAACATACAGTTTGACTACTGATGGTAACGCTACACAAACAGCTTTACAGCCGGCACCTCTTTAATAGATCTTGCTGTTTGATCTCAGCCAACAGGACTCAGGACATGGTGTGTGTATCAGTGGAGGCTAGTGAAGGTAGAAATGGGCTCATTGTAATGTATGGAAGGACGGGCTCATTGTAATGTATGGAATGAAATGAGGAATGGTATCAAACACATGTGCCTCACTCCATTCAGTGCATTACAATGAGCCTGTACTCTGCATTACAGTGAGCCTGATTTCTACCTCCACCAGCCTCCCCTGGTGTGCATACTACTGTATAGTGAATGAGACATAAATTTGTCTGTATTGGATAGAGCAAAGACATAGGCTGCAACACCAATGGTTTTTTTTCTCTATCCCTGGCTTAATGAACTCCTCTCAGCATCCACTCAATATTCCCTCAACAAGGGGCCTCCATCTTGACTCGCAAAGGTCAATAGCTGGACAGTGTGTCTTTGAGTGGCTTTCTCTCCCTCTCGCTAAGACTCTTAATGGTGTTCAATGGAGACCCACACTACACAGCATTCCCAGGGGGTTGTTCCCAGATATCCGCCTCATGATACCTAATCTGGCCCCATTAGTGCTCCTTCCAGTCATGAAAAAACATGGCCCCTGCATCCAAGGAATTAAAAATTAACCAGCTAATATCCATTTGTCTGATGCCTCGCTCCGCGCCAGTGAAATCGCAGATTCCCCCAGCGCTGCGCTGGCCTATGAGAGATGACTCCGGGAACCCAATCTGCTGAGGAAACGCTGACAGGGATAGCAAGACGGAGAGGGATGGAAGCTGTCCATTACATCCATCAAGACTGTCTGTCCTCCATCACATCAGATATCAGAAAAAATCACCTCCTCCCTTAAAGAGTTTATAGTCCATGCCAGAACTGTCAAATCGTTAAGGACGAATACATTATGTTCGGGGCGACATCGTACATGAAATGTATTGCCAACAGCATGTTTACTTAATCCTCATGTTGTGATTACTGTGTTGGTATGGAAAAACCATTGCTATAGAAACACAATTACAGCATTAATGAAGTCATGTTTGGACAACTCAACCTAGTAAGTTGCCAAAACAGCTTTGTCCTTGTTCAATTTACAAGGTGCAGGGGATGAAAAGGTGCAGGGGATGAACATCTGGGCTTCACAACAATGCGCGCTCTGGACAACATTTCACCAATGTGAAGGGACATTAGAGCTTCACCAATGCCATGGTGTTCTTTTTCACTAGTGGTCTTGAACGCTTGGCAGCATCCTCCATGTTGAGTGAAATAAAACAATTTGTACTGTGTCCCCTCCCCTTCCGTCTTGGGTCCTTGTCCTCAAGTCCCAACCTGCTGGCAGCCATGTTTCTCTCCAGTGGCTAACTACTCACAAAAACAAAGCAGAGGAGGATTTTCTTTCCATCACAGACTTCTATGCCCCTTTCCTCTGCTGGAATTTTTTGCCTTTGATTATTTTTTTCAATAACCAAGGGCTCCTTTCAGAGTTGCCAACTCAACAAGGGATTATGTATCCTTCATCCTATTCCAACCCACCACTCTCTTGCCATCTCTTTATCGTCTCTCTCTCTCTCTCTCTCTCTCTCTCTCTCTCTCTCTCTCTCTCTTTCCCTCTCACCTTCTCAAAATGCTACAGTATGTGTTTGTTGTGGCTCCAAAGAACTTGAAGGACATGTGTCTTTCCTCTTGCTGAGTCTTTGGTTCTGTCACACCTGCAGTTTTCTACTTGAGATGTTCTTGGAGCTACACAACGCTACGCCTTAATGCACCATGCAAACATTCAGCATGTTAGAGGTAGTCCTTCAGCAACATTAAACAAGCAATAAGTGATCTAGTAACAGTACAGCAGTACTACAAGCTAATGGTTCCATGACTTCAGTATAGTCTTAGAACAGCGTGATTGGTTGATACTTGGCACAGAACCAAAAACAATGAAGTTGAATACAATAAGAAAAATCTTTTCATGCCATAAAAAATTATCAGATGACTATTGCCTGTTCTATTTCGTATCTTGTTTTATTGGCTTATTGACGTACATTAATATCTCTGGAATGTTGGCACTTCCATTACTGAGATATAAAACTAATGAGTAACAATTTTAACTGCATGTTAGTTAATGATACAGTGATCAATCCATGTTCTCACAGTTCAGTTCAAACAGGTGTCCCACTCAAACAGGACTGTATGTGCTGTATGTGTGGATGAGATGTGAACGAATCATATTATTAATATCAACATGTTAATGAGTTACAATAACAGCTATTCCTTGAGAATATCCTACAATTTACCAATGTTGGAAGAAATCCAATTATTTGTAGTTTTCCACATTTCAGTGTAATTTACATGATCTATATCGGACTACAAGGGGATACTGTACAGTAGTACATTAATCTGCAAACCAGCAAAACTTTGTTTCTGTGTCTTTGGCTATACTGAGGTTGTGAGAAGATCCCTGTTGGGTTTCCAGCAGCTCTAAGTGATCTCTGGAATTTAATTCCCTGGTGCTTGTCCCACCATCATCCCTGCTGAGGGCCTCATGCTGGTTATCAGAGACATGCCTTATTATTGAACAGCCACATACACTCACCGGGAACTTTATTAGGAACACTATACTAAAACTGGCTCGGGCCTCCCTTTGCCCTCAAAACAGCCTCAATTCTTCATGGCATTGACTCCACAATATGTTGGAAACATTCCTTTGAGATTCTAGTCCATGATGACATGATTGCAACATGCAATTCCTGCAAATGTTTCAGATGCACTTTCAAGCTGTGAATCTCCCATTCTACCACATCCCAAAGGTGTTCTATTGGATTCAGATCCAGTGACTGTGAAGGCCACTGAAGAACACTGAACTCATTGTCATGTTCATGAAACCAGTTTGAGACGACTTTTGCTTTGTGACATGGTGCATTATCATGCTGGAAGTAGCCATTAGAAGATGGGTAAATTGTGGCCATGAAGGGATGCACATGGTCAGCAACAATACTCAAATAGGCTGTGGCATTCAAGTGATGATTTATTGGTATTAACTCCAAGTGTGCCAAGAAAACATTGCCCACACCATTACACCATCTCCACCATGAGAAGGTGTAAAGGTGTTCCTAATAAAGTGTTCAGTGAGTGTACACATAGGGTGCAAACATTGATGGATGGTATCTAAACAAAACTCTCACAAGATGAATTGGCCTTCAGTTTTCCTTTTTATATTCCCGAAACCCACTCATATTGAGTGAGGATACATGTACTGTCCAGTAACTGTATACAGTATACAGTTCAACTAACTGTGGCATCACTTCTTAGTCACTGATGAGGTCAGAAGAAAACAGGAACACTCACTCATTTCTAACTTTGAGTGGCTGTTTTCATGGGTCATTTATGAGTAAATAAATTAATGTGTAAACGTCATCTGCAGCAGTTGATAGAAGGCTAAGCTTTAATCCAGAGCAGTTCTTTAAGGGTTCATCGTGGCAATGAGATTAATGATTTGTAATGGTGGATGCAAGGCAAGCAGGTGGCGAGGGTTGTCAGATCCCTAAAAATCGTTCAGGCCCTCATTACCAGGGGTCACAGTGGCAGTGCCCTGCAGGTTCAGGCGTGCCGCTTGAGCGCTCAAGCACAAATGACCAGGATGTGGGCAGAACCCTCTGTGAGTCCTCCCGCATGGCTCCCAAAGCTGGTCCCAAAGCTGGTCCCAAAGCTTGTCACAACTAGCAGCACATCCTGTGTCCCAGTTCAATGATTTCATCATGGCTGAGACATTAAACATGGACTGTTAAGAATAAGTTTAATGTACCATCTTTGTTTTCAGTTATTACGTGTTGCTCCTGCGACCTATTTTGAGGCAAATGTATTTAGTACAACAAGAATGTAGGCTTTGTCACAGAGGCAGCTGAGCATTGTGTGCAGCATGTTCAATCTGCAGCAATAAAAGTCCAACTTTGTCCATATCTATATCTCTGGCATCTCCCCCTGGGACATATTTTGAAAATATAATATATACTATTCATATTAAATTGTATATATTGATTCGTATAATATATACTTTAAGTTGGTTCATACGTTTAGGGTAATTATTATTGTTACTAGGTTTATTATGATAATATTGCTAACATCTGCAACTACAAGTCCAATCAGGGTGACAGACCAAAACACAATAATGGATTTCGAGTGATTCCGTCGTGCAGCGCGCATAGCCGAGCGAATCCGAAAATCCTCGCGACCAACCTGTGAGTGAGCGAAACGGGCAGAAGCGTGAGGGGAACGACAGAAGAAAGAACTCCTTACCGAACGTACCACCGGGAGAACATGCACGTTGTAGGTCCAAGAACCAGCAAATAGCTGCTTCAAAGGAGAAATAAAACACTATAAACTAATTTCGTCTTCAACCAAGCAATTCTACCTATTTACGACTATTCGACACAGGATTATTCTATTCTACCGCGTGGTGCTCCTACCGGACTTCTTTATCTTTCTCATTTACTTGGAGGGTTGGTTTTGATGATTTGAAAGTGGATTTTTACCTTCCCAACTCTGAAAGCGGGTGAACGAAGAGGTTTCAAGGCAAGGAGAGAAATGCTAAAGGCGGTGAAGCGGAGATACAGTAAGTGTACCGTTATTTTTCGCTCTTTCAGTCTGCCCGTGCTCCCATTGAACGTAGTAGCTGAACTTGAAATGCTTGCAATTCTTTTTAACAACATTGTGTGGTGACGGTTCGAGTGCAAGACCGTTGCATTGAATAATGACATGTTTGTGAGGAGCTAAATTTGCCAAACCTGAAAGGTCAACTTACTTTGACTAGTGACTAGCTAGTTATGTTAGCTAACTTTGCTTCTAACGGGGTTAGTTAGCTTAATCAGACAACCAGACAGCTAACCAACCATTATAGCCACGCATGCAGTCTGTTGCTGTTTTTATCCTTTGCTAATGTCAGCGGCGCCCTGAATGCATTTTAGTGCAACTATTAGTATTACAGATACACTATATTAGGGGAATAAACTAGATATAGTTGGCTAGCAACATTTTTGACCAATGCTCATGCATGCATTCGTGGTGGTGAGGGAACCAGGTCCGGTGGTCTGGTGCTTGCATTGATTGAGCTATATGACATTAAATCTATGCGAGTTTGAAATGTTAATTATTTAAATCTATGGATAATTTGCCGTATCAATTATTTCATTTTTATAATTTGCAGGCTAATTGCTTCTCTTTATTTAATAGCCTGTAATAATTGCCCTGTTACTGACCCATCAGTACTACATTGCAATTATTTTAATTGAGTAGTTTCCTCATTTTTATTCGAAAAGTGTTGCCGACACAGCTCCTTCTCTAACCTGCAATTCGCCTGGATATTGTTCTGCAATGGCCCGAGCATTTGGTAAATGCTAATTCACAATAGCCATGATTGTATTACAGGCTGTTATTGTACGCTTTGGCATAATGTTTGTGAATTTTGTAAATTTACGATCGTAGTATCAGTTTGAATGTCACTCAATTCTCAAATGTTAGTCCTAGGTGAAAGTTAGAAAATGTATTTGAACACTAAGATATTTATTTTGTGGCAGACACACCTGTATTTCTCCGGGTCAGACTGATTATTTCTGTAAGCTGTCTGTGTATGCGTGCGTGGTTGTGTGTGTGTGTGTGTGTGCGTGC
Organism: Argentina silus; assembly: GCF_951799395.1. Taxonomy (NCBI): domain Eukaryota; kingdom Metazoa; phylum Chordata; class Actinopteri; order Argentiniformes; family Argentinidae; genus Argentina; species Argentina silus. The sequence continues at coordinate 5,301,631 of NC_139672.1, read as the reverse complement.
CCGGGCGATGTGCACTCTAATGAGCTATACGTGCAAGACCTTTGATCTATTACAGATTGATTACATGGCACGATTTATTACATTCAAAGAACCACATTTACGCACGTTTGAAAGGTTTTTAGACTACGGATTGGGATTGTGAATCGTATAAAGTGTGTGGTCGGAGAATAACTGTTCTTACGTGCCATCCTGCACAGTTTTGACGCTTTGCCATCTTTAGCCAAACATTATTTTACTCTGTACAGGTATTAAACAATGAGACTTTTGTCAGTGAGCGAAAATATTGCTCTACTACAGTTTTGCTCTACGGAGCATTACACCCCCAACCACCTCCAGGAGCAGTGCACTCGTCAGGATTATTACAAGAGGCCCACAGTGGAGACAATTTTGCGGGGGCGTGATGCACTGAACTATTCTCTCCCATACAATAAAGCATCCTGACACAGATTATAGTTATTAGCCACATGAAGTGACCTTACAGTAAACCAATCCATAATAAGAGGATAGGGGCTGGTTTCTTGGAATTGCATCAGAAGTTTTATGAAATTGAATGAAGGGCCTCTCCAATGCATGTTTCAGTGAATAGCCCTGTTAGAGTAGGGCAACATTCAGTCATCAATAAACACCTGTGGTGTCATTGACTGACTCCAGGGGAGGGGTGTGATGAGGCGCCTCAATAATTTAATCCAGGGCTGGTGAGTGCTGCCAATAGGGGCATCTGAACACATTTTGTCCCCTAGCAGGAAGATGTGCTCATTCCTCTTGAACTATCCACCATGCTTAGTGGCTGACATTTATAGTGCAAGTGTGGTGGGAATATCACAGGAAATGCAGTTTGGGAGATAATTTAAAAGCATTGAGTGTCAGGAGTTTCTTTTTGTTCTAACTATAAACCACAATGTAGTCCAAAGTCTGAACACAAGTAATGTCTAAGGATAGATAAACTCTTCTCTGAAAGTATTGTGATACTGCACTCAGTGGTCTCCGAAGATCCACTGCACTTGCTTCTTGATGGTATTGCACAGGGAACTGTGTGCTTGTTGTTTTTTCCCAAAGCTGAGAGAAACAGTTCATGTTCAGAATTCTGTAGTTGGAATTCAAATGATACAGGCCATTGGTTCAGTGGAGAGCAATAGAGAATGCAGAGTTCTCTCTTGAGATTTAACTGAAATACAACAATACAAGCTTAGCTCGTTGAGAGAATGGGCATGGGTCCAGCTAGCAGTATTCTGTTTCCAGCATTACAGATGGCAAAGGTGAGTGAGTGTGGGATTCCGACTGTAGCCCTTCCGTCACACGTGTGCGTGTGTGTGTGTGCGTGCGTGCGTGTGTGTGTGTGTGCGTGCTTGCGTGTGTCTGTGTCTCTGAATGCCTATGTTGGTGTGTGTGTGTGTGTGTGTGTGTGTGTGACAGAGAGTGTTTGAGCTTCATGAGTGTCTCTGCATGTGCCTGCCTGTGTGTGTACATTGGCATGTGTGTGTCTCTCTTTCTCTAGCAGGCCGGGTCCGGGGCCTGTAGCCAGAGCATCTGCCTCTGCTTCCTCCTTCCCTGGCGCTCCCTGGCAAGGGGGCGGCTGATTGGCACTGTTAAAGAGCCCCGGCCCTCTGCGGCCACACGCTGAAGAACCACTCGGCGCAAACCTCTCCCAGCTGACGCTCTCTCATGCTTTCCATATGGGCAAAATCTGGGTAATTTCAGGGCCCCAGAGTTCTAATGAGAGGTTTTGCCTGTAGTGTGTTGGTCTGCGGTGGTAGAGGATCTACGTTTCTAGGGTTTATGGCTGGGATTATAAGTGCTTCGAGACGCCTCACTGGCATACTGTTGGGGCGTTGGCACAGAGAAACTAGAGCTCTTTTTAACCATCCGAACTGGTTTGAACTGGATGTTCGGAGAGGGCCCATGGGGATAATAAGGACAAGGATCCAGACAAAAATCTAAAGGTCAACTTAAAGGTTGTGGTGGGATTACATGCCTTTGGTCACAGAACTTGTACCTGTACTACTTAAAGTGTCCAGTTCTTACAATAACAAACATGGGGATAATGGTTAGCCTATGTGAAGACATGGCGCTAAATCATCTGAGTTCTCTTTGAAATGTCTCCCTTGCCGAGGAAGGTGCCTTGGTCAACACTCACGGCGTCAGAAACCTTCACAAGGACAGAATACTCTCAGTAACAGAGAGCAGACTTTTAACAAGACCTATTCCATAATGTCAGCAGCGGGGAGCTAAGAGGTGAAGTAGCACCCTGCCGGCCGGGTAAAGCACGAGCAATTTGCCTGCTGATTGAAACCAGGTCTCCCATTCTGGAGTCCATTGGTGGTATTATAAAGCATTTACACCGATGTTTTACAGGGCATCCATGTATTGGGGAAAGTGGAAACAGACGTTGGGCCAGACAAGGCCCAGGCCACTCCTAGGGGCCTATTTTTAACCATCCCCTGTGTGTGTTTTCTTTTTTGAGATTAAGTTAAAGCCACTGAGTAAAGTCATTGATGGCAACGACTGGTTGCAGTCAAGGTTAATTGGATCGGTCTGGTTCTCATTTTGAGGGGAGAGGGCCTCCCCCTAAAATATAGTGACTAGAAGCATCTAAGCCGAGATCACCATGCTTGTATGTGATCCCATGAAGACAGCTGAAATAATATTATATAGTTATATATAATATAATATTAATATATATTAGGGCTGTGACAGTCATGGAATTTTGGGTGACGGTCGGTTGTCTTGCAAATAATTGTTATAACCGTCATAACTGTTTCCCAACGGGGACCAGGGACGGACTGGGCCAACAATATATTCATAATAGCAGCTTTTTTTCTTCTTTTTTTATATTTATTTATTTATTTATTTTAATTTATTTTTTAAATTATTTTTTATAAACGTGTGTCCATTTGTTCCCTGAATTAGGGTTAGGGTTAGTAATCGGGTTAGAGAATCATCAATAATGATGATTCTCAATACACACATCTTTCATCTGGCGTAATATTCAAGCTTTTGACAACATTAGCAAATACCCAAACAAATAAGTCATGAAAAAAAATCTGTTTATTGTTTTACCATTAAAAAGTACAGTTACATTTGCATTTTATAGATAAAAGGTGTTTACAGGGATAACACCCCACCGCCCCCCCCCTCCAACCCTGCGGCTGTATTACATGGAAAGGACTGGAACATGCAACATGCATGTCAGGGATCACTGCCTTGGCGGTGTACCTGCCCTGTCAGCAGAAATGAACAGATGACACACTCTTTCATTTCAGACAACACTGAATAGGGACAAATGGAGCAACGGCCCAGCAGCCAGTGTCATTTGTTTTGCTTGTCATTGTCACCCACACTATTCTGGGTCTGTTCTAATTAGAACACACACACACACACACACACACACACACACACACACAGGCTGTACCCACGTACCCACATCAGACTGGCTAATGTTATGTGAAGGTCAAACAATGGGTTATCAGGGAGGACTTAAATGTAATGTTCAAACAGGGGCCCTTCTGCTCTAAATAGAGAAACTACAACATTTCCATGTTGTCTTTGCAGATATTACATTAGATGCAGTAAGAAAAAGAAGGGACATATTTCACATTGAGCAAAATACTTGATCAAAAGATACTGTACATATGTGAGTAGGCGAGGATCAAACCAGTCCTTTGAAGTGCTTGTTTTCACTACTCAGGTTTGGAGAACAGGAATCAACTATTTGTACATTTCCAACACTGTGCTGCACTGGAGGCAAAGCTAAAACCAGCTTTTGATAACATCAAATTGTCATATCACTGATGTTTCAACTATGGCGACCATGTAAGGGGATTAATGTATAGAATGCCAATATGAGCTGTTGACACAGCTGACATCGAACACTCTCGTTGTAACCAGACTGCAGTCACTAAGCAGAGGGTTATGGATGAAAGCACCATTGTGTAGCTGAAGACAAAGTGATACATTAAAGTGGAAAATTAAATGATGCAGGTCTGTTGGCCTTATATTGGGACCTTAGGGCAGGCAATTTGTTCACTTATATTGTGGATGAAGGAGCTGATGTTTTCAACAATGGACATATTTTACACAGCAATTTGACTTCCCCCACTTAACTGTACTGTAGGAGAAAGTCTCATGACGTAACATTTTTTCCACGTGTCCCCCTCCGTCTGAGAGATGTCAGTGCCACAGCTTTTCTCAGTCTTTTCTCTCTTTCAGCTCTTTCCCTCAAGGGGCTCTCTGTCAAAGCCATTACCGGCCCTGGAACAAACAGTGTTATACAGTACAAGCCTATTGGCGGCCAAAGAGCAGGGAAAAGTGCGCTTTCAGGTGCAGAAACATTTATGTGGCTGTGCTTCTGAGGCACAAGGTGGCTGTGTCAAGACAGTTTGTCAGATGCTGCACCAGCTTGCTTTAAATTCACAGAAAGAATGTTTTTTTTCTTTTCTTCTATTTTCTGTGTGATGGTGGCGGCAGGCCGAACTGTTGATGCGGAGCCCTCGTTACTGCTAGCAGTGCGGGCGGAAGCACGACAGGGAATGGCAGGAAAGTGCGTCGTTGGCACTTGTCCTGCCCCGCTGATGCGGCAGATGGACAGGGACCTTTTCTTTAGTGGGGTGGGGTGGGCGGGGGGGGTTGTGTTGTGTTGGCGAAGACGGGTACTAATGACAGCTCCGCCTCCGCAGAGGGCTGCCATCGCCCCTGCTCCCAGCATGCCCTGCGTCCCTGTCCTTTTGACAGAGGCTTGATGCCATCAGAGACCATTAGTGTTGACAAGATGTCTCAATGGAGCACACAGTCACGAAATGGATGAATAAAGGCATGACATAGGACTTCAGTACATTTGCAGATGAACAGTATATTCTTATTGCCCACAGCTGAATAATGATGGCTTCTCTTCTAGCCTACTGTACATGTTTGCAAAAGTCAGTCTATGTGTAGATACACGTCTCGCAGCCCACAGCCTAGCAAAAGGCTTGGCCTTCAGTCTGTCTAGTAGATTGAGGGTCCTCACATGCAGAATGGCTGGAATGTTTTTCGAAAATGCCTTGATTGCATTAAAGCCAGACATATGACACAAGTGGAAGCGAGTGACTCTGATAAAACCATTGAAGGTAGGCTAAAGCACTAACTCGGGAGGGCTGTGAGCAAGACTCTAGCTAATGTTGTTCTTGCTCTTTTACAGTCAGGGATTTTCCCACATTTGGATTATTTAAAATGAATCTGGGATTTGGGGGATGAGTGTTTTATTTCCTTAAATCTCTAGTTTTATTTGGTATAGGCCCTACTCTGTATCTTGCAGGAATGACTGAACTGCAATACAGCCCTGGTCATGATAGATGGTCAAATTTCCTGACATCCACTTTGATGGGACATGCCACCATTCCAATATATTCAGCAAAGTGTTTGCTATCGTTGCGGCCAAATAAAATATGATAAATACTTCCCTCAAGAAAGCCTCTTATAGAGACCTTTATTTCCCTTTAGTGGCCTTTTCTATCTCTCTCTCTCTCTCTCTCTATATATATATATATATATATATATATATATACACATATATACACACGTTGAGGTATAAGTGGACTGTGGTACGATGGGAATGTATTTTAAATACTCTTTTAAAGTCTGCAGTCTGTCTCAAGGCAAACTACTTCAGATAGTAGCGAGGCATTATATTTCAGAATACTACTTCTCTTGAATTCATCACATACTGCCTTAATGAAGTGAGAATCTGATCAACTGGTACAGGCAAGCAAGCAAGCATATTTATGTCAAATTCTCCAACTATGTGAAGGGCTATGTTATACCTAAGTCAATTTGACTGGGCATTTCGTATGTAGTCAAAGGAAGCAAGAAATCCCTAGAAGGTCTAAACTTGAACAGCTCCCAATAGGCTACTGCAATTGCTTCACAGTTACAGGGCCTTGGTGATATGCTATTCTATATGTAGGCTACGATTAAATTATGTAACACTAAGTTGCATATTGCCTGCATTCATCAGCCATTTTCAAGAACTGCTCTTCAAGGTTAAGATGTGGGAAAGAAAGAGTGTGTGCAGGGTTTGCTGATGATGTCATATCTGAGGCCACCCACTAGCTCTCCAGGACTGGAGTTGCCCATCCCATATCTAGTATCTGAGCCGTGTATTGTTAGCCTGGGGTGTGATATGTGTCCTGTAGTTTCACATCCTGCCATCTGTGAAGACGATGCTAGTAGTAGTTAGACAGAGCCAACGCTGCTGCAATGACCTTGAAGAGAATGTCTTTGTTTTTGTAATCAGAGCTAGCATATTTAATCTCAGCTAGATTTCATTGTTTTATAGATAGTTGTGGGTTTGAGAATGCTTGAATATGAGGGGAATTAATATATATGGGATTAATATGGGTGATCATATAGGCCTAGGCCTAATTATATCACAGGTGACACAGTATGTGAGCTCCTTTTGTTCAGTGCCCAAACATGTCCCTGTCTCTTTCCCTCCTTTGCGGCCTACTAAGAGGAGGACCACATGAACACAGCAAGGTGAGGGCCGTGCTGCAGCTCCTCTAAGAGGGCTATGATTCATGAGCCAGGCTCCCTCGTCCCTGGGGCTGGGAAGGAATAGCTGGCATTATCTCCTGCAAATGGGTTTGAAAACGCTCTTGGCCAGGTCGACCAAGGCACTGATTTATGGTTCAAGATGCTGTGAACAGTTAGCCCCGCTTCTCCCGGCATAGGTATGGGTGTTTTTCCCCACTCGGCGGTCACAGTTCAAGTTTATTCTGGCCATGTATTTGTGAAGGCGCAAGAGGAAAACAATGGGTGAATTTATGACACCAAAGTTGTTGTGGAGTTGCCAGCGAGGGGAGTATTGTTTTAATGTGTCAGGGACAAGGATAAGCAATTTTTGTCCCCTTTATCTTTCTTTGTCAAAAAGTATTTTACAAACCTTATCCTTGAGCTGAACAGTAGAAACACTGTGTCAGGAAATAGAAAATACCTCTTTTTAGTTTAATCTTGGGCCTGATCAGCTCCCTGTGTCAGAGTGGTGTGGAAGGCTCTACTCTAGACAAGCTGACAGAAAAGTATTGTGAAGGCCTACCTGCAAAACTAAACATTTTGGGGAAAATTTGTTTCTCAAAATAGTTTGAAGAAAAAGGGCCTTGTACTTACCATTTTGGGATATAATTGCTCAGCCTGGAGAAGCAGAGGAAAAATGAAAGAGATTGAATAGCGTGACTAGTGAATGCCTCCTGTTCCCTAAATCACCCTAATAACCTTGCATTCAGACTGATTATCTACCACATGCTTTGCTTAAATGTTTGATTGGGGTGACTTATTGTGTGCTGAACAACAATCAGTCTATCAATCAGTCAGACTTACTAAAAGCCTTTATGCACATACCTCACAAAGTGCTTCACAGCAATCAATTAATCTGAGATTAATGCCCAAATAGAAAGCCAAGGTTACAACCATGGTCATACGTCCAAGATAAACAGTAGTTTGTGAACACTTTTGTTGCCATTACTTAGGTTTAAGTCCCAATGTTGCTTTTTCTCCAATGGAAGTAACGCCTTGCTGCTCTCACGCAAGGAGGCCTCAGCTTTCCTGTTAAGTCAACATGGATTACAAACTGAATGTAATTATGACAGAGCTACTGTACAGATGTGTTTTCACATCAAGCGTGCCCTTTCCTTGGATTGTGTCCATACCTCTTTCATCCGAGAATGGAAGTGCCTCGACTGGCACAAATATGGGCGGAAAAGTCAGACCGCAAAGAAGGTTACATAAACCGGATCTGACTTATTTTGTGGAGCGTTTCAAATGTACACTGACAGGGAATGTCTTAGCCAACATCACCTACCTCCAGTGTTGCACGTACCCCTCAAAAAAACGCCCAGTTGTCGCTCACCAATCTTACGTAACAGCACATCCACATGAAAGCGGTTCAGAGCCCCCCTCACTCCCTCTCTCATGCTTTGAAGCCACTGTAGGTTTAGGAGATCATCACGAGTAGCCCTGGTGTTTAATCAGTGACATCCAAATGCTGTGCATCTCAGAGGTCTCATTGTCTTAAATGCTAGCTTCTATCTTCTGGACCCTTTCTGCCCAATCCCTGTCAGAACCTCACCTTTTCAAAGATGGATGTTAATGTTTTAAATGGTGTACTTACAAGTGGATTATTTCAAAGGCTATGTGTCAGACTGATCTTTATCTGGCGGTTTGGCAGCTTGACTCTGATGTGCTCTGCTTCCCGTCCTTGCATGTTGATTAGCTTGTTTTTCTCGTCAGTCCCTGCCTTTCTGTGCAGTCTCCTGTGCTAACCCAGCTCATGTGATCTTGGGTTTACGTGGTAAGAGAATTCACATGGAGTGGTTAATCCTAGCCAACATTTGTAGACGTAGATAATTGGATTTGGAGGTATGCAGTATGTACGTACGGATAAGCACATATTAGAGAAATATGATTATATTGTATGTAGCCTATATATGTATACTGTATGTTGCCGTGGTAATTTTTAACTAACTTGTACAGTGAGTTCAAGGTCACTGTTTAGCACTGCAATGATGAATTGCCTAAGCCTATAGTCTGCCTAAATCACGAAAAGGTTGGTCTTTACATTGTGCAAGGGCAGGTTGCATTTTTGTGCTTAGCAAGGGACTTTCCTGAGCAATCCAACTTTTATGTTTCAGCTAACCTTAATTTAAGTCATTACCCTTCCCACCTGAAAACACTCATTATCGTTTAGGCATGGAGGTGCATCTACATTTTGGGAATCAATCTCCCTGTTTGGTGTGATTAATTTCCCTCTCAGTAAATATGGTTGTTCATGCATAGAATAGTGATCAGTGAGGCCTTTTTTTATGATGATGGGGAGAGAGGCCTGAGGAAAATCAAAATGACCTTAATCTCACTAAATGGGGAGCAGAGAGAAGCAGTCCCATCGTTTATTCTTGCACTTTGAGACAATCAACTTGATGGATTGAACTTGAATCAGACTCAGGTACTTACCCTAACTTCTCACACACTGACACCAAATTATCTCAAGGTGACTGACATTAACATTCTTATTCAAAAGTATTTTTGTTATGTTCCCTTGTTATTCCCCTGAAATAATAAGAGGAAATGGAAAGTGGAAATGGAAAAGAGCTATATGATATGGGCTATTTATGTTAGCCCTGGTCTCACAGTGGGTGGGAAGTAATAGTGGGAAATGTCAAGGTCCATCCACTCTGACAAAGCATTTTAGACTTAGGGACAGGAAGTGAAGAGTATCTGCAGGGTTACAGGGAATTGGTCCCATTGTAAATGAAAGGGCTCCTAAATGCTTCATGCCCTCTTGGAAGAGAGGACATTTTGTAGCAGCACAGAATCCTGAACTACAATTATCTTCAGTTGAAGCTTCTTTTCAAGACCAGGTTCTGTCCCCGGTGACACTTGAACTCTGCTGCTTTTTGTCCATGACTGTCAGTCAAGGGAAACTGACAGTCATGGACAATGAATGGATGGCAGTACCTCAAGGTGTGTAACAGAACAGTTCAAATCAAATCAAATCAGACTTTATTTATAGAGCGCCTTTTGTGCAAAATTGCAATACAATGTGCTTAACAATACAATGAAAATACAACAATACAGTGAAAAAGTTACAGATTATCTCCATTTCTAGCACATCTCACATTCACAATGTTACTGCTAATACATATACTGCTACACTGCACTACTTATACTTATACTGCACTACTTATACTTATACTGCACTACTTATACTGCTCATATACTGCACTACCTGTATATATTGTTCACACTGCACTTTTCTGCTTTTGCACTTCTGGTTAGACGCTAACTGCATTTCGTTGTCTCTGTACTTGTACTCTGCACAATGACAATAAAGTTGAATCTAATCTAATCTAATTCACAGATCAAATAAAAAGTGTTGTAAAACATAGGCCTAGTAGGTCTGATTAGATAGGTCTAATGCCAAACATTTTAACAGTCCTCACAATCCTTTCTTTATTACTTATTATTATTTACTAACAGTTGAGAGTGTCATGACCCCTGCCGTCTTCCTCATTGGTAGCACTTTGTATTACTTGCTCTTAGGCTATACCTGTGTAGCTCTTAGGCTATACCTGTGTAGCTGTTAGGCTATACCTGTGTAGCTCTTAGGCTATACCTGTGTAGCTGTTAGGCTATACCTGTGTAGCTGTTAGGCTATACCTGTGTAGCTGTTAGGCTATACCTGTGTAGCTGTTAGGCTATACCTGTGTAGCTGTTAGGCTATACCTGTGTAGCTCTTAGGCTATACCTGTGTAGCTCTTAGGCTATACCTGTGTAGCTGTTAGGCTATACCTGTGTAGTTAGTATGCTATTAGTGCTTACAGAATTAACATGTTGCCACATCGTGATTTAGGCCTTGGTTAGTTGTTGAGTAGAGTTAAACTATTATTGCTATTACACAAGTGGTCCATATTACACTGCAATATAGCACAATAAAATGCTCTGTAATTACAAAGCAATTACCAAACCACTGTGTAATAGCATATTTGCTACACAATGTTGAATTTTGTCTTTCCCTTAAGGTGCTTTTGAGGGTTCTGAAGTCCTATCTCTTCAACTGGTGTGACTCTGATCTTTTTTGGGAATTGCTTAAAAGAAATGTTCACTATTCTGATTTATATGCAAGAATATGGCTTTAACGGCTGTCACTTTTCTCTTGCGATTATTCTTATCTCCTACTTTGTGTACCTTGTGTTCAAAGCTGAGGCACTTTGATTTGAAAGGAATGTGCAGGCGTCCACTTTATCTGCAGAAAGAAAAACCTGCGCCAAACAAATAAACAAACACACAAACAGACATCAGAGCATAGTCCATCCAGCAAGTACAAAAAAAAGTAAGATTATTTTAATTGAAAAATTAATTGAAAATCTAATTGACTCCCTCTGAGGTGAAACTCTTGAAGGGATCTGGCTTATCGGACAAAGGAAAAACTAAAATCCGAGGACGCAGCCTAAGCTTACTTAAAGACATGAGGCCTTTAACTCAGAGCCTGTTAAATGGTACCAGTCAGAGAGAATATTAATTTACTGCTGGCAGAGCCAATGTTTTGTGTTCTGGTGCATAGGTTTTTCTCATAGTTATCCAGTAGTTTGTGACACTGGAATATAACCAAGGGTGGCTGATATCTGTTTGAATCTGTGATAGTTATACTGCCAATGCACCCTCCAGGTTTTGTACTTCTCAAATTAGATATCAGAGATCTAGACTCAGTCACTAAACATACTGTTTAGTAGGAGCCACAAGCAACAGAGTTAGCCAGAACACCTGCATATTCATTGCTGACTTATCCCATTATTCAGTGGTTAATTTGCATTTTAAGCAGCATATCATGGTCAAGGTATGTGTGTACTTCCTCCTGTGTGCTCAGGGAGCATCCCAATGAGCTGTATGAGGGGGGAGATATTGATCAGGGGAACAGAGAAAACTTGCTGAAATCAGCTGGTGACGCTAGTAGATGAACAATCATGAATGCAACCCTTGAGGATGGACCAAGGCACAGTGGTTAGCCAAAGAAATAACAAAAAGACAAAAGATTCACTTGATTCACATTCTAGATCTCTAAATCAGAAGCAGATCATCAGTTATGCAACAATAAGCTAATAATGTTTGTCAGATCAGTGGATTTTATTAGTTTGGGAAGTTTTTGGGGAAAAGTAGTCATTTTATTTTCCTACTTCCATATTGCTAATTGTCTTTGCTCCCCACATTATCAGTTGGGCTCTAATCTAGCTTTTGTCACAGATGGTAATTACAAGCAAATGTTTGTCACTAATGAAGACGTCAGTCCGCCTCAGTTGATAAATGGACAGCATGTGTTTGTTTGGATGTGTGATAATATGAGTTTCGACTCACAGAGAAGTGTGAGAGCATGATATTAAATACCGTATTATAGAATAGACATACACCGTATATTTTCTTCACTAGTATTGGCCAATCAGATTGTACTGTATCGATGGCTTCATCGTGACAGCTGCTTCGACATTTCTGCCTGTCTTCTGTTCATTAATTTGATTTCGATTGATGCAGTTGCAGACAAATTATTCACACATTAGTCCTAAATATGGATGTTCCAGTTGGTGGAAAGCTTTAGGCTAGATGTTTTTCCAGATGTGAGGTATCAAAGTATGAATATGAATTCTTATTCGAAATATGCAGTACACCGTGAACATTTCCTTTTTTGTGTGCCTTCAAGGGTTCAACCATTAAAAACAGGAACACTATTAGGAGAATAGCCTTGACTATTGCAACCTATTGCAACGCACTCTTGGCCGGGCTCCCCGCCTCTGCCATCAGACCTCTACAGCTCATCTAGAATGCTGCCGCCCGTCTGGTGTTCAATCTCCCCAAATTCTCCCATGTCACCCCCCTCCTTCGCACCCTTCACTGGCTCCCGGTAGCAGCTCACATCAGATTCAAGACCCTGGTGCTCGCCTACCGGGCGACAAAGGGAACAGCCCCTGCTTACTTGCAAGCAATGGTCAGCCCCCAAACTCCTGCCTGATCAGTCTGCTCTTCCACCTCGTGGATTCAGCAGTCGCGCTATTCGGTCACGGCTTTTCACTGTCCTGGCGCCCCGCTACTGGAACGACCTTCCCACTGCTGTCAGGACTGCAGAGTCTCACTACCTATCTCAAGACCCATCTCTTCAGGCTACATCTTGACTGGCCCTCCTAAAGACCTCTTCATCCCCACTACCCCCCTGTATAGTTTCTCCACTGTAAATAAAAAAAAAAAAAAAAAATGTAATTCTCCCTTCTTCTAGCATTGTGACTGCCAATGGCCCCTGGTCCTAGCATAGATTTGTTTTTCTTATGATGACTGTTGTATAGATGATTCACATACTTTGTTGTAAGTCTCTTTGGATAAAGGCGTCTGCTAAATGTCTAAAATGTAAATGTAAAGGAGAGTGTCTTGAGTATTTGGTGTTTATCGGCAGAAGGTTCTCTCCCACTGGATCTTAATGAGCCTTGTTGCAGACATAGAATCACGCTCAGTAGGTGTCTTTCCTGAGGTGCTTCCTACCCCCTAGTGCAGCAGAGCTCAAATGTGAGCGCTTGCCCCTTCAAATTAGCAAGAACACCACCGCTGCCACCATTTGACTCTGAGCTCGGAAATAAACTGACACCTTCTGTGAGACGCTGACATCGGATGAGCAGTTGGAGCATGTGTGCAAGACTGGATCCCGCTAGCACACATAAATTAACAGTAAGGAAGCAAGGGGATTACATTGCCCACACCAACCCAAAAAGTCAGAAGAAAGAGCGTGTTATTATGGCCTGAGATGCACACAAAATTAGGCAATATTTAGATGTGTCAAAAGGGTGGTAAGTGGGTAAAATGTGCATGATGCTTTTTTTTTATTAGAATCTGCAAATGTATTTGGAGTATTTGTTGTCTTTATCTGACCAGTTTATATTCTGGGATATCTGGGACATTAGAATATTTGTAAACATAAGCTATATGTTCTATCTACTGTTGTCAACAATTAAGAATGTTCAGCGTAATAACAGATATACAAGGAATAACAGATATTTAGGACTGTAGCTTTTTCTGAGTGCAAAAGTCTCTTTTCTAAGACATAATCTGAATATTAGGCCTAGGCCTACTTGAAACGATCTGAAGGATGAGGGTCAGGTGCCTCTTAGTTGGAGGTTGTCTAGACTTTGCCTATTGAGGCATCTATTGCAAAGCTTTGCATTTGAAGTTTCAATGGGTTTTATTGGCTTCAAGAGATATTCTTCATGAAGAGCTCATCACTCTTCACTCAAGGAGCAAAAAGGTCATAGCCTATACCCCACACATGAAGTATGTCAGTTCCTCTCATGTGCTGTTTGAATCTCCATTTTCCCTTTGGAAATGGTGACTGGCTCCCAGATAATCAAAGATACAGGTGGACTTTTGAATGGACAGGTTAATTGAATGCAACTTCTATGGTGTGCGTGTTTGCGTTTGTGCATGCATGTCTGTCTGCAGCTCCCTCCAGCCTACACATCACATCTGTTTCACTCGATCTCCTGTCTCTCATCTGATCTCCAGAGTTCCCCTGTGTAAACTCTCTCTTAGTGCCGTGACTGTTGCTATACTCTCTCCCTGGCATGTTGGAGAATGGTGCATTCTGGGGCAGTGTTGGAGAACTTGTTTACTCCCTCTTTGCCCTTACCTCCTCTTATTTAATGTCAAAATGGGGCAGAATCAATTAATTATGTAGGCTAGTTCTAAAAAAGAACTAAAACAGTTCTGTTCAGTCCCTCGTTTGTAATAGATATAGGCTAGGCCTACAATAGCTTTTTGGTTGGCAATTCCTCAGAAGAGGTCTTTTTTTTTAAGCCTAAGTCATGTATAATAGTTTTTAGTGAATGTATCTCAGGCATAAATACTGTCCTCTCAGATGAAAGAGTCGTTTTATTCATATTGAAATGAGGCCCTTGAATTTGAGTGAAAATTGCCCATCGATTTCTTTTTTGGGTACTTGACTAGGGCTATGTGAAAATATGCATGGCTATTCAAGGGAGCAATCAGTAGAAATTCAATCATCTGTTCCAGTGTTGAAGGGCTGAGTTATTACAATCAGAGCCATTTTAACCCAGACTCCATTCTCGCTCTGCCCCATTCGTATTAAACATGCTACTCGTTATACTGTATTCCTGCAAAACGTAACTCAGGGCTTTCGTTAAATTACTCCGTCTGCATGCTGTTTTCTCATGCTTTGCTCAAATTAAATGTTGCGTGGATGTACTAGCCTTTATATAACAGGCATGCAGGCCGTGTCTTGTTGGGTTTAGGGTGTAATTCTGTCAGCGAGGCTTGAAGTTGATTCTAGTATGTTTGACTGTAGTGGTTTGGCCCTTAGGCAATGTGACAGGAGACATATTCGTGAAAGAACATTTTGAACTTTTTTAAAGAAGGCCATTCAGAGCCACAACCATCACTCTGAGGAGAAAGAACATATGTCTAACACACAGCTCCTCCCCTGGCTGTCCACCTCTCCACACAACACCGAAAACCTCAATGTGAACTTATTGTAATGCGGCCTTCGGAGAGACGCTGAATATAGAAGCAGAGAAAGACGATAAGGGGGAGTGGGGGCATCCTTTTCAAAAGCACCCCTCAGGCCAAGAACTATATTGTCCATTTTCAATAACTTGTGTCAACAGACTTTTTCGCTCCATTGGGAATTTGCTCTCACAGTCTGAATATATCTTGAAGGGAAAGAGCATATTTATCTAAATACTGGAAACATTTTACCATAAATGCTTTAAAATATGTACCAACCATCTAAACTTTTGATAGATCTCTAGGGAGGAAATGTAAATAAGTCTGATGAAATGTTTTGCTTTGCATTCATTTGTTTTTCATATAGGTCAGTGTACCATGGCCTTGTTTTGTTCAGCCATGTGTGGCTATGGACTGTTTCTCTCCTGTGAAATGAGTTGATGCAAAATGAGCTGTCCCACTATGGCATGATGACAATCTTGGCATGGCTATGCCCCCATCCCCCCTCGTATGACCTCTTCATTAGATAAATAGGGCAGCCTATTCACTGGCCCTCGGCTCTGATGGACAGCATCAGGCTGTTTCCGATACCACCGTGAGAAGCATGAAAATAAAAGACCCCCCCCTCCTCCTCCTTCTCCCAGTTTCCTCCCTCCTCCTCCTTCTCCCAGTTTCCTCCCCCCTCCTCCTTCTCCCAGTTTCCTCCCTCCTCCTCCTTCTCCCAGTTTCCTCCCTCCTCCTCCTTCTCCCAGTTTCCTCCCTCCCCCTCCTTCTCCCAATTTCCTCCCTCCTCCTCTTCTCCCAGTTTCCTCCCTCCTCCTCTTCTCCCAGTTTCCTCCCTCCTCCTCTTCTCCCAGTTTCCTCCCTCCTCCTCCACATGGCCTCTTCTGAATACTGAGGTTTGTGTGATATCATATCTCTATGAGAATGTTTTCAGGATATAACAGAGGGTCGGATACAGCAGATGCTGATTTTCCCCACTCGCCATGTTGTTTTGAGGAGGACGTTGAATTGATTCGTCACACTTTGCGGCACAAGGGTGGCAGCAATAAGCCTTCCTATGGCAAGAATGCAATCATGGATTCTGTTTCTCTCTGACATATCTTCACGCATTCCTGTGTGGATTTGGACACATTAAGGGAGTTATTCAGCGTGTCAAGTGCAATGTACCACCGCCTCTCCTGCCACACTAAAGTTCTTATCCAGTTCATAATATGCCCAATAACCCCACAGCCATACTTTCCTGTAATCCTTTACTTCAGCCGAGTTTCTGATGCAACCAGTCATTGGTGAAAACCTGGCGGTATGGTCTAAAATTCATATTTCGTATATATCTCATATATTTCATGTATCTCATATATTAATGTTACTAAATAACATTAAGTTTAAAAACACTTCTTATTCAAAGCAACAGTCTGCAAAGTCATTTTTATTTCTGTTTGTTTTGATAGAACACACCAGCAGATTTTCAGAGTTTTTTTTATTTTCTTTATACATAAAGTTCAAACACACTTCTTACTCAAAGAAACAGTCTGCATTTACAATGTACAAGATATTTATGTTTGTTTTGATAGAACACACCAGCATATTTTCATAGTTTTTTAATGTTCAAATACACTTCTTGTTCAAAGAAACATTAGTCTGTATATGCCTGAAATAAGGAATATTATTCAATAACAGTTTATTTATATGAGAGGCTAGCCTACCTTGTTTTGAGTTTGTCCCTTACAATGCAGATAGCTGAAGCAAGCAACTTAGTTACTAATTAACGGAACGCGAATACAAACGGAAGACGGTGAGAGGTTGAGAGGTCAGTGCATGATTTGACAAGCAACACATTTGATACTGACGATACACCTCAATGCATTTCATGCATACAAATACATCAAGTGTATTGTTAAAACTCGATATATAACCCCCCAGGTCTACCTGACAGGACCTGTTGAACCCTATTACAGAACCTCTTGTGTTGAACCACTGCAGAGGCTGTGTCGATGTCCGTGGAGAGAGAGACCTGCTGTGTACTGTGTGTTTTACAGTATGAGGTACGGTCTCACTGAAAGCCGAGTTGTGGTAAAAGGCCTTCCTCAGCACTTCTGTCACCCTGTGTGCATCAGCACACGCAGGCAGGCTATCCATCAACGAGCAAATATGTCACGGCGAAGGTGGGCCAACAGTACAGTAAGCGCTACACATATCATCCGCGTTTAAAGGTCTGTATGGGTCGTTCTGGCTATGAACCAAGGACCTTATTCTTCCTTATTAATCACCGATGTTTGTGGTCCCTGTTCCTGACTTACATAATGCTTGTCATAGTAGGACTAGGATACATTCTGTTCAGGTAGCAGAATAAAATGATCCACTCAGATGTTAGTCAGTACCATGTGTGGCTTACCTCTAGAATAGACTACTGCCCTGCTTTAAAGATTCCCTATACCCCGCCCTCTTTGCGTCTTGATTGGTTGATTGACTGATGCTTGAAAGAGCTGGTCCAAGGGAGTGTTGTGCAAACCTCTGAAGTCATATCCCCTTGTCCAAGGCTTGTTCTTTTGGAGCACTGCTGAACTGACCTGGTTCCCTGTACTCCCCAGGCCCTCAGGCCACACTTTGATCTCCCCCTCACAACCGGGATGGCTGTTTTCAAAGCTCCTTGTTATATGCCATCGTTTAATTCATCCAATGTGTTTGTCTCAGCAATAATGGATATCTCTATCTAACTGCAGCCATGGACCTATTGTATAGAGAAGCTGTGTGAGATTGTAGGCAAGAAACTCATCTTTTAGACAGCCAATTCCATTTTTCGATTTTTGGGCAGTTATAGAGCATAACTGTCAACAACCTCTCATACAATGTTACAATTTACACCTTGTTTTTTGAGGCAGCAGAAAGGATTTTTTTTTTTGTTCCACTTGACATCAGCTCATCCAAGGTTACCACCGACCAATCTAACCTCACCTTGAAGGTTGTGCTGTACTTTGTTGTATGTTGTTGTAGCACTTGAAGGAAGCACAGGCTTCAGAGCCACTGAAACTGCCTTGGAGCTTTTGTGCTCCTTCTGCTAGCATGTCCGATGCAATCTACTGTACCCAGGCCCCCTGTGGCTAAACTGCCCAGTCTAACAAAGTTGCCACCAAGCAGAATGTCTTTCTTTATTCAACATGCTTTGATATTTTGGAGGTTCTCAGGAGATGGCATAGAACCGTTGACATCTGATTAAAGGTCTTTTGGCATTGGTAGTGTTGACGGAGGGAGGGGTTGGGGTATAATCTCAACAAGGAGCTTGGCAGAGAAAGCTTGCAGTTTTACCTTGAAATTAAATTGTATTACAGCATTGTGTGCTTCGGAATAGATTTGCATTACATTTTTGTTCTTTTCTCACTTGGTTCCCAGTGGGAGCCGTGAACAGTAGAAATGTATGTAGTTTCTGAGAGAGCTCACAGAACAGTTTCAGCTCTTGACAGAGATTCTTTTTTTTTTTTCTTTTACCACTGACGCTCCCAAATGCATTGTGCTTCTCAGATCTGCAAATCATCATGGGTTCTTTTCTGAGTTCACTCTCAGTTGATATTTGAATATTTTTTTGCGAAAAAAGCTTAGAATGCACTTCTGAAACATTTTTATTACCCTTGAGTTGCTGTTCTTTTTGTCTTGTTAATAGCTGCGGTTGCTTTATTTCACGGAGGAAAGCGAAGCCAGTTTCTGTATGGAAAAATCCTGGATTGTGTGCTAAATGCACAGGAAGGCGCAGGGAGACGATAGGATACAGCTTATTCATGAGGATGTATGGACTATCACAGGGATTGTCAGTTCTCATTTGTTTATTTCACGGTAAGCACTCTGGCGAGGCAAAGTGACTGGCTCTCCTTGAGAGTATCTTGTGTGCGTCAGTCTGTATTATTAATGCGAAGGACCAAACGCAGAAGGATAGGCCTCGAGGAGAGGGCTGCCGTCTCCGTCCGTCTTGACGGAGACACTACGAAACCCTACGTGGCACATGTACTAAACATATAGCCTTGCTAGCTGCTACACACAGTGCTGCTGGCCCTGCCTCCTGCGCCTACATAGGGACACGTCAAATGCCTATTCCATCTGCAGGTGACGTTAAGGTCACAGAGGCTGACTTACATGCATATGACGCCTCTGCTCGTAATGTGATGAGGAAGCGTTTATTCTGAAGGCTGAGCCCTGCACTGAATGCATAATATAACACACACTGTAGAGAGATCCACTTCAGACAGTGCTTAGTGCAGTACCGCTGTGGAGAGCAAACGGGGGCCTGTCTACCTCAGCACTGAAACCTCAAACCCTTACTGGACACCACAATCCCCAAGGAGTCCCCTGCCTGACTGTGTTGCGTCCCCCCCCCCCGCCCTCCTCCTCCCATCCAAGATTGCAGAGGGTTTGATAAACCTGACACCAGGAGATGGATTTCCCAGCCAACCTAACCCTGATGTAATGGGAATCCAGAGCGTAACAAATGGTGGTGCCAGGACGGAGCTGGCTCCACTGGTGTGCAGGTGGTCCCCCTGTTCCCCTGTCAGACCCCCACCTCTCCCCCAAATGGCCATGGAGATTTAGGATGGATTATTTGGGGTTCAGGTTACAGACGGGCTCTTTCACAGCCCCATTAGTTACACTCACATTTCAATGTGATGGGAACTGTTCCTCCACGCTGCAATGTGTGAATGTATGCACAGCTTCCCCCTCAGATTCTTTTTTTAAAAGGTTAATGTATGTTTTTGTGATTTCATGTCTGTTTGGATTATTTTCATTTTTAATTCCATCTGGTGCCGGTGGAAATCTGAGGTCATTTGGCCTCGAGCTTTGGAAGTAGTAATGCGGTCAGCATATAACCGGGATGAAAAATGAATGGTCCACTCAGAGAGTACAAGAAACTGTTGTTTAGGATTACTTCTAATGGAGACCTTCATTAGCTGAACCAGAGTGCGGATTTCCTTTTGGACTAGTGCTTTGCTTTTCTACACCCACACTGCACCCTTCACTGAGTCAGATGTTCGGCTGTTATTGTGGTGTGATGTGTGTTTTCCCTTCTTGTGTTTGCTCTGCTGATGGGTACATGTTAGGGTCAGAAAGGCCAATGTTGTCTCTGTCAGTGTGCCCTCATTGGCTTTGAGAAGCAGGATGTTGACTTTATATTGGTTACAAAGTTGGATAGTTCAAAGGTAACTGGCACCAATGGAGCAATATCCACAGGTAGGGGCTGACGGCTTCTGAGTGAATCTGTTGAGCATCTGCTTCATGATATTAAGTGGTGGGCAGAAGTTAAGGTTTCGTTTATTTTTCTATCACAAATCTGAGTTTTTAGACTATCATATCTGTGCCAAATTAGCACCAATGTGGATATGATTTGAAATGCCTAGCTACTGATTGCATAATAGTAGGAATAGGCATACTGTTACAGCATATGCTTTGCTTGAAAACCTTGTAAGTACATTATGTTCAGGCTTGGGCAGCACATTTTAATTAAGTGTTTTTTCTTAGTTTGCAGTATTTCATTTACATTTGGATTCATTTCCTTAGTTCCAAAAAGGAAATTGTATAATTGGTGGAAAAGTAAAGTTGTGAATATATTTTGGCCGCCACCAGGGTTTGTCCGCCCACCAGTATTCACCATCTGGTGATGCAATCTGAAGGCTTTTCCCCAAGAAGATTCTATGTTGTGTTACTAGAACAGTTGTTTCCCAAGAATATCTCTTTACCACCACCAGAATGTCTCTATTGTCCAAAGCTGGGACAGATGGGTATGTGAGCTATGCAGGTTGCCAGCTTCTACATTATTTGGCTATTTCATTTCCTTGTTCTGTGAAGATTATTTTGACATCGGGAAGTGGTCACCACTTGCTTCTCCCTCTCCAGTAGGAGATCACATCATCCCATACTCTTGATTGTTTTTTTGTATTTATTTTTCATTAGCCCAGCCACCATATATATATATATATATATATATATATATATATATATATATATATATATATATACATTTATCATCCTCTGACTGATTGTTGTTTTCTTATAGGCTTTTTAGTGCTGATACTCTACTAAGCCTAAACCTAGCCTTTTTAAAGTTATTGTTTTGACTAGACTAATTTCTGTGGAAATATGGACTCTGCCAGACATTGTTTAAGTGGTGGACATCCATAGTGCATATTTCCTATTTTATTGCATTTAATTGCATTACCAGTGATCTTTTAGAGCCCAACAATGTGAATAAACCGGCCTCACAAGACCTTTACCACTGCCTCTCCTGGTCTTTCTTCTTGAAAGCAATTATCTATCTGTCTTGAGAATGGGTAGGGATACTATCCATACTCATAGAACCCTATGATAATAATTCCACGAAATTGGTTTGTTTTTGTCATTCCTAAGGTGCCACTCCATTGGGAAATCATGAATACGCAGTGACAGAGTGGTGATATGTGTCCACTGTGATGCTGCTCTTAATATTTTAGGTGATATAACCAGCGTGGCAAAACTCATTACGGAGATGTGAATTGATCTGAGCGTTTTCCTAGTGGGAGGCCTCCTCAGAGGCGAACGGCGGCGGGCAAGGCGCGTCGGGAGATGCTGGAGGAAATTACATCACGGTTCACCACCCAATTCTGTTTGGAGCTGTCCGATGGGATCAGATTTGCTGCTTGGGGCAGGGAGATCAACAGGAGGAGGGGAGGTGTACCTTACATACAGTTCAACCTTAACCCATCCAACCCCTTTCAGATTCACATCCACATACAATGCAGAATGGAAAATCATAACTCTGTCTATCAGGGAGACTAAAACAGGAGAGGGAGTTAGTGGGGGTGGTGGGGTTTATGATGGCATGTCATGTTTGCATGATGGCAAAAGCCCGATGGATGACCTTCGGCAGTGACCTCTGTCTGAAGCATTCCATCAATGTGGGGTTAGGGTGGGGTGCAGGGGGTGTGTGCTGTGGGTACTACAGTATTTCATGCTATTCCACTCATATTCTGATCTCCCCCTTGTGCCATGCTTTAGGGTGGTGTGCATTTCAGCAGAGCGGGAGGGGGGCTTCAATGGAATTTAGCGGCTCTAGGAATGCCGTGGCGACAGTGAATACTTGGAACACTGTCATGCCATGTTAAGATCACAGTGACTCCCAACTGTCCAAGTCCTATTTCTACCCTTAGCCTTCAACACAATCACTTATTCATCTATCTGTCAATGACTTACTGCTGCTACAAAATTCTGTATTCTGTAAATTATATATTTTGATTTCTTATTTTTTTTAACTTATTTACTGTTACTACTTTTAGTGCTTATATTTATGTTTGTTGATTTATGTTGATTATGTTTGCATTTTTACTTATTACACTTGTATATGATGTACTGACAAATAAACATGAACTTGAACTAACTTTGCTGATGTAGCCTACAAACTTTAGACCCTTTGGTACTTGATCAATGGATGAAGAAGAGCAAGGGAACAAGAAACACAGTCGTTGGTAATCTGCTGAAAGAGACTTTTAAGGCCGAGGAGAAAAGACTGAAATGAAGGAAGCTGAAATGTTATAAAACATCTGGAAACTTTTCTTTTGCTAATTCACAATTTCTTCTCATCGGTTTCAGTTGTATGGTTTTGATGTACTGTAGGGAGTTTCCATGGGTGTGACCTTCCCAGGTTCCAATATTTTCTTTACGCTTCAGAGCCACACTTGCGCGATGCTATATTCAGTCAAATTTCCCATCAAGACGTAAAAATAGACCCAGAGGCTCTTAACTCTTTGAAATATTGTACTTTTCCCTGGAGCACTAAAGAGCAACCCGTGGTCATCACCACTCCCGTCGTTCCATTTGAATTAAACATATTTTACTGTAACTTTATTCAAGAGCATGAATAAACCACTAGGCCTATGTTCAAGAAAAGTACAGATACTGTATTGCTTGCTTTATATATGATACTGGTAAGAGTCATAACTTGCAAAACTGCTGAAGCAATACGACACCCTTAGAATTTGACATTGATAGTACGTATTTGGCTTACTAGCCAGCATTATGTTAATTTCTGCTAGAAATGAGTTATGCTTGTCTTTGGATTGGCTGGAATACGGCTATCCTTACTGAAGCTCGCAAATTAAGGGATTAAATGGAAGGGAGGGATAATAATGAAACTGCCTTCTTCAAGATAGATAGATACTTTATTGATCCCCAAGGTGAAATTAAGGCGTTACAGCAGCTGACATCACAAGCAACAAAATAAAGTGACTATAGGAAAATAAAATAATAAAATAAAATAGACATCTGAATAAAATAAAATAAAATAAATCAACATGAACTCTTCGAGGCTCATTTCTTCTCCTATAAATGTTTCAGTGCTTTTGAGGTTGTGTTACTAAAATAAGAAGGCTCATATTGAATATTTTATTCCTCTAATTATTTCTGGACTGGCACTCCTTTTAGTGACCAGCGAGATCAAGATCCTTTCTCTGCCCGATATGAAATATGAATAGAAAAACCACTAATACTTCTGTTAGATGTAAGGTAGCCAACAACACATGTTTTACGTGATAACGTTTCCCAGTTACCAGTAAGCTCTAAGTGGCCGTGTGCTGCTTGGTTGTTAGTGCCTATAGTATTTCCTATGTGCTGTATGCCATGCTCTCAATGTCTCACCCAACAGAGGCCCTTATCTTCCCCTGTCAGTCAGGCTATTGTTAAAGGAACAGACCCTGCAAATAGAAAACGGCACTGGTGATGGATTACTCCCTCATTTGGCAGCTTGTTCATCTGTTGAAAGGGCCTGTGTGTGTGTGTGTGTGTGTGTGTGTGTGTGTGTGTGTGTGTGTGTGTGTTGGTGGGAGTTAGGCCTAGTGTGTGTGGGTGGGAGTGAGTGTTTGGACGAGTGGGAGGAGTGTTGACTTGAGTGGTGGGAAAAACGATAGCTCTGGGGCCTTTTGCCTTTAAATGAATTGTCTTCAACTTTTTCCTCTGTTTGACATTGCTCAGTCCAACCAACGATACTCAATTACAATGAAAGTAACACAATAATGATTTATGCCTCCTCATCGTGAGGGCAACAGAGGAACGGTGAATGGGACAAAATGTGCACTTCCATCCAACTAAGCCATCAGCTTCAGTTTCCACAATTATGACAACGCAACGTTGTTGGACAATATTAATATATTCTGTTTGAGGGAAAACCACAAGTTGTAAATACCAATGATTCACCACTTCTACAACATCTTTACAGTAAATTGGGCCGGCATTATTTATTCATGACACGGCTTACCTCCTTGTGTCTCTCAGCTGACTTACTGATACATACTTTGTTTGCTTTTAGCAGAACACAGATTGCTGAAGAGAGGGGTTATTTTGATGTCCCTCTCTTTGATTCCTGCTTGGCGGTACACAGCTGCCTGAAAGCTCAGGGAAATGTTCTAATGAGAGCATTTTAACAATGCTGAAGTTGATTTGTGTTTTTTCAACACACCCTTTGTGTCTGTGGTTGTTTCCGAGCATGCCATTAAGAAGTAATTGGAGGTCTAAATGCACTTTTAAGGAAACAATCAAAAACAAAACACACATCTCATCCTTCAGAGAATATGCTACAGAGCAACAAGGAGAGAGACATTGTTTCAGTAGTGGAAGTGTGTGCGTGTGCGTGTGTGCGTGCGTGTGTGCGTGTGTGTGTGTGTGTGTTTGTGTTCCCAAATATGGGTTTCACTGAGTTACACAAAGGGCACTCAGTATCTCTGAATGTCTTTGTCCCCTGGAGAGTTGCTACTATCCTTTATAGGGGGACCAGCATTGCATTGTGGGAGAGTCTCAGCAAAGACAAAGTGGATGCTCTTCAGGCCGCTCTTTCTCTATCTCTCTCTCTCTCTCTCTCTCTCTCTCTCCCCCTTTCTTTCCCGTGGGATTCTATCAGAAATCATCCACGGAAAACATTCCAGATTTATCTACGACCTCAATACACACAGTACATCTCAGTCCTGCTGACCTACTGCCTGAACAAGTCTCTCGCCTCCTCTCTCTGCCCTTCTTGAGCCTCCTGCCTCTCTCCGCTATCTCAACACGCGTGAAATGGGAGTTATTTTTAACAACAACGTGTTTGTGTTACTTAGTCACTTGTAGTCCCGCAGAGGCAGAGTGACTGTGGTCTTTCTCGATCTAGAATCAGGAAAATAGGCTATGAAACATGTAGCTAGTTCGAAGCTAACATATACAGGAAAAACGCCATTGGCGCCATTGGCGTGCTAGCAAAGTTAAACAATATCACAAACTAAGTGTCATGGAGGGTCACACTAAGGCCCTCTTTGAATGGCTATTTATTGTGAATGTCCATTATTTCTACTCCAACATCTTTATGGTGTAATTCTTCTTTTCTTCATTTTTTTTTTTAAAAACTTCATCACTGCAGCAGCCATCTGCCCAAAAGCACTCCTGACACTAATCTCCAAGGGGCGATCGTTGATCAAAAAGACAAATAGCGGCAGGAAAGGGTAGATGGGGCGGAGGGAGATAGGGAGGGGGGGGGGGATCAAGGAAAGGGTGAAGCGAACTGGAAAGTGGAGAGAAGAGGGAGAAAACAAGGTCGTCCATATAGCCCTGCTAGCATGGAGAGACCCAATGTCTAGATTATTGATGGCTAACTTAACCCTTTCAAGTTGCATTGAAGCCCCTCATCTTGTTATTTACTTCATACCCACCCATGCTGTTTGATGATGGGATGCCCACAAGGGAGCCACTTCAACAATGCTGTCAGAGGTCTCTCGCTACAGTTCTACATGAAACAAAAAGGTGGTGGCAGCAAACAAAGGGATGGCATGCAACAGGGGCTTGCTCTGTTTACCCTCTCACTAACGACCCCCTCCTCCATATTGAATATTTTACCTCAAAGCCCATACACTCATCCAAAACAACCCCCCCGCCTCTTCCTACCCTCTCCACTGCACCTCACCCCTCCCTGACTCTACTCTGGGGTGGGTTCAATCTCAAGAGAGGTTCGGCGAGCATGGGCCAGAGGGGAGAGAGGGGGCACAGCATTCTAAAGTGCCTCAATGTCGCTTCATTTCCTCGTTTTAATTGGGCTATCTAAATGCATCCCCGGTTTGTCAATACCCGCCGGGATCCCAGATAAAAATGATTTGTCTCCTGTATTCGCTGGCATGCTCCGCGGTTCCCCTCGGAGAACGCACCCCGCCACTCGTCAGTATGAGTGTAATAGAGAATGCGTGTTGTTTTTGATATTTTTTTTTTTTTTTTTTTTTAAAGAACTGAAAAACATTGTTTGGTTCCCCCTGTCCCCCTCCTTTCTCTCTCTCCCTCACCACCTCCTCTTTCTCTCTCTCTCTCTCGCAAACAAACAAACACACACACACACACACACACACACACACACACACTCTTTCTCTCTCTCTCTCTCTCTCTCTCTCTCTGGTATGCACACACACTCAACCCCCGCAAGGTCACTACACTGAAATCTTATCTCAGTTTTTGTGTGCTCTGTTTCCCACTGTCCTTGTGTCTTTCTCATACCTCTTGTGGCAATGTGTAGTTTCCCACCCTCTCAACACTGGAGCCTCTGCTATCTGTAGACGGCCCTGAGAAACACACAGGTTTAAATTGCTCTCTGTGCAATGAGTGCTTCTTCATTCAAGTACACTACACATAAAATGTTTCAATAAAACTTTTAGATTTTTATTCAGGTTATTTTTGTGAATAACACAAACACTTAGGTGCTTATACTTAACCTATTATACCGCTCTTTTTTTGTAAATTTGTTATTGCTATTTTGTTAATACTTTGCTATTTTGTAAATTTCCTGTAAATATTTGCTATTTGTTTTTTATGTCCATGCACCAACCTCACCAAGTCAATTTCCTGTATGTGCAAATATACTTGGCCAAATAAAAGAATTCTGATTCTGATATTGTTTAGTACCTGTCCTGTGAATCTGTCAGCAAGCTGTCTCAATGGGCAGTTAGCATCCAGCTGAGTAAATGGATTCTGACAGATGTTATCTCTGGAAGTCATCTGGATAATACTATCTGTTAGGTGAAATAGATAAGAAACCACCGTGACCTTTCATCATGTCCAGGTCGATTAGGTTGAACCACATTGTAGTGTCAGTAGCCAACACGGCTTGTGAATTGTCCTAATCTCGCGGAATGTTTGTCTGTGTGTGTGTGTGTGTGTGTGTGTGTGTGTGTGTGTGTGTGTGTGTGTGAGAACAGGTGCTACACAGCTGTGCTAATGCACATGATGACATAGTTCTGGCATAAACGACCGTCCGTACTCCGCTGAGTTTCACAACTCACTGTTTACTACACCATAAACACAAGGGGGCACACAGCCACAATCACATGGACCTAGACCCTCTTATACTCTTACTGAAAAGCACAGCTATTTGGCAGCCATTTTTTCTAGTGATTTGTTCCCATTTGGTTTGAAAGGGACCTCAGTGCCAGTTTCAGCTGCACTTTTAAATCACCACTGGAGAGGGTAGAGGACTGGCCACTAAGCTCCCCCGAGGCTTTAAGGTGGAGGCCTTGCTGTTGTGTTGAGGAGCCTCAACGCATTGTTGGCCACTCTGTTGGCAGGCCTGAACACCTCGTGGTCAGTTTCCCCATTTGGCCAGCATGTGGCGGTTGACTTAACATTAGCAAGAGAGGATAGCCAGACTACCACTCAGACCTTGAGTTAATTGTTAATGAATTTGTCAACCCCAGTCCCAGATTCACCCATGAGCATATTTCCATTCATGAAGCTGTAGACCTGAAGGAATGAATCATCCCATCCACCAGCTGGCGTGGTTGCCCCTGTAATGAGGTGTTGAAAGGCACTGTGTTAACTGAGGCTCCCGTTCAGCAGTTAAGATGTGTGTGTGTGTGTGTGTGTGTGTGTGGCTAGATCCAGGTGTTATCTAGTCTGAGAGATAACGGTGGAGTTGCGCAACAGACAGTGTGCATGCTGGTTGGCACGTAGGGAAACCATGTAAATACTCTTGAGTCACAAATCAACCTCTCCCCAATGCTAGATCTAGGCTACTAATGGGGTATTGTGGTGGTAGTGTAGGGCACGGGGGGAGGTGACAGCCTGTGAATTCCCTGATGGGAGGAGGGAGGTTGTCAACCTTTGAAATCTAATGAAAGGATTGGGGGATGGGCGATGGGGTGTGTGTCACGTTATAAATTCACAGACTTGGGTTGGGAGTGTCTCCAAATCTGTATTCAGTAACTTCGGGGGGGGAAGATGCAGTTGATAAATTGCTAGAATGCTCCTAGCTTAAAAAATTTGAAAATCTCATTTAAAGTCAGGTCTTTTTTTACTCTTTAGTACCACATGTTTGCTGTGTGTAGTCCCTGTCGAGGGTGCTAGTAGCAGTTGGTCCATCTAGCTCCCTTGGGGTCAGTCTTGTAGCTCAGGATGTAAAAGCCGGTAGCAGTTTTCATGTTGTTTTCTCGCCTCCTGGGTGTAGCCAGTGGGCCTTGTGTGGATTGTGGATGTAATTACGCCCCAGAAAGCTCTCTTTAATGCTTCTCTGTCTCTGAGGGACAAGAAAGTGTCTCAAGGAGCTCCGACTCCGTCCTGTTTCTCCATTTGCAAATGGTCCTGATGTAATGTGAGGAATTTATTCCATGTTTATTTTAGAAGGGCCATGTCCAGGGAGTTGTCCGGATAAATATAGTGAGCATTCTTTTCAGAACTGATGATTGCAGCTCTTGAGCAACTTTTGTGGGCCCACTACACCCTGAAGGCACAGGTCATCAAGTTCATAGATAGCAGCCTCACAACTTGTGTTCAGGCTTTTGCAAGGAATTTCATTCTATATGAGAGAACACAATTTCTTGTGAAAATAGCGTTGTTGAAACATCAGTCAAGTTACACTCCACACAGTGTTATTGGGATGAATGCGCAAACCTCTTCCCGAAGGTCCAGAAGCTCCATGATCTATTAAACATTGTCCCGGATACTGAATCTCGACTTGGGAGGGATTTCTGGGAGAGTAGGGTACCGCTGATATCCCCTCACAGCGCAATCCCCCTTGTTCTTTTAGGACGAAACAGAAACACAGCACCAGAGGCTGACTGAGCTCCGTCATAAATCCAACTGAACATTTCTAAACATCTGTTGTGGATGATTAGCTCCTTGGCTAGTTGAGTTTGACCGGAGGGAGTGAGAACCAGCCTGTTTTTATTTAGGTTTTTTATGTGTATGTTCCCGCTCTGCTGCTCAAAGAATGAGGATTTTGTGTCTGTTTTTCTCTTTTTTTTTTCTTCCTGAATTTAGAGAAAGCCTAATGAAACTTTCAGCAGTTGCATTAGCTGTGGTGGAACATGGTGTTATGATCGTTAACCTAATTGTAGCAGTCCCCTGAGAACATTTGAATGTTCGTCTAATCTTTTCAAGGTCACTGACATTTAACCCCTTTTAACTTGGCTCTCTGTCACTGTGCTTTTCTCTGTGTGTGCGTGTGTGTGTGTGCGTGTGTGTGCGTGTGTGTGTGTGCGTGTGTGTGCGTGTGTGTGTGTGTGTGTGTCTGGAGGGGGGGAGGGTGATAATAAAGTCTTTACAAAAGCTTCATGTCTACCACAGACTTGTCAGAGTGCCAACGAGTAGTTTGTAGCCTCATGATTTCCTACAGCCTATAAGCTGTTTTATTTGACCATTTACTGCTTAGGATATATTCAATCAATCAGTCACATTTATTTGTAGAGCACTTTTTACATCGACAAATGTCACAAAGTGCTTCACAACAAAAACTGTTATCGTCTAATATCCAAAACATTGTGTAAATAATTCAGGTTAAACCCATCTTTTTCTAAGTATTTCTGGCGTTCACAAGCTTGTACAGGTGGGTAAATTCTCTCCTAGCTGCAACAACACACGCACACGCACACGCACACATACTCATACCCAAACCCTCCTACACACAGGTGAACTGCAAGAATATCTCTCATTGGTCAGAGTTCAGGAGGCACTCTGGCCTTCCCCCTCTTCGCATTGAAATCTAACACCTATGACATCACATGTTGGACTTGGCTCCACCCAGGCTGTCCCTGAACGCTGCTGCTCAGTGTGTGAGTAAGCTTTGCCTCTGAAGGGTCTCTCCCAAGCCGCCACACGCTCTCCTGTACTACTCAGTAAAGCCTTAACTGGAGACCTATCATTGGAGAGACAGAAACAGTTCCTTCAGCTATATGAATTGCTGGCAAAGGAATAACTAAGCAGGGAGAACGATTGTTTCTCGTACAAATACTGTACTTTCTTATCAGGCATCTCTGAGGGATTCCCTTACCTGGATGCTTGTGGATATTCTTTAAGGATTTGGATGTTTTGGTAGCATACTCTTGGGAATAACTGATAAAAGAAGATTTGTCAGAGGATTAAAAGAGGATTTGTTTACCAGGGATTTTAGTGATATGGGTAAGTTTTATGCTTAGAACCTTTCTGCTCTATAACAAAGTAATAGAATGATAATGACCAATACAAGAATAAAGTTGGACTAATTGGAAAAGCAACACAGGTGTTTGCGAGGAAAAATAACACATAGCCAAAAAGATTTAAGTTAACTATGCACTTTAAGAGAAACAAAATAGGTTTATGTAATACACTTCTTCAATAGTGAGGTATTTTCTTTCTATTCTTTTGTCCCTTTTTCTTTTGTCCTTGTTCACTCTTGCTTGTTAAGCCAAAACAATAGTTTAACCTCGTCTTGGCTTAGCTCTATTGGCTAGCTCTTTGGCAAATTGCCCTGTCTGGTGTGAGCCCTCCCCTGCTTTTTCAGAGGACTTTGAATAAGGGACATAGAGTGTCCCCTAGCTACCGCTGCTAAGGTGAGGCACCCTGCCATGAGACAGCGCTACTTTGAGGCCAAACAACCTGTTTTTCCAGTTGTCTCTATCTCCCTAGGCGATCTTGCGGCTAAAGTTTCCAAAGAATTTAAGTTAGAAAGAGCCACTGAGTTTGGAGATCCCCGATGGTGGGGGGAACTGGGGGAAGGCTGTTTCTTGATTTGGAGGACGGTGCCAAATTCAGTTTTTTGAAGCCTTAAAACTATTCGTTCAGTGTTTTATGTTTAAAATGTTAGCCTAGCCTAGATGATCCTCCACGAGCGGAAACCATTGTCTAAGCGGTTAGGCTAGTTAAATGGTAACTGTTAGCCAGGGGTTCTGGTCAAATACATCTTAATCTGTCTACATGATGGACGAGTTTGAAACCATTATATTTGTTACATGTTTACCGATCAGGGCTCAGTGTACCCACAAATCCCCAGATGAGAGATTTTGACAACCAAACTCTACTGAATGGTTGCCCAACACATCAACTCATTATCATTAAAGCAAGTTATATTCTACATAGTCTACCCGCAACTTTTATCTGCCAAGATGAAATCATAAAGAAGATACAGCGACAGATAAATCGCGTAATGGCACCTACACATGATAAGCGACATGAGCTGGGTACGGCGCAGCTTGCTCCCAGACGCCACTTAGGAAACTGCTGATTAAGAAGTGTAGCCGCGTCCTCCATTGAAAAACAATGGCTTTCTTACGCTCAGATAAATGCTACCGTTACAGGGTTAGAACTTGCTATTGCGTCTTATCAAACCCATCATTGCTTTTCAAGGGGGGGGTTAGAATGCAATGTCAACATTTCTGTCAACATTTCAAGAAATCAGTAAATGGTGGACAATTGTCGGTTAATGGAACCCATGATCTTAGCTTTAGTTGTGAGTCATCAGTGAAAACAAATCTTATTTCCAACCGCTGGCCTGTTTGCACCTGTAGATTGTTAGTTGTAGGTCAGAACAATAATTGAAGCTGGTGTTGCACAATACAACTGTTGCTCAATACTGGGTGCCGCCACTGTCGCACAAAAAAAAAAGAAGAACAAATATCCTTTTTGCAGCTTGTTCTGTTCCATCAGCTGTCTTAAGCTTTCAGGGAACAGAGTGTAAAGACAACATGTCTGTCTCGCTTTGTTTGGCATGAAAAGACAAGACCTCCCCATGGGTGCGTCTCAGTGAGCTGGGAACTCAATGCTTCTGTCCTGGTTGGGCCAAATCTGAACTTGCTCTCTCTCTATTCCCAGTTAATCATTCACCATCGCAGGTCTGGGTTGCTGGAGCCCTTGGCAAGGAATACAAACCCAAACATGTGGTAGAAGACTGACCTTGGTGGTGAAAGTATCAGACAGATATATCTCAAAAAGGCCTAACATATCCCTTTAGTTCCTCAACAGCGTAAAAAAACGCCTTCCAAACAGGAGCCAGGGTCTTCCCTTGGAGGTTGACCTCTTGGCGGTCTTCCTTCACCTCCGTCACTTGGGCCATTGACCCTGCATTCCATTTTTACGACTGCAACTCAGTCACGTCACCACCGGCAACGCTCCAGAGAACCTGTGAGCCGACATGGGGTAATTATTGTCTACGACATGACGGGGGGGAAATAACTTTTTGTTGTTTTGTTTTACAGTGCCACTTTATTGGCTTGTTTTGGTGAAAAACAGACTATCATCTATTTTGAATTGTCCCGAGGTTTAAAGTCCATACCTTTTGTCCAGACTTTTTCTGGTAGCCTTTCTAAACCTTTTTGCGTGGTCCTTTGTATGGAACACTCAATCACACAGTCTTGGTCCCCACTGGAATCCTCAAAAGTAATTAAGTACAAAACATATGGATTTGTCAGTGGAACTTGATTTCCCATCAGTGGTGATTTGGGAGATACGTAATTGACATTTAGTGCATGATGGATTCTCTTCATCTCTTGCGTCCCAAGCGGGACATAAAAAGAGATTGCTTCCAATCACAGATCAATGTGTGTGAAGGTGAGTGAGCTGATGGTCACAACATTGGCATATTGACTTAGGCTAGACAGCTACACAAATGCAAGATAGCCATGTGTTCAGTTTTCTTTTGTAAATGAGTTTATCTGGGAATGACCGATCTTTGTCGTTTGTCACTCACAAATGGAGACGGTTGGGGCTGATGAGTGTGACAGAGATGTTTAAAGTCACACTGAGGTCCGATAATGTGAGACGTCAATCAGAGGCGAATACTTGCCTGAACCTACCATAGGCTGGGCTGGTACTGTAGCTTCTCGCTGGCCATAACCACAACATCATGACATCGCGTTCTAGTCTAGCCTGACAAGAGCTGTGGAGACAGGTGCAGAAATATGCTGGTATGCAGCTATCAGCAGAGTGGTTTCTTTCCACATCCACTCTTGGTGGGGTGTGTACATACCACATTCCTACAATTGATGAGAATTGATTGCATGGCCAAATAAACTTCTTCTTCTTCTTCTTTCCTAATAATGTTAAAAGTCCTCTGATGGAGCTAAACTGCACGCAAACACACTCACACACAAATATGAAAATCCAAGAGATGGGATGAATTCCAAGAAAATAGAGGATTTTGTAGTGTGTAATTACTTGCCAATCACCAACTTGTCAATTTAGGGAAACCTGAATGTGTAATTCTGATATTAAAAATTACAAGCACAGTCTAGATGGTATTTGGGAGGATTTTTATTTTAAATGCATCAATATTGTTCTCACTCTTACTGCTCATGGTTGGGATATCTATATTTGATGCCCAATTACGGTATCCTTCAAAAATGGCGTCTCTGTGTCGCGTACTAGTGCCTTTCCGTGCGCAAATATAATTTTTTGTGACAGATTTAGCTCTATGCATTACAGCTATGTGGTCCTCAACGGATGCGCAAATCTGCTTTGTCAGGGAGGACATTTCCCTGCTCGTGCAAAACTCATTTAACTTTCAAATCATCCCATTACGCCTCTCTGCTGATGGAAACAGCCTCCATTTGCACGGCGCCACATTGTGTGTGTTTCTTATGTACGGCGCTGGCAGGACTGAGCCATATGTAGTCATGAGCAATGTTATGCAGCATTTGTTATGTGCAGGTTTGAGGCAAGGCAGCCCATGCAAATGCAAATCCATGCAATTGCCTAGGCTGTGTGCAGAAGTTGGAAGACGGCAAGAGTTATTCCTGTCTTCTGATGCTCAATACTGTACTCAACTCCACACTAAGCTCATCTGTAATAAAAAAAAAAAAAATCTCTACAAGAAGGGAGTAGAGAAGAGACGAAGTGACATCAAACGATCCATCAAATGTATTTGTATAGCGCTTTTTTACAAAGACAATTGTCTCAAAGGGCTTTACAACAAGAGCAACACAAACAATAGAAACGATAAATAAAATACAAACAATAGCAAGTAACACCGACGGGACGCAGGTGAAACATGGTGTCTTGGCTTGGAGCTCCATGTTCACCCTGAACTCACCTCGCCTCACCTCAGCCATGGGACGCAGGTGAAACACGGCGTCTTGGCTTGGAGCGCCACGTTCACCCTGACCTCGCCTCACCTCAGTGAAGTTGAGACATTAGTACAGCTGTAAAAGTTTAAATTCTACAACAACTGGGAAAATGTAATGGAATATGGATTGGGCTGCTCTAGTATTGCATCAGTAGAGACATGGGTTTATATCTTTATGTCCTCTCTGACCTTGTTCGCTCTCTTCTACTTTCTAAGAGTACCTGGCTCAGACCGGCCAATGTTGTACTTGATTACTACATCGATCCTCAGTCGTTTCTCCTCAGACTGATGATGAATCCCTCTCTGTTCCATCCACTGCAGCTGATCCCCAACAGAATGAGTTGAGCCTTGCTGCTCGCTGTCCAATAAATAGTCAAAAAAAACAACAACAACAACAACACACATTTTAGTAGCCCCTCAACATAAGTGTTTTGTGTAGTGTGTGTGTCTGTGCGTGTCTGTGTTTGCATGCATACAGTTGAGATTGTGTGTCGGGCAGTGTGACACACAAAGTTATTTCGGTGACCAGGACACGCCTATTATTGTGCACAGGTACACGATTTGAGTGGGAGACCGGTCTGCTCTCAAAGTCACCGTCCTCAAACAAACGTGGTGACTCCTCTCTCCCCTGGTCACTGAGCTCCCTGGCTTGTTTGGGGAAGATGGATGGAGATTCATTTGGTTTCATTAGTGCGCCTCTTTTATTTATAGCCCGGCTGTGCTGGGGCAGGTTGGCCCCATTGTGGCCCTGCAAGGAGGCAAAGGGTTGGGGTGTTGATGAAACATTGTTGTGTCCGCGCGGGTATTCTCAGAGGAGTGCTGTGCTTGTTTAAGGGGGAACAATGGCATGCAAGGCTACTGAAATTTGATTCCATAAATTCTGCCTGGTTACGGCTTCCCCCTTTGGTTTTTCCCCTGTCAGAAGTCAAAGCGCTGCCTGTGTTATTTCACAGTGGACTATGTAATTACACTATGAAAGAGGAAGTGCATGCTGAGATCTGCTTGGTTGAAAATAGATTAAAGTCAACACTAGGTTTTTTTTTTTAGTGCGTCACTAGGCAGAGATGGAACTGGAAGGACACGTAATGACACCCCACAGAGTTCCACAGGAGCACTGTTTCATGTTGAAGTGTTCTACAGTATGTGGAGTTGTTGGGTTTTCCACCTCAAATGCTTATTTGGATGGACATCCCTCACAATCCCAGAGATTACCGCTCCAAACACTTGAGCAGGGATGCAGTCTGTATGGTAATTTGATTGCTAATCCCCAGCGTCTTTCCTGTAAATCTCTTTCCTGATGAAGAAGATGCTTCTACACAGGTAAACGCGTGATTTAGCATCCTTGGCTGGCATTCAGAAAAAATGCATGAAGACAACAACAGAGGGAGAGAACCGTTCACGTGCAACAGAACATCTCTTCAGGGCTCTCTTATTGCCCCCCGTATGGTTTGCTGCTCTTTTTAAGAACATGCGTTTTCTCTCGGAGCGGCTGACTGTGGCTCAAGGCAGTCTCTAATCTTCTATTCCTTATTACTTGTGTTATAGCACACAACGCTCAACTTTACTCCATTACTATGTCATTAATGATACGTTAATTGCTATGTAATAGCGTTTCAATGAGATGTTGTTACTAGAGTGATATACAGGCACGGCGTACTGTGTTACAGTTGTCTGCTCTGCCCAGTATCCCCCATGGACGGTTTTGGTTGTAATCAGAGGATTAGTTGTACATGTGTCTCTAAAGCCTGGTATCTGCTGTAGCCTACACGGTTCTCTCATTGGTCATTAGCTTTGCACATTCATTGACTTTTTGACATGAATATGTTATCCTGACGACAGTAGCCTAAATGTGTATGGCTGTACTAGAGAACCTTCACTTGGAAGAAACATATTCCTTAGATCTCTCTTCAGAGATACAACTACTGACTGTGTCCAAAGTTTGGTTCTGGCATCTCTCCCGAACACTCTTTCTGGTTAAGAAACAACTTGATTTCTGGTCTGCCCGCTTATACGCTAATGCCACCTACATCAGTTATTTCTGTTTCTGGGTGTCTCTCCACACAAAAGGTTTAGTAAAGCAGACAGTCCATCTAGAGTTGGATCAAAGCTGACGCCATGGCTCCTAACATGCTCAACCAAACCTAACAAGCCCTGGCAAGATGGTGTTTAACCAGTCTCTCTTTCTGAGTGCGTAATGCATGAGTTTCTCCTACTCGATGAGTGAGGGCTGTGATTGAGTTTGATTTGTTGACCTGACAGAAGCGCTCTGAGCTTCAGAAGGTGACCTGGAGGTTTGAGTGACAGGTCCTGTCTCTGTGTTTCTGACTGTGTGATGGCCCGGTGTTCGCTCTAATTGTCGTCAGTGACAGAGACGGCGTGTCAGGGAGCGTTTGGTTTGAATTCTCTTTTCAGCACACCAGGAGTGTGTGTGTGTGTGTGTGTGTGTGTGTGTGTGTGTGTGTGTGTGTGTGTGTGTGTGTTAAAAATGTGTATGAAATGTGTAAGGCCTCCCACACATATTTGTATTCTTGAGTAAGCATACCAGTGAGCTTTGTCTCTGGGCATAGGGTGTGAGTTATTCTGTTCTGCCTGCGTCCGTGCGTATCAGAGTGCAGGCACACAAGTGTGCTATCTGTAGCCTTTGTCTCTGTATGTGTGTTGTTAGTCCAGCTACAGAACAGAACACTGGGTCTGAGCGCTCGTGGTAATTGATAGTCTGGAGGCTGTCTCTGCTGCAGGTAAATCCTCTCTGAAGCTTCACTGTAAGAGGAGAAAGAGAGAGAGAGAGAGAGAGAGGGAAGAGAGAGAGAGAGAGAGAGAGGGGAGAGAGAGAGAGAGAGGGAAGAGAGAAAGAGAGAGGAGCGGATAACTCGGTGTACCAAGGACTAAGAAATTCAGAGTAGCCTAATTGGAGGGATAGGTGTGAAAGAGGAGGATTGGGGGAGAGGGAGGGAGGAAGAATGCATGGCTGAAGGCTGACAGTGAAGGAGAGAGAGACATGAGGGGATGGTGGAGGTAGAAAATAGAATGAGGATCATGGAGAACTTTACTGTCTCATATAAGAAACATGTTATTCCTGCATGACGTGGGCCCATTTGAGCAGAAATAAGTGTAGGCTACACATTACTCAAAGAACACATGCTGGCAATAGAATTACCCTAGGCTTTTTGTACACACTCAATACTGCCCGCATCCATTACTTAAATGCAGTGGCTGGTCATTTGCTCATTTTAAAACACTGTGCCCGTAGATTGACCGAGTGAAATTCAGTGGTCTGCTGCTGGGAGATGGGGGTGGGGGGGGGGGGGGGGGGGGGAGAGAGAGAAAGAGAGACAAAGGGGGGAGATTCATAGGTGGTAATGAGGATGTCCGTGGAGTGCAGGTCGCAGTGTTGTGGCTCTGCCCCGTCAGTATAATGGACTGCACTTTTCAGCCGTGGATCGATACCACTCCCCTCTGCCTGGCTGCCTGTTGTTCCTCACTCATCCTGTCTGTCTGTCTGCCACCTGGAGATGGAGAGAATAGAGGTTACCTCCAAGCCACTGATTCTGGGTCAGATTGGCCTATTATTATTTCCTCCTCCGAATTCGTTCGGGGGGTAGGGGGATCATTGGTCATGAAGAAAACCTTTCAAGAAGAAGAACATCCAGTCTTTTTCAGGAAGTTCAGTTTACACAGTTTACCTCAGTGTTTGCGGTTGTCTGAATCCAGCCTCATGTCTCAGTTCAGATAATTGAGGAGAGTGAGGGGACTATGTCTGGGACAGAGCAATCCACTCTCTATTACCCCCGTATATGGACATTTCTTATTGTGTGTATTGTCTGTATTGTGTCCTGATACGGCAGACAATCTACAAAGGTGTGCCGTTCTCTCTCTCTCTCTCTCTCAGAATGGGGGAGAACTCTTTAGTAGAGTCCCTCACTCTCTCGCCCTCTATCTGCGGGTCCCTGCTGATCCCCTCCTCAGCTCCTCTGCATTTTAAATCCCAGGTCCTCTGGAGAGCGATGGGGATATATGACTCCATCTGCTGCACCAGTCTGGCTCATAGCTCAGACACTGAGAAGGGGGGAGACATAGGGGTGAGAGACTAGGGGATAGAGAGAGAGACAGAGACTGACAGAAAGACAGAGAGGCTTATTAGAAAGAGCCTCTTTTCGCAGTCACCAGACTGGGGTGGTAAAAGATTACTCTCAACTCTAGCCTTCTAGAGTTGTAGGTAGGGAGTTGGGTTACAGGTCTGGGGGGTCCTATTCTCTCTGTGTCCATCGGAAATTGTTATCTTGGAGGTGTTCATAGTACTTCATACATTACTTGTTGTGGTTCCCACAGTAGCATATGTTGATCTTAGCTCGTACACTGTTTCTGGACACTTCTGAAACCTAAGGGTGGTCTTTCTCGCCACAGAGAGGGCTGTAGCTCCAGGCACTGTCAGAATTATCCCAAGTGTTGCTGTGAATGTTGAACTGTGTATCTGAGGTCTTTTTTACCAGTCCTCCCTTTGTTAGCCTAACCCTTCCCTCTGTCAACACTGCGGCCGTTTCTCCGCACTTTGTACCACGTACGATTATTTTTCCTGTCTCCTTTACATGCACAATAGAAAGACGGAATAATACAACAGTTGTGTCAATACACACAGTGCAGTTCCACTCCGCCTAAATCATATCCACATCACCGCTGGAAAAATATTGAGTCTGACATTTTTTCTTCAGCTTGTTGGAAACGGGCCAATATGAATTGTAATAAGATCAATAAAACCAAAAGAACCAGGCCGTTGGCCTATTTGATTTAACATTTGTTATTGGCAACAGTGTCTTAATAAGACCATTGTGGCTCTTGACTGAGAATACCTACCAGAGATCCAGCTTTGTCAAACTACATAGAGGATGATGACTAGGGCCTCTCATCCCATCCCCTGGAGAGTTCCTGTTGGCCTGGAGGCTTTGGTTCCAGTCCGTTACAGTCAGTGATCTGCTCTGACACAGAGCTGATTTACAATGCCCTGCTACCCTTAGCACTGACTGGCTGGCTGGCGTAATTGATTTAGAACAGCAGACACACCTGCTGAATACCCCCCCCCCCCCCCCCCCCCACTAAAAAAAGAAGAAACACACGTACACACACACGTACACACACACACACACACACACACACACACACACACACACACAAAGGCTATAGGTTACCATAAAATTACACTATGGAAATATGCACATTCAACATGCCATCTTGTGTACAGTAGATAACTCTACAGTTTCACAAGCTTTTAAATCGCATTAAGCCCAAGGTGTTTTCTCACAGTGTCCTGTTTCTAATTCCCATCCGTGCCATTGTGCCATCCCTGGGAGCTAAGCCTCTGGAGCTAGACCTAACAGCCTCTGTTGGCCAGTCATTCATCTGGGGGACTCCTTGTTTGCCAGGACTCCTCCTGTTGACATGCCATCACTCTGTTTGTCTTTGGCCAGGCCCCGTCTCAACTGGTCTCCCAGAGACGAGGCTGGCTGCCCCGAGGGGCTGGGCTGGACAGCTCTGCCTGGTGTGGGGGGGGGGCGCTCGGGGCCCCCGTGTGGCGCCTTGTCATTTTATGGTGCCATCTGCCTGCAAATAAACCAAGTGAAGAGTCCTAGCCGTGTGTGTGTGCGCGTGTGTGCGTGTGTGTGTGTGTGTGTGTGTGTGTGTGTGTGTGTGTGTGTGTGTGTGTGTGCGTGCGTGCGCGTGCGTGCGTGTGCGCGCGTGTGTGTGTGTGTGTTGTGTGTGTGTGTGTGTGTGTGTACAATTCACTTATGGTATTCTCCTGTTCTAGGCACCAGGTTTTTGAATATTAAGGCTGGCAGTGAGATGAGTGTTGACTGAGTAAATGTTTAAAGGACCTCTTGACTACCGTTAACCTTTGCTCTGCTATTCAAATTGTAGAAAGTGCAAAGAAATGTCAAGAATCATGTTTGACTGGCGCATTGGAGCTCAAAAGGCTCTAGGTATATTCCTTTTGCACTTTCTAAACTTATTGGGAATTAGTCATTACAAATTCTGAATATATAACACTCAATATTTCTCATGAATATCATATTAGTTCCCCCCCCCCCCCCATCTTGAAACTGAGAAGTCATATCTATTCATTTTTAGTTCAGTAATCTGTTGTCTAGTTTAGTTTGTAGTAACCTATAGGGCCCTAAGAATAAATGCTGAGACTGCCATTAGTAAAATGGCTGCTGTTTCACACACTCAATCATCGTTCAGAGATTTATATATCGCATTGTCAGTTTATGATGAATGCCTGTTTTACATAGAGTCTGTTGATTTATTTCTAAAGCTCTTTACTGGTGCGGTGTAGCATAAGCCATTTATTTCTTGCTCTGCAAGTCGACAACGTCAATAATCACTTTACAATAAATTCAAATTGAAGTGGCACTCTGGTATGTCTTTTCTGCTGGGTGTATTACGTATCACATTTAACTTGAATCGCACACTGATTGATTTGCAGCTGAAAGGATGGGTAGTAGTCCCCTAGAGGTGACTGTAAATCTCAACTCTATGGGTGATTTGTAGAGGTCCTTGAGTTTTGCTAAATATTCAGTCAACCGAACTGAATGCCAATCGGCACTTTATCTTATGGATGTGGACTTTATGCAACATTCTCTACGTTCTGTGGAAATGTGACTCACTTCGTCTTTAACCAGTCGTGACATGATTTGAGGGATAGCCGATTCAGGCTCCCATGCTAAAGTAGATTCAAGGCATTTCATCATGTGTGTGTCACAGGAAACGTGTCATATGTCATAAATGTTGACAGTTGATGATGCCATAGATTTATGCCCAATTATTAAAGTGGCTTTGACGTTTGTTCCCATACAGCATAATCTGACTAATTGCTATGACTCATCCACAAGGAGAGACTCATGACCTCGTAATCTGTTTATCACACGGTCACGTCCAAGTGACGGTCACATTTGCACTTTCAATTTAGACCTAGTTTAATATTATCAGAATTCGTCACTTACTATCCGTTTCAAGGAAGTGCACTTTGCTCTTTTTTTTTTAATATGTTTCTCTGAGCACTCAATCTTCTGCCCAGCAGTAAAGCGTTAACAATTAACTCGGCAGAATTGGCTTGTAAACAAAAGCGTTGTAAAACCCGATAGGTCACAGGACATTACCCTTTGTTTGCTGAATTTCAATGCCCTGCCTTGTCTCGCCCCTGTAAAAAGACATGCACCATCAGGCTCATGGAAACAACTGGGATTTTGGAGTTGGAGGAGTAATTTGGTTACCTTCCCCTTTCATTTTATTACACTGGGATCAGCAGCACAGAGTTATTCTCCTGAGTTTTCTGGGGCTTTCTCTCTATGAGGCTGAGGTAAAAGAGAACACAGTGTTTTGTTGGTGAAGCTGCCAGAGGATGGAGGTCTAATCAAGGGCCAGAGCTCTGCTGTCCAAATGGAGCCTCCTGATTGTGTTTATGGAGCCCTGCAGTCTGGGCCAACACAAACCTCATCTGCCTAGGTTTATCACCTCCAGAGACGCCATGATTAGGTCCACACATGGCACGGCCAGCCATATATCTCAGCTCTCTCTTTCTTTCTCACACACACACATTATCTCTCCCTCTCCCTCTCCCTCTCCCTCTCTCTCTTTCTCTCCCTATGTCTTTCTCCTCTCCCGCTCTCTCTCTCTTTCTCTCTGTTTCTTTCTTTTCTCTCTCACTCTCCCTCTGTCTCCGTCTGTCTCTCACCTCCAACTCCCAGGATGGGCTATTAGAGAGAGAGAGAGAGAGAGAGATATGGGGAGATAGATGGGAGACGGGGGGGGAATAGGCAATAGCACTGTCTTCTCTTCAGTAATGTGCAGCCTATTGCATTGGCTATCTGGTGTGCTGTGTTTGTGTATGGGTGGTCACTGACGACTCTCTGCGTTTTAATGACACAGTAGGCCATAACACACACCTGAGTTTCAGACAGCTGAACAGGGTGGTCAGGCAGAAACGTGACCCCCCCTCCCAAGCAGTCAAGACCCATCTGTCCGTAGCAGTTTCGCATTCCGAAATTCACATTCCACTTATCAATTATTCCTCAAAGCCTTTCTCAACCCTCCCACTAACAGATTGGGCCCAGTGGTGACTGACCAATGGCCTTTTGAAGACGCTCCAAATGGGGAGACTCCAAATTCCCCCTCCTTCTTCCATCCTCTAATTTAAAAGACCTTGCCATGCTTCCTCAGGGAGCGTGGCTCCTCTTGGAAGAGTCCCTGGATGATGAGGCTGGACATGGATGCTCTGGCAGCTCTTCACTGCTGGCACTGGGTGCTGTCATCTACAAGTCTGTGTGATGGGGTGTTTGGATGGAATAAACCCTGCCAGCTCAGCCAGCGTTGGCATGCAGAATGCATGTGTGTAAAACACATCTGCACACGTGGACCAGATGCCTACAGAGGGGTCTTGTTGTCATCCTTGACCTCATGGACTGATGTCTCCAGGGGACAGGGTCCACCATACACCATCAGTGTACTAGTTATCAGTTTGTGCATGATGCATCAGTGAGTCACACACACACATGCATGCATGAACACAACACACTCCCACAGGGAGCCACAGTAGACTGGCATCACTACAAATACACATGCGTTGTTCACATTGGCCTACACATTCTCACAAAGACAGACATTGACACACTCAACAATAAAGATGTACACATTCTGTCTGTTTTTTTCACTTGGTAAACAATGCTACCCTGTGCTCTGATCTGCTTGCTCAATTTTCGGATAACACAACTGACTTTCCCTGCTGTGCGTCATTGTGGCAGTGTCACATTGAGGCTCCATTCCTCACACACACACACACACACACACACACACACACACACACACAGTGTGAGTGTCCTACTGTATTTGCGTGCATCGGGGAGGTGCCAAAGCACGCTGGGATAAATAAGTAAATAAATAAAGAATAAACATGGCTCTAGGAATTTGTCTCATTGAAGATGAAAAGCATCTGCCTCTCCCTGGCATCTGCTGTGAAAGATATCCCTTCACCGCCGAGGGTTTGTACCACGGCGAGCGGCCAAGTCTATCAGCCTCTCTCTCTCTCTCTCTCTCTCTGCCTACCGACTCCAATGACTCCAACATAGTTCTCGCACAAAAAAAAAGAGTGGCAAAACAAAACTTGCAACCAATAAACTTGATGTGAGTAAGGTTTACTTTGCTAGTCAAGTTAACTTGGGGTGTTTTCTTGAATAAAACAAAAGGTCTGTAAAATTCTAACTGCTGCTCCTGCAGCATCTTGGCACACACTTTTGCAGTGTGTCGGTTATTCTTTTTCTCCAACTGCCAGAGCTCAACAACAACGATGACAACGACAACAATCAGCTGCTTTCTCACTACCAATGAAAGCGGGACCAAGAGGGAAGTCTCCATTGTCTTTTTTTCTCAGCATTAATTTATTTCAGTTTCCCTCTGGGGGATTCTGCGGAAGTCTACACTCTTAAGGGAATTAAAATACAACTTGATATTAAAGCTTAGAATTTTCCCTGAAGATAAAGTCGGTAGCACAGGAAGTTAGGAAATTCCTCAGTTCCCAGGTATCTCCCACTTAAGTTGCGATTAGCTGGCGTTGAAACCTGCTCATTCCTCCGTGTGTGAAAAAGGATGACGAAGAGTTAGCCGCTAACGATACTTGTCGCCAGATGGGCCTCAACACCGTGACTCACACACACACAACACGCCATTCCTTCGCGTAATTTTTCTCCCATCTTCCCTCTTTGTCTTACTTTGCCAAGCAACTTGTCAGAAGAGATTAAAGGAGAGTTCAAGATGAAAAAACCTCTTGAAATGTTGCCTCATTAGGATCTGTCCTTCCCACAATGTTTTCCTTGGCCCTGTTTCACAAAGGGGGTAGTCGGGAGAGATGCCCGATGTGTCTGTCTCAGCATTTCCACACGCATTGAAATAGCCACATGAGTAATGGGCTAGTCAACACCTCCGCGGGCTTTAGAAAGGCAAGTTTTTTTCCACAAGATACTGGGGGCTTTGTTTCCCTGACACTCTAACTTACTTAACTTACTCAACTAAAGTTGACTGGCCACCCACCAAGCCTTAAGACACTGCAGATTTAGAAGAGGCAGTGGGATGGTGGAGAAGCTTATTTTCTTACTTTTCTTGTCGCAATATCTGTGTGATCAGCACTGTTCGTTCACTGATGTATTAATTCAGACAGAACAGAATTTAAGAAACTTTTCTGTTCAATTTCAATAAACCTCCTGCAAAAGCTTTTTTTTTTTTATTATTATTATTTTTTTTATACTCTTTCTTTGTCGAAGAGCCCTTGAAGACAAACAAAGTCAGCTTAGACTTCATTGTAACT
Source organism: Argentina silus (assembly GCF_951799395.1). Taxonomy (NCBI): domain Eukaryota; kingdom Metazoa; phylum Chordata; class Actinopteri; order Argentiniformes; family Argentinidae; genus Argentina; species Argentina silus. The sequence continues at coordinate 5,256,944 of NC_139672.1, read as the reverse complement.
TATTTCCGTTTTTTTTTTCGGAAAGCTCTCGCAGAACATCTTTTTGCAAATTCCTCCAGAAATACAAAAGTTATTCAGTGTGATGCCACATAATGGACCATTGTGCACTGCTGTGTGCCCTATTGTATTTAATTGGTAGTTCTGCATTGTAAACCTTGTGATTTTTCATGTGACTATCCATAGTAAAATAAAATGAAGTAGGCCTTTCAATTTGCTAAATGTGTGTTAGCTTTGTCCCTTTGTCTAAAAACCACCAACCAACCACAGGTAGCCTAGATGATGGAGCAATCCTCCCCATTCTAGAGTACGTCTAATGATGCTTAATTTGTAGAACACCTGCTACCACAACTACAACCATTCCCAGGGGTGTGTTAACTGTTAAGTATTTATGCATACATGGTCACATGCTGTGGTATCATAGCACTTCATGAGATTTGAGCCCATCTGGAAGATAGTGTTTCAATTTCTTAATGGGAACATTAAGTGGGCGGGGGTCCTCAGGGAGTCACAGGGTTGGGAGGTCCTCAGGTATTTAGCAATCCCCCTTCGTGGGAGGGGTTATGGGGTGTGGCCTGTGTCCCTTTTGTTTTGTCTTCTCACCAGGATTCTTTCTGAATTGTTTTACCACATTTGTAACATTTCATTTATCCTTAAACTGCTTTTTGCTGCGATAGCTTAGAGGATTTTCTCCATTTGTTTTTCTGCCTCAAGCATGTGTTTGTTGATGCTGATTATGCAGACTGGATCAAGATAATGTACAAATCCAACCTGCTATTTGTTTGCACATGTAGGGTAATATTGGGGCTGCCTTTTGTGTCGTGAAATTTTATTTAGCAGTTGTAATACCCAGTGAAATGTATGCAAATGAGGGGTTTGAAACTAAGTGTTTGTTTTGTCTTCCTCTGTCTCCTCCCAGGTGTTAGTCTTTGATCGCCTGAGTGAGGGAAGTGTCTTCTGGGGGACCTTGGGGGAGCAGTGCCAACCTGGAACATGGTGCCTAACATTCACCTGTCATTGCCCCTCCTCCCCAGAGGGGTGGCGCCATTCCTGCTTCTACTCAGCTGTGTGGTGTTCTCCTCTCAGGCAGACAGTAAGTACCACACTTTCAGTGTAACACCCTGCTCTAACTGCTGTGCATTCATGCCCGTTACATTAACAAGCAATGTTTCTTCTGCTTAAAAAGAAGTGTTCTAAATACAATGTTATAGTGCATTACTGATGCCTATTAGTTGTTTCTTTGTTTGGAATTTTTTAAGAAATCAGCTCATGCTGGGTAATTTACTGCTTAATTTAATTTAGAACGTACTGCTCCAGTCCATTTACATTCAGTCTCCTTGGTGAATTCCATTAAGTGTAAACAGCTGCTTTTTAATGTGACCAGCAAACAGCAGAATGTTCCAAAATTACCCGTAATAGACTGTACTGTAGAATGCTCTGCGGCTATGCTGGCCCCTGTGCCCCACTGTCTGTCTGAATGAAGGTTGTGGCTGGAGAACGAAGCTCTGAGATATTTCACTGTTGCTAGTCCCAGGGGTCGAGCATGAGGCGCACTGCCCTGCCGAAGCCAGGGTCAGGGACCAAATTAATTCAGTACATGACCCCAACTTCAGCGCTGTCACAGGGTCACTGTAATTCAATTAGACCCCCCCCCCATGCACACAGCTCCGATAGGATTTGTTTTACTGTACCCTCCCCCACCTCTGACTTCTCCCCTCTCTGTCACTCTCTCTTTCTGAGTGTATCTTCAGATTTGAACACAGTGTCAGAGTCAGGGACTGACCTTGGAGCGTTTATTTAATGCGCCTACATTCCCCTAACACAGGAAGCTACAATCTGGCAAGGTCATCTCTTTGCCTTAAAATAATGTAGTAATTACGAATTCAAGCATATTTCCACCTATGCCCTCTCTATTTCACACGAGTGGGCATCTGTGTTCCGACGAGTGTGGAAAAAATACAGTGCTTATATAATAAAGAATCAGCCATGCATTAGTCAGAAAAAAATCGAATGCAATAAATTGACTTGGACCATGTTACTGTTCAGTCACAGGTGGCTGGGTTTATCTTCACATGATTTATGTGCACCTCCGGAGTCCTCTCTAGCCTTCATGTCTCTGAGCCTTAACTCTGTCCTCCCACTGCATATCCCTGTGACAACGTGTCGCCTCTGGTCCCCACCTAAAGTCCTACAGTAATTACATCATTACCGGATAAAAAAGAGCCAACAAGGCCTTTTAATTACCAGGCAAAAAAACGCCCTCTGTGTTACTACCAACTGCAACCTCTGAATGGAAACACAGGCATCTAGCCACTTACGGTACGGAGACGTCTGTTAGAGACAGCAGTAGAGACAGTAGTCTGGCCTATTACGTGGTAGAGCCTTCGTAAGGGAAAACTGCATCTTTAATATACATTAGTAGTAGTCATTAGAGGTAGTCCTGGTTAGAGCTTATATAAAGCATGCGTGCCTCCTTGGGAAACAAACCCGCGAAGCCTGATATTACCTCAAGTGCAGCGCAAACACAAACATAGAATTAGAACAAAACAGGGAGAAGAGACACCTACCACAAATGGAGGGGTTTTGTGTATTTGTTGCCTGTAATTTGTATGGTTTTTAATTGTGCAAACGTGATAGCACTGGTTTGCTTTGCCGTGAATTACAGGGCACTGGAGACAGATATCGTGGGTGGGGTGCCTGACCTCGCAAGGCGCTGATTGCTAGGTCCGTGTGTGTCTGTGAATTTTCCCAGATGCTCGTCTCTGTTGGAAAGAGGTACGACGAAAGAGTAGCTCAGACCTCAGCTATATTAGACAGACCTCTCCGCTATGGTTTACTATGGTAGTTTACTATGTAGGGTACTATGCTGGCTTTGCGTGGTTTGAGAGAGAACATGCTCTCAAACCCACTATTGCCCTATCATGTTTGGCTTGTCATAAGAGTTCATAGCTTGTTGCTACTTTAGGTCCAAACCATTCCATCTATTTAGAAGATACAGTATAGACTAGAGAAGGAAGGACATGATAACCTTAACCCCCCCCCCCCCCTCCCCTCCACACCACACACACACACACACACACACACACAGTGTTCTATCCCTCTGTGGCCCTCTGACATCATTTAGCTCATGTCATCATTTAACCCAGTCCAGGTCTGTGTGATTACCCTGAGTGCTGATCTCAGACGCCCCATCGATCCCAGGGGAACACAGCCTAATCAACCACCTCTCTCTATACGGCCCCCTCTATACACACAATAGATTGGCGCTCCAACAAGGTCACACTCAAAGTCACACATCGCCCGCAATATATAGGCCTATGCCATACTTCTTTTTGTTGTGTTGTCATTTTTTGAGTTACCTCATTTTCTTTAATGTGCCTTTTGATGGATATGTGCCCCCGTGTCCCTGCCTCCCTTATTATAACCTGAGCCCCCCCTGTTCATGTCTCCTTTTCATGAGAGTTAAGACCCCCAAGCCTTCCTTTGTGTTCTCGTCTGCTACTCCCCCACCCATGGAGGCAGGATTAATAAGGCGTCTTTCTGAGCTGTATGAGGTTCAGAATTACTCTGCCAAGCTACTGTCCTACCCTTTTGTGTCAGGAGGCCTCCATTCTCACAGAAGTAGTACATTCATTGTGAATGCATGACAGTGATATGATTACCCAATCACAGATAAATATATGCCATTTAGTGGACACTTTTATCTATGGCGACTTATAGTATGATGAGTGCATTACATGTTCTGTGTACAGTACAATCTAAGGGAGGAATCCAACGCACAGTACCCCTAAAACCCACACATGTCCTACTGCACAATACCAAAAGGCTCAGGAAGTGGAGGAAATAACTTCTATCCTGTTGGTTAATACCCTCGAAGCCCCAGAAGCTGACATTGTATGAACTTTTAGAGGAGTGGAACCTTTATAAATCGATTAGCCATTGTTTGTCCAGCCTTGAGTGCGAGTGTGGAGAATAGAAGGGTTGGAGAGTGCTGCTGGCAGTGGGGGTGGGCGGCTGGAAATTGGATTGTGTTTTTAAGTGTCCATATGGTCACCCAGCAAAAATTGACGGGGATGGAAATTGATTCCTTTTAATTAAAAGTAACCATATCCACCATGGAGAGGCACTTTGAGAGTAATGCTGTTAGTACACAGCTGTGGTCCACACACCATCCAGTCCAAAAAAGAAGAGAGTGAGGGAGTGAGAGAGAGGTGGGAAAGAGAGGTTAGAGCAGCATGGAGAGAGAGAGAGAGAGACAGCAACAGCAACAGAGAGCGAGGGGAAGAGAAAGAAACCACAGAGAGAGGGAGAGAAAGAATGGAAGCGTTTCATGTGCCAGAGCAGCAATGTCAGGATGGCGGAGGGGAGGAAGGGTTGTCAGAGGTTAATGATGTGAGATTAATAGTTTAATTAGGCCGCTCGATAGCAGGGCCAGAGGCAGCCACCCAAAACCTCCGCTGTGGCCCAGATTCAACTCAATCAGATGACAAGATCAGCCAGTGTCCTTCCAGAGAGGGCACATGCAGAGATGGTGCAAGACGTTCAATCCTCTCACTTTGTATGGACAGTAGCCACATTTACATGTCAAGATGTTTGTGGGAAATGGTGGATTTTCAGAGCTGAGTAAGATATGAGTTTGTGCCAGTTGTGTGGGTGTGTGGTTGTGTACGTGTTCGAGTGGTGCCCAATGTTTTGTTTTTTGTGGTTCACTCTTCTAGAAAAACTCTAATGGTTTTTCTCTGAGCAGAGGTTGGAACTTTACTTTTGCAATGGCATATATTTGCCTTGAGTGATATTATCGAATTAAATATTGAAGGTCTTGACGGCATCAATATTTAAGGATTTAAGATACTCTCCTCTCCCTCATAAGTTCATTTGGTCAAACCTTGTGGATTATTAATGACACTGATGAGAAGCCCTGATGAAAAGAAGTTTAACAAACATATCAAATCTCATAATTCACCTTTCTCAAAGCTATAGCCTAGTAATGCTTCTTCATAAGTCATCTACAGATTGAATCCTTCCATATCCATCTGCTGTTTGCTGCTGGGAGCTCCTCCCAGGCTCAGTTAAAGCCAATTAGGCTCACACAAACAGCCTGTGGACATTCTAGAGATCCTATACCACCTCTGTCTCAGGAGAGACACATTTAATATGTGGACCTAAGCTGTTACCTTGAGCCATACCAAGATATTCAATCCTGAAAACAGGAGACAAACAACACAGAAGCGTTCTGGGTTCATGTTAAGCCAGGGGCTGTTTGTTTTTTTTCTCGGTCCCTACAGTAACGTAATTTAATCCCCCCCCCCCCTTGAGTGCGTCTGAGGGAGAGTTTAACCAATTTAGACCTCGGGACACGGGGCGATGGGGGGGTTGAAAAATATGAGAACAATGGCGGGGAGGTCTCCCAGGGAGAGCTAATCTCGATGAGGCAAATTAATAAGGTCAGTGGGGGTCGGACAGGGTCGCACTGTGATGGATGACGTAATCCTAAAGTGGGGTCCCTGAGTGAGTACCCATACCCACCGCAGCAGCTGAGCCCCCCTATCCCTCTCCTGTACCCCCCCCCCCCCACACACACACACACCCCACCCCACACCCTCTTCTGCTGCCTCCCCCAGGGGAACATTTAGCTTTTTTCCCCACACTGGGATGTCAATGACAGGGGCCAAGCCAAGGTGACGGCTGCCCTTTAGCCAACAGCATTAACAAACCCCCCTCTGCCTTCCCTCTACCCCACCCCCTCTGCTTCCACAGCCGTTTTAAGAGACAAGTTGGAATTTACATTACAAAGGCCTCAAACTACTGCATATACATATTCAAGTCACACATTTGAATTGTATTTTCTTCTTTTCATGCGTGTTTTGCATTTGAGTGACTCACTGTTGAAACATGTATTTGTTCAGCGCCGCACAGACACATATATATCTGCAACTGGGATTCTTTCGCTCCATTTCCAAACAAACAAAATTAATGCAGGTTCCAGGCTCCATTTCCCTTTTCATTCTTAATGAGAGGGATCTTGATGAAACACAATGAATGAATATGTTTGTAGCCCAAGGAATTCAATTTTGTAGATGTTGGCTCTGAGGGTGTCATACATTTGAGGAGCAAACCCCCATAGAAGCATCCACTGAATACACATAATTGCTGTTTTAGATAAATCTCTCCCATATGTACTGTATCTGTATCTATTACTCGCTTCACCTGTTGTTGTATTGGCCATGATGCCAGCGATACATTAGTCATTCTCAGAGATACAGAACCATGAGGCTCCAACAAACAATAACCCTTTGTTCTTCAGTTTAGACGCCATTCAACTAGGGAGAAACATCGCCACGAGCTTCTAGCTATGCAGCCTGCCATCATTGTCTCTGTGTTTGGTCTTGACGTCGCTTCAAGCTGGCCACATTCTTTTTTTTTTTTCTTTTTTCTTTTTTACATAAGATTGTATGACTCAGTTGTTGTCTTGAGTAGATAACTTGGAGAGAGATGGTACTCCAGTATGGCTGTCTCCTTTGTCTCGCTCTTCTCTTTAACCTGATATCATGTTGACGTGGGGAGCCACAGGTAATGAGTCATGTCTTTGAACAGGCAGGGAGGGTGCCAGTTTAAATGCCTGAAGTAATGCTAAACCTCAGGCCTGTTATCATATGATACTACTCACCTACCCCCTTATTACCACCATCATCTATGTCTTTATCATTAAAGGGGAACAAAGGAACATTTATCCTCACATAATCAAGAACAAAAAAAAAAAACACTTTATAAATACCCACCCCGGCCAAAATGCCCACCCCAGCGATATAAACGTTACTTCAAAGAATTACATGTACTTTTTCCTCAGAACAATAACTAATTGTCAGTGACGAGTGAGATGGGGAGATTCTGACTCGGGAGAGCCAGTACTTCTTAAATTTATAATCAGCTTCTGAGGATGAAAGGTCCATTAATGTAATGTTCCTCACGTCGGGAGGAAGAGAGGAGGGTATAATTGCACTCTGAGTTTATGTTCTTCTCTGCTGTCTTCAATAATTCAATGAGGGCCAGAGGGGCCAGACAGAAGCTTTTTTTCTTCTTGATGGTCCACCAAGAGTAGGCTGAGAAAGTTTGATGTGTTGTTGATTTTCTTTGCACTGTGTTCCTTTTTGGGGGCAAATATCCTAATGAGTGCTTGAGTACTCCAAACTGTTTGAGTACTTGCATATGCTAGTGCTTATCTATAAAATGGAGGCTTAGATAGTCGCAAATACACAATGTTTATAGGATTAAACAAACAGGCCAAAAAAACACAGTTGATTTTATCTGGGTAAATAACTTGCCAGGCAGACAGCTTTATGTGGAATTAATTGCAAGCAAGCACCGTGCTAATGGCCTGAAAACGCCTTAATGGAAGCGTTCCATTAAAACAACCACTGCTGATGCCATCAGACAAATTTCCACTAAGTGTGTGAGTGAAAATGATAACTTGCTAATCCATTATTAATAAGAATTAATGGTTTGTGCTCGTGTTCGTATCGATCCCTCGTGCTCATACTCAATAGAGTGGCTTTCAATGGGGCGCTCTCCTGCAGATTTGAAGAATCCACTAATTGTTGGTCTTGCCAGCGCTGTTCACTCTCCACATCCATTACCCTGCTCTCCCAGAGCCCTCAGCCTTGTGAAAGGAGAGAGCCACTGTGTACAGTAGCTGTCTGGGAACGATGCCATGGCCCTGGAGTTGCTCTGCTCAGAGGAGGACACAATAATGGGAAGTAAATAATGATGGATTCTGTGGCAGGCCTCTTCACATATCCAATTTATTTGTCTTGTGAACCCCACCTATTCTTTCCCCCTACACAGTCTCTGAAATATGACACATTTTCAATTGCCTCATTCCTCATATACAGTACTGTACCCCAACACCTTCACCCGCCCTTGTTCCGCAGATGCGTGATGGGAAAGGTGAAAGGTTAATACGTGTGTTGACAGGTGTTCCTGGTCACCTGTTCCGACACCTCAGAATTTGTTTGGTTAAGAACAAAAGGGCTGTAACAACTGCATACAGCACCGTAACCTGGGAGGTCAGGAACTCTGGTGCCTTTCATCTTACCAACGACCTCTGACCCCACCGCTGCCGCTCCAGGCATCAGGTTAACCTGAGAACACCCCACTAATCCTCTCTCTCTCACACACACCCACACCCACACCCACACACACACACACACACACACACTGCAATGAGGGGCCCATAATGGACTGGCTCAATGCAATCTAACTGAGGGATCTATGCAGATTTGTCAATAGCCTGACTCGAGGCCAGATCTGATCTCACAAGTCAACCAACTGCCGGTGTGCCTTTCTTCGTTCTTAGTGAGGAAAAACCCGCCTGTCAATGATCGTAAATGAGTGATTATTGGCGAATGGATAATCTGAGCCCTGAAGGGGGGTTTAGGGGCCAGTGTGGATTACAATGGCTGCCTATCATGATGGGTGATCCTCTCCTTAGTTGAGAGGAAAAACCTCAAAATAAAAATGCAGAATTGTGAGTCGTGTGTGTGTGTGTGTGTGTGTGTGTGTGTGTGTGTGACAAATCAAAGCTTAGAGAGAGAGAGAGAGATTCCTCCCCATACTGGCTGTTGCTGGCTGAGTGGAGGGTTTGGGGAGGTAGGCCTGTGTATGTATGCATGTGTTTTTCTAACACATCTGCCATTATTTTTCTTGTGACGATGGCATATCTGACAGCCAGGAAATGGGACAAGAGGGAGAAAAAAAATAATCTGAAGCCTGGATTTTCTTCTCATATTAAAGGCCTGACAAAGCCACCAGCTGAATATCCTCAACTGTCAGTCGTAAAAAAACTAACTTTAGGAATACAATGAAATATCCCCTATGCGTAGTATTTAAAACCTAATGGTAACCTCAACCATGAGTCAGAGGCAACTTTGGGTTCACCGTTGACGTTCGTGGGCTGACAAGCGGGTGTTTAGGCTACTGTTCCAATGTCCACACTAGCATACCACTTAAAATACTTGGCCAATATGTATGCTAGTGTTGATTTTGAACGGAACCATAGATCAAGGACAGACATCCCCCAAATGTGGTCTCTCTCAAACGGAGTGGTCTCTGGAAGTCAAAGTTCAACGATCAGGATTGGGAAAGATAGATGTGAGCATGTTTAAGAGGATTAATACTGCGAGGATTCCCTAATGCCCTCAGTGAGAATGTGTTTTCGGTTTTGCCCAGTGATCCTTCGAAATCCTCCCATTCCCCCCCAGACCCCTATCTGTCCATTTATGTGTAGTTGGCACTGTACAGGCTTGAGCTTACTGTAGCATACGTTTACGTGCTTTCATTTGAAGCATGTGCCCAGATCTGGTTAATGCTTCCTGATCCTAGCTTTTAGCAGGGGTTCGGGATGGGAAAAGTCCCCACCACGCTGATCAACTTTTAATGGAAACGTTGTAGACAGATGTTACCTAAAAGGGACTTCTTGGAAGTCAGGATGATGCTAATCAAGCCTTGAGGCTTTGAACTGTTTTATGACACATGCACGCGCGTTTGTGCGCACACATACAAACAAACTAACACACACACACACACAAATATATTTTTTGGGGGAAATTCAAAGTGTAGGCTATGCATTAGGCTTCTTGCCTTGTTATTTCCTTCATGTTCTGTACAGTTACGTGCGGCTGTCATCCTTGTGAGGAGTTGACAGGGTGGGCCTATGAAGAGGTGTATTATTATGCCATGCCAATCAAAAGCCTTTCCCCGGGGAGAGACAGGTAGTAAATGTCATTTAAATGTCAGATCTGCTACGATGGTGTAAGGGGTCAAAGTTGTGCTGGCTGGATGTGTTGGATTAAATTGAATACACATCTAGCCACATACACACGGGCACACAGATGTAGGAAAACACTGCCATGCTGGAGAAATGGAGATACACACGTACACACTGCACGTACTACTCTATCATATCTTTGGGTGTATCTCTTCTCTCTCTGCCCACACAGCTACAATCTCACACCCACACACAGCCATTGTAAACCTTAGTGTGCTGTCTGAGCTGTGGAGCTCAGATGTCCTCAGGCAAGGACAGCCTGTGCTTCTGTCCTCTTCTCCCTTCCTCTCCTCTCCTCTCCCCTCCTCCCTTCCTTTCCTCCACTTATTTTCTCTTCTCCTCTCCTCCTCTCCTCCTCCTGTCAGCAGCAGTAGCATCACGCTAGGCTAGGGGTGAGGTGACCCTACAGCCATAGCCAAGGCGAATGCTAAGGCATGGGTCTGTCTAAAGGAGGCGCTGTGTTATGCTAACTTGATATTGATTCTGTTCTCTCTTCCCCACGTTGGCCTGCTGATCTCTTGTTAGCACACGCATGAAAGCAGCAGAACATACAGCGGACGCAGCCGTCAGTGCGTGTTCCCTAGCATGTTCCCTAGCGTGCGCTTTGCTGAGAGAGAAGTTACTTCCCACGTGTGTACACAGTATAATGATTCACCTCTTAGTGTGTGACTCTGTGGGAGGGACCTGTCATTAATGAGGTTTAGGTATATCTAGATTCTAAAGTCGCCCCCTCCTAGATCCAATAATGCTGGAATAGGGGTGTGTGTGTGTGTGTGTGTGTGTTTTGCCTGATATTCTCCTTTTATATCCTGTTCACATTTAGCTGTAACACTTTCAGAGTGTTGTGTATAGAAAGCAGGGGTGAAAAATTCAACGCCGCACAGGCCAGCTTACAAATACTGGAAGCTTCTCTCATGATTTAGCTGCAGGTGTTAGTAGCCACAATGAATGTGAGCTGTTTTATTGTCTGCTTTGTTGTCGAGTAAATGATATCCGTAGATAACCAGTTTAACATGGCTCTGTGACCATAGCACTAACATCCCCTCCCTCCCTCCCTCTCTCCCTCCTTCTCTCAGGCTTGCCAAGTTTCGTCAAATCCCCTGAGGACCAGACAGGCATCTCAGGCGGAGTGGCATCGTTTGTGTGCCAGGCAACTGGAGAACCCAAGCCCAGGATCACCTGGATGAAGAAGGGCAAGAAAGTCAGCTCCCAGCGCTTTGAGGTGGGCATGCATGTTTACACATATACAGACAGACAGACAGACAGAGACACAAACAAGGATAAGTTTAGTTCTTTTTTTTTTTTTTTTTTACTCAATCTCTATTTTTTTTTCTTTGTGAAAGGGCAAAGCTCCCAGTATAGAGATTATTAAGATCTTTTCTTGTGGCGAAAAAAAAGTTGTGGCGATCCAAACTTTTTCCGCAATGTTATATTCCATTTTGTGTACAATTCTTTATGTACAACATCTAAACGCCTGCATCACTATACTGGCCGCTTTTGGACCCTTTGTTCATGGTTGCACGTGTGCCCCCCTTTCTTCCAGTGAAGACTGATGAGGGTATTGTGCCCGCAAGTTTCTCAAAACCAAGCGAAATTACAACAAAAGTGTGTGATTCCTTCTACAACATGTCATTTACATCAAAACTAGAGATTTGGTTCCCAAAAATCGGAACTTACCCTTTAAGTGTAGCTTGACGACCTTGCTTCTCTTTAATCCTTTTCCCCCTTCTACTTTCAGTAGTCTGCTTCATCTATTTTAATCTCTAGTTTTCAGGCTCATCTTTTTTCCACCTTTCATTCCCCCATCCATGGCCTTAAATGCCTTACATCTCTGCTCTCTTTTGAACCTACGTACAGTGCTGCTTGAAAGTATGTGAACCCCTTGTGCAATTATATCTATGTCTTTTTTATCTGACATAACAGGTTCATATTTACCAATTCCATATCTTGGTTTAGAGGAAATCCTGCGTGTAGTAGAAAAAATGTATTATAAAGATATAGTGCAGGTGCAAAAATAAGTGAACCCCAAGTTGCATTGGTTTAATCAAGTAGGTAAGTAGAATCAGGTGGGTAAATAATTGGGTACCAAAGGAACCAATCAAAGGAGAGATCTTTAGGAAAGAGTTTGGGCGGGACTCTGATAAATAGAGATAAGAAACCTGGTCAGTTTTGTGTTACCCATACAGGTGAATGCAAAACACACCATGCCAAGGAAAGGAGATCTCAGAGGACATCAGGAAGAGGGTAGAGCACATCAGTCTGGGGAAGGCTATAAAATAATCTCAACAAGATTTGAGCTCCATCAGTCCACTGTGAGGCTAATAATTTACAAATGCATTTAACATGACAGAAACTCGGCCTAGAAGTGGACGCCCTTCTAAAATATCCACAAGAAAAATTATAAATCAGGCAACCCAAACATAGCATCTAGAGATTTTCAGACCTCCCTTGCTGCATCTCAGGTAACTGTGCATGCTTCAACAATAAGAAGAACACTGAATCAAAATAACATTCATGGGAGGGTTGTTAGGAAGAAGCCTCTGCAGTCAAAAAAGAACCAAAATGCCTGTCTTAACTTTGCCAAAGACCACCTGGACAAGCCTGAAGGTTTCTGGAAGTCCGTTCTTTGGACAGAGTCCAAAATTGACCTTTTTGGTCACAATCAAAACCACTATGTTTGGCGAAAACCCAACACTGACTACCACCAAAAGAACCTTATCCCAACAGTCAAGCATGGTGGTGGGATTGTCAAGATTTGAAGCTGCTTTTCCTCCTCTGGACTTGGACAACTCCACATCATTAAGGGAACCATGAATTCTGATACCAGAAGATTCAGAACATCAAGCCATCAGTCAAGGAGCTAAAGCTGTGCTGAAAATGGGTCTTCCAACAAGACAACGACCCAAAGCGTTGAGATACTGTGGCAGGACCTGAAGCGGGCAGTTCATGCCAGACACCCCTCAAACCTCACTCAATTGGCTGAGTTCTGTAAGGAAGAGTGGGCAAAAATCCCTCAAAACAGATGTCAGAGACTGATTAGTGGCTATATGAGACGTTTACTCCAAGTTATCACTGCTAATGGAGGCGCCACAAGCTATTGACGGAAGAAGTTCACATATTTTTGCACACATGAAATCTGAGTTTTTGTTAAATAAACTATTTTCGTGAAGTAAACAATGAAAATATAGCATATTTTTTTGTTTGTGTTCTTTATTTGGAATGTCTTTATTACGAATTAGGGTTCAGATAAAGATTTAATAATATTTTATTTTATACAAAAATAATGAACGTCCCTGTAGGGTTCAAGATTCAAGATTCTTTATTTGTCACGTGCATACAAGTATACAGTGAAATGCAAAAGTGACAGGGTAAGTAAGGGTTCACAAACTTTCAAGCAGCACTGTATATGAACAACCAGAGTGACAGCAGTAGGTGTGATCTCACATGGGTCCTATACTGGTGAGGCACAGTAGGGTTAGTAGAACCCTCTTCATCACATGCACACACACACACGCACAAGCGTGCACACACACACACATACACTGCTGCGCTTCTGTTATTGTGCCTGTCGAAGACTGTACCCTATATATCCTATCCTTCACATGACTCTATATCTTCTCAGTACAGGAGACATCCAGCTGAAGAAACGGTTGGGAACACTTAGAACTTAAACATGAACCCTTCCGAAGTCACTCTGGATTATAAGCTTTAGCTAAGCAAAGAAAGGGAGTTTTATTAATTATGTTTATTCCTCATACCGGATCTTTAACGCCTTATGCCAATCACAATGTGTGGAATATGACATGCATACTGGCGTATGGTAATATAGGTGCACTCTCTGTGACGCCTAGATAGCACAAAGGATATGTTTCTGATTGTGAAGGCTGTGTGTGCAATGTGTCAGGGTCGCGTGGCGTTCATTCACAGCAGTAATTCTTCCTTCTTCTAGCATTGTGACTGCCATCGGCCCTTGGTCCTAGCTTAGATTACTTGTTGTTATGATGACTGATGGATAGGTGATTCACTTACTTTAGACAAATGTATTTGTTGTAAGTCGCTTTGGATAAAAGGCGTCTGCTAAATGCCAAAAATGTAAATGTGAATGTCGAACATCTGACGACATCAGAGGGACAGGCAGGCAGGCAGGCAGGGAGATCAGACGAGAGAGTGACATCCCGTGTCCTGTCCTATCATTGCCAGGTGATTGAGTTTGACGATGGCTCTGGGTCCGTGCTGCGTATCCAGCCCCTGCGCACACACAGAGACGAGGCCATCTACGAATGCACAGCAGCCAACAGCGCCGGGGAAATCAACACTAGTGCCAAACTCACCGTGCTTGAAGGTAAGAGAATCTCTTCCTCCTCCCTTCCTCTTGTTTTCTCTCTCTCTCTCTCCCCCCCCCCGCCCCCCCCTCTCTTTCTCTCTCCCCCCGTTCACTCTCTCTTTCTCTCACTCCCCTACACAAGCTGTTACTATTGAATCTCCTGTAAAACGCTCCCTGAAGCAATAATAATTTCTTCCATAATTCATACATGAACATTTGCCAGCCCTCAGGAGTTCATAAATTGGCAATGTCACAGATAGGCTGTCTCACGTCTCCATGCTAAACTCCGCTAGTTGTGTCACAGTAATTGGGAAGATTATCCTATAAAAACATACCTCCATCTCGGAAAAGGAGGGTTTTACACTATGTTGTCCTGAGGTTAGATGATAGGGAAGTGCTGCTGTGAATTCAGCCTGTGTGCGCAGCCACATCCCTCTGCTTGCTGGGGAGACCTCCTTCCCCGACCCTGCTGGGCTCATTCATTTGATTTGACTGGGCAATGGCCTTTTGCCCGACACCACCTGATTTCTCTGCTCAATTCGATTTTAGCTTCAGCTGAGTTCTTACACTAATTGATTGCAATTTCAACTTGCGGGCACTAGTCTCTATTTCATTAAAAATGAAAAGACAAGCGTCTTAAAAAAGATGTGGAGCCAGTGGGAGGATTAACTATCCTGAATCATAAGATTGACACGAGGACTGATCTCTTCTATTCCAATAATGCTTTTTTTCACCCCGTTTCAAATCTCTCATCTCTCTTGATGAATTTCTTATCCTTTTACATTTTCTCCTCAGTCAGATTTATTTCATGATATCAACTGGATTGCATAATCTTGCTGGGGGGGGACTTTTTTTCCCCCTGTGTACAGAGCTTTCTTGTACTATACAATGGCAAAGGAATGTGGCTGGGCACATGAACAAGTACCGTTAACGTGACATGAGCCACATGCCAGTAAAATGAGATTAATCACAGTGTGAGTGTTACACAACACTCATGTTTCAGACCTGGAGTCACTCTGTCTGCTAACAGGCTGTCTGTCAGTTGACACTGATCTCACTCACAAACATGTCTAGAAATGAACATTAACCCAAGACCTTATGGTGATCCCTGTATATGTAAATCATTAATGTCTGACCCCAGTCTAGAAACAGGTCAATTACTCTACAAGAGTTTTTTATCTGATGAAGACATCAGCTATTATGTGAACAACACAAAGGGGTTCTGGCAGGGAATAGAGCCTTTACTGTTTAATCATCAAAGTAGCGCTCTCTATTTTGGCCCTGTAGTCTAGAGCCCAGTGGATGACTGTACATCCTGGAGCATACACACACACACCCGCTCACACACACACACACACACACACACACACAGACGAGATATCGTCGGTTGAACTCTATTTTTAGAGCATTGTTTGTAGAATAGTGACATGTCAAATCCCCTTCCAATGAGCAGCGAGTGAAAACCCACGAGCACCAAAGATGCGGGTGATTGATGATCATGCTTTCTAACAACCGCGTAAAGGAACTGCCGCGCTTCTGTTATTGTGCCTGTCGAAGACTGTGTCCCCTATATATCCTGTCCTTCACACGTGACTCTATATCTTCTCAATACAGGAGACATCCAGCTGAAGAAACGGTTGGCAACACTTGGAACTTGAACATGAACCCTTCCGAAGTCACTCTGGATTATAAGCTTTAGCTAAGCAAAGAAAGGGAGCTGTATTAATTATGTTTATTCCTCATACTGGATCTTTAACGCCTTATGCCAATCACAATGTGTGGAATATGACATGCATACTGGAGTATGGTAATATAGGTGCACTCTCTGTGACGCCTAGATAGCACAAAGGATATGTTTCTGATTGTGAAGGCTGTGTGTGCAATGTGTCAGGGTCGCGTGACGTTCATTCACAGCAGTGAACACAATGATATAATGACGTAGTTTACTAAGGTGTGTACCGTGTGGGAGGTATTGGGTGTTGTAAGAGGATGTTTAAGGCTAGGTTTTCATTTAGCTGCCTAGATGGTACAGTCTGGGTGTGTCAGATTAGATTAGTATTGAAATGACAGTGATGTATGATAAGGTACATTCCTTGCTGTCCTCACTGAGGTGCTTAAAGGGATTGTTTACTACTGTTGATTTATTTTGACACTCCCATATTTGGATATCTGTGCTGTTGTCGATCAATCCAGATGATTTTAAGCGTGTTATCGTCGTTTTTTTTTAGAATGACGCTGGTTTATTGCGTAGCGGATCTGTCATAGGTCTGTTTTTGTCCTGGTGGGGTGGGGGGCGGGGGGGTGGGGGGCGGGGGGGTGTTAGGCCTCTTCCTCTCTTCACATGACTGCGTACACCCATGGCAGTGTGTAGAGTCAGGCGCATCACCTTGAGGGAGCTGTGAATGGATGTTTTCACACTTTCAAAGCAAGCGCCATTTCGTCATTCTTGAGTCACTTCGCAACTCGGTCACGCTGCAACGGCAGGACTCTTTGTTCCTGGCGGTTCTCACGCCCCGAGAGAGGGAGGTCATGCGCCCGTTTGAGCCCCAAAGTCAGAGCAACGCTTCCCCCGGGCTAGCGTGTGTGTGTGTGTGTGTGTGTGGTGATGATGATGTCATCAAATGCATACCATCGTAGAGAAGACAGACTTTGTGTAGTTTGTAGTTTCATTGATGGTTGCCATGCTCTCTGTTTGACCTTATAACTATGGCAAGACTGTGTGTGTGTGTGTGTGTGTGTGTGTGTGTGTGTGTGTGTGTGTGTGTCAGCTGCGTCCTGCTGAGCAAGGCTACTCCCTCCTCAGGTAATGATAACAGAGGTCTGACCTGCATGAATTAGTGATGATGCAGCAAAGCCTCACACCACCTCAGAGGTAGTCTGGTCTGTGGTGTTGGGGGGGGGGGGGGGGGGGGGGGGAGGGCTGTCGAGGAGGCTCTGTCCCTAGGTGAGATTTCTGTCTGCCTGTCTGTCTCTCTCTCTCTGTTTGCATAGACCGTGTGATAGTGGTATGAAGGGACGGTAAAGGGAGGTCAGGTGATCACCAGAGCGAATATGTGGCACATAACCTCAGTGAAGGTGCTGTTGTTCAGCAAGGCTATTGAATTGAATGTTCAGATGGAAGCTGCTTGTCTATTCAATTCATCAAGTATAAACCACTATTTGCTGAAAACACTAAGAACAGCTTCAACCTTGCCATTGTCACTTTTTCTTTGTCCATCCCATAGACCTGCTTTTGAGAGGTTATAATTGGACAGTTAGAACATCACAGGGTTTCACGATTTAAAAAGAAGAACTTGGAATTCAGAATGTCAAATGAGGTGCATTCCGTGACTTCTTTCTGCCCGTGTTCTCCTCTAGAACATTCTATTCCTCTGAGAATGGTGACTGACAGGCAGACGAGAGAGAGTCTCACAGAGCTGGAATGTTATCTAATGGTCGCAGATCAAAAGCCTCATCGTTAGAGGAATGTTCTGCTGTCGAAGCCTGATTCAGAACACATCACCTTGTCTGAGGTGTTTCATCCAGTGAATTTCATGCACCTAATGTCGAAGCATGTTTATTTTTTAAAAGGTCAACCGAAAAATCTAGAGAACTGTGAGCTAAACTATTTTCTCAACCAACACAGGCTTGCCCTCATTCTTTACGCCAACACTGATTACAGTACGTATCAATCTGTTCAATGTTCTGCCACTATTAATCCCTATGTACAGGTACTACCATCGATGTTCTTATTGGACAAGGAGTGATGAAATACTAAATTATACAGTAATTGATTGGCATTACATGCAATTAGTGGGGAAAAAACAGCCCATATTCCATGTCAATAAACAAATTATGGCATCACCGGTTTGGAAAGGGCTTTGTTTGTTTGGCTTGCATTATAGTCCCTGGCTGGCGTGGAGGCAGAAAATGACTGCGACACAATGCAAGTCATAAATATCTCAGGAGGCAGGCGAGTACGGACAACAACCTGACTGGATAAACAGCATAGAAATCTCATTGTGCCTCTTCCCAGGCAAGAGATAAGTATATACGGTGCGTATTTCTGAATGATATAATACCGCACACCTCGTTTCCGACAATTTAATCCTCGCCTTTTCTTTCCTACTATTCAAGTCATTCAATGAGCGAGGGTTTGTAATGTACAGTCGTATCGGTTTGTATTGACTTACTTGCTCATTCTCTGCGTGCGCTGCCTGGTGTCTGTGTTGGCTGCTCTTGGCCGAGACTGTGGTGTTTTTCACTTTCATTTAGCGGCTTCAGATGTTACTAATTGATTTGACAAAACAACTAATTGATTTGTCACGGGTCGTTTATTGAACGTACAAGGAGAAATCTAGTTGTTCCTATAGATGTTTTGCTTCACTGATTGTGTTTCAGGAAGCTGTATTTTGTGGCAGTGTAGTCAATAGGAAAACACACACACACACACACACTACCACCTCCTCTCTTCAGGTGTGGTCTCCCACTGTTTCCTGAGCACCAGTCTGACGGTCCGTGTCATAAGTTTAATTTCTCCCACCATCTGCTGGCTTGAGGCCCGGCGCCGTAGATCATAACCAGCCTGACAGTTACAAACTGCACCTGTCCAGAGACGCCTATTCCAAGGACTCACACAATATGGCAGGGCGGAATCATTCTCCTGGCCTGGCCACCCAATCTGCCTCCCCGTACCTCACCTTCAAGGGCTCTGGGGCAGGGGGGAGAGGCGATGCTGTCCCGGGTTAAAGTCTCAACTCCCAACTATCTAAGTCTGTCTGGTCTGTAGGATTTGTTTGAACAACAAATCGAATGAAACATTGGATTTGTCCATAGAACCAGATTTGTTCCAGGGCAGCTTTGACTCCTGTCACCCGAACTTGTCAATCAATCAGTTGTGCTCCTGGCAAACTATATCTTGGAATGCTGGGATGTCTGGAATGTGTTTGCTGTCAATGCCAATCGTGTCATTGGCTACAGGCAGCTTTAAGTCAATGAGAGAGAAGGAGAAAAAGAGGTAAAGAGGAAAAAGGATTGAAAAGTGGTAGATAGAGGAAAGAGAGTTTGACTGTTATTATGTCAGTTTTAGTGCACCCGTTTTTCTTATTGTATTGATAAGAGATTATTGGATAGAGAGAAATTTTCCTAGCAGTTTGATCATTACAATGTATCTTGGCTGTGATTTGTTTTGTTAATTATGGAACTATTTTTGAATTATTGAAAGGGAGTTGGCACTTAACTTGAATTTGAATTGTAACAGCCAAAAGCAACTGCACTACTGCACTATTGTTGACTTTGTTGACAAGACGAGAGCTATGTTTTGTATTTCATACATTAATCTGTTCTAGCTGTCCTTGAAAAACCTGACTTTGATTGGCATTTTCAACAAAGATTTGAGATGTGCTGTTGCACGTGATGAATCTACAATGTAAATATAGGCCTGAAAAATGCAGCAGTTTCAGAGGCATGCCAACACAAGCTTTAGAAGATTCTCTGAAGTTTCACAGGACGTGACAGAGTAGCATCATATCAGCTTGTCCGTTTTTTACTGCTTGCTATCCATAACTTTGTTTTGACTTGTCTCGTTTTGCTCATCTAAACTTTTCTACGTCAGTTCCTCCCACTCTCCCATTATCTAAATATCAAAGTTCTGAACAAACTACGCCATCACACTTTTTCAAATATTAAACTTTGATATTTAGATAATGCACTCCACGCACCACGTTTTAGGCCTAATACATTAAATGCAGAGGTGTCTATCCTCCATGTTCTCACAGAGGCTTTCGACTCTGCCAGGTGTCTGTAGCTCTAGTTCAGACAGTCACCACAGCTCTCTGGAATCCTGATTGAAAGCTATCGGGGTAAAACAACAAATACTGCGGCTCCTGCTGTCAGTTAAGAGCTAGCGCTTGGCTCTCTCACTCTGTCTGCTGGCAGGTGAAGTGGAGGGGTCCTCCTCCTGGGTGCCTGGGTCTCTGGGCCAGTGAGTCAGCGACTCCCCCTGGCCCTGATAGCCATGGATGGATGGGCCTGCAGTGTGTTAGGGGGGTCTAATACCCAGGCTCAATGAGCTGGCTAATGGGAGTCTCCCTCCCCCTGACCCCCATCCACACACATTTAGAGACCAAGCCCTGTAGACTTAACCACAACGCCTAGAGGGGGCTGTGCTGGTTTACTTAATGTCAGTGTTATGGCTGAGATTCAGGCTTGACATTTTCCTCATGTTATAGAGGCATTGTTCATATCTCGCTTAACTGTACTGTGGGGAATTACCCACGTGTCTGAGAGAATGTCTTTCGGCTTTGTATTTCTTTCTACTGATATCAAAGGCAAGGTTTTCTTGTGATATAGTGATGTTGACACGGGAGTTTTATAATGTACCTTAAGATGCATTGCACTGACATTAATATTTATTAAAAAAGTTAACGTCTCGTCTTCATAAAGATGCACTTTAGTTGACAGGCAAGTCGACACCGCCACGTTACGGCTGTTTTGAGAGCATGTCTACAGTGCAGCCCTTTGAGGCCAGGCACCCGGAGACATTTGATTTGGAGGATCTGTGTATTATTAATTATCTCTGACTGAGAGAATAAGTAAAGCCTGTCATATAAACCCAGGCCAGTGAGAATTTAATTAACCGAACCTGCCACATTCCACTACACCCACCGCCTTTCTCCGGACTCATAAAAGCCACCTCTATCGGCGGTAATTACGCTAAACATGTCACAATAAAGCACAGGCGATGATTAATTAGAATTGTTGCAGAGGATCAATGAATTTATTTGCAAGCGTCCCTTTGCTCTCTTCTGAGGAGCAAGTCCATTAACTGACACACTTTTCAATCCTCTTCTGGCCTTTTTTGTGTTTTCCTAGATGGATAGATACACTCACCAAACACTTTATTAGGAAGACCTGTACACCTTCTCATGGTGGAGGTGGCCTTCCCAGTCACCGGATCTGAATCCAATAGAACACCTTTGGGATAGAACAGGAGATTCACAGCTTGAAAGTGCACCTGAAAAATCCGCAGGAATTGCGTGATGCAATCATGTCATCATGGACCAGAATCTCAAAGGAATGTTTCCAACATCTTGTGGAATCAATGCCATGAAAAATTGAGGCTGTTTTGAGAGCAAAGAGAGGCCCTACCCAGTATTAGTGTATTTTTCCTAATAAAGTGTTCGGTGAGTATAGATAGATAGATAGATGGATAGATAGATAGATAGATAGGTACTTTGTTGATGCCCGAGTGGAAATTAAGGCATTACAGCAGCTCACATCACAAACAACCAAACAACAACAACAAAATAGAAAGCACCTGAATGAACAGCATGTCTTATTAGTTATATTACAGTAGACATACACCGTTGAGCCAGTACAGTAGGTATACCACCGTTGAGCCAGTACAGTAGGTATACCACCGTTGAGCCAGGCTTGGTCGAGCCATATCAGATTTGGAATAACATTTATTCTGTAGACTATAAACTGCAATCTCAATAATCTTCATTCAAAGATTGTTTAACACCATAATCACAGAGTGCGTTGTTATCCCATAAGAACAGCATCACTCCTCTTATGGTAGTAGACCTATAGTTAATGGAGTAACAGATTATTTTGTGCAATGGTTGTCCCTCAAGGTGACCTCAGCCAGCCAGATGTGTGTGGACGTGAAGGACCACCCTTGGGGTTGCAGTAATGGGTCGCGGGCCATGGTTATGTACTAACCGGTGTGCTGCAGCATAAGTAACAGTCGCATGCCTCTGACAGCGCCGTACATCATGCTGACGACAGTGGAGGTAGGAGAGCAGATAGGGAGGAGAGAGAGGTAGAGAGAGGTGCTGTAGAGATGCCGGGGAACGGGGGGAGGGAGAAAAAGATGAGGGAAGGTGGGCTGTGGTGGAGGGGAGGGGAGGGGAATTAAGATGACTGTTATTGATGATGTGGCTGTTAGCGGGGAAGTAAGCCTGCATATTCTGCTCAGTGAGACAAAAAAGTGTTTCATTTCAAAGGTCATGGCATGCATTACACCTCTCTTCCTTCAAGCATGCTTGGATAAACAGCGTGACACAATAACATTACAACCACCTAGCCTATTCATAACCTGAGCCGGTTAGTTAACACTTCCTTTTGTGTGTTTGAAGAAGTGTTTGTGTGTACTCCTGCATACAGGTGTGCTCATGTGTGCAAGTCATGAGCCCCCATGAACAATATTCATGTTTGATGCCCGGTCTCCATAGCAACTGCCATAACACCCTGCCTTGGAGACACAGTGTGGTCCTTGAGAACAACAACCTTTATAGGGTTCTCATATCAGTTTTAATGGCAATTTACACATTTCTGAACGTTTTATTGAGGACATTGTTTGTCACCTTCGTTCTGTGTTGCTCTGTGAGGAAGTGTTAGTACAGTGTTAATACAGATCTATAGGTGCAAGTTTTACTGGTTTATTTCTCTGAAGTTAGATTAGTCAGACTAGATACTTTTTCATTTTCATCTTATTACAACGATATTACATCAACAGCCTGATACTCTCTGGAGCGTCTTTGATGTTGTTCTGTGTGCCGTGTCATTCCTACTGAGGAGACCTCGGTAGTAACTCTGCTAGATAGCAGTTTGGGAAAGCTGGCAGGATCCCAGTCACATGCCCACCATGAAAGGACACGTGAGAGCAGTGAGCTCCTGGCCCTCCAGTGTTTTGCAAGTCAAAAACACTCAAACAATCCCACTAATACCTGTGGGACCAGTAGCTAACTGAACTAACCGTTCTTACTGGACATGCAGTACAGTTGGAAGTTCAGCTCCCCCACTGGGGATATTGCTCTTAGCAAAACTGCTTTGACCCCAGCATCTTACAGTAGATTACAACATGCATATATATCCCTTTTGTGTTTTTCACTGATTTTAACAGATCATAATAAAAGTGCACTTCCTTGCCTGTTTGCACATACTAGTTTCTATCCTCACTATTCATATCCCGCTCTTTTATTTCTTGTTGATGTTATGTTCTCTGTGTTAGCTCCCGCTGCCTCCCAGGCGCTTCTGTGTCTCAGAGAGATGCAAATGTCTGACTCGTCGATGTTCTCAGTGAGAACAGCCTCGGGGTTGAGCGCTTTGTTTCCGCAGACGTTGTGTCTGCAGTTCAGTGCAGTGTTGACTCCAGACCTGTATTCAACTCTTATGCTTTACAGCACTGTGTCACTCATTATAGTCGCACTGGCAGTTGGAGGAAAGCAAACAAACTGCCAAAGAGCTGTCTTAAAGGCAGGCGGGAAGCGCTTACTATTTGTCTTTGACACATATCCGTTCCTAAACAATAACTTGTCTACAACGGTTCATTACAAATGGACTAAGTTAATGTGATTTCGAAAACATCAGAATATCAGCTCACAGACACATGATTGAACCTCACACCTCACCCAGGCGAATCAAAACATGCCAAAGAAGACCTCTTTTTTTCCCCCGCAGAGGCGAATAAACATAGTTTTTTAGCAATAAAATGCACTGATGTATGGGTAAAAGGATACATTTTAGTGCAGTAATATTTCATGAGGCGAGCACTGGGTTGCTGCCGCGGGGGCTCCGCGGTTCAGACTATCAAAGGAGACATCACCTTTAATTGTTGTCATCCATCACTCGCCAACAGGCACACGTGGAGATCACAGGGCCTTTTATTTCTTCGAGGAAATGAGTTCAGCCAAGGATTTAAAATTCAGGGCCTTCTGTACATATTCCCTTCATCCTTTGTGTCGATGGTGGATGTTAATTCAGAAAGAAATTAACTATTGATGACACCAAAGCTAATCTCAGATCTCTCGTTTGAGATTCTGGGGGCGCAGGTAGTAAAAAGTGTTGTGGAAGTTGTAACAAGTCCCCACCCCTCGAAACTTTTTGCTGTAGGCTCCACCTGCATTGCACGAGATGACCCTCCTCATCCACCCACTACACCAAAGCGCAAAGTATGGGGTGTTAGATTATGTAAATATCTAAGCATTTACAGTTCATGTCCTAGTCATTTTTTATCATGAATCCTCTCAGAAAGAGAGGGCTTTCCATTCATTTCTAACGGCAGTTTTTCTTCCTTAGAAGGGCATTTTTTCAGCCTAGCCTTTACTTAAACATTTACAGCCAGTACATGTCGCTCAACACTCGCACCAGCCCTCGAGAGAATAGAAGGGGTAGGGCGTTCTAAAATAGAAATGAGACAGGTTTTGTCGCCTGTACAGAACCGCTGTGAACGATGCCGCCGCCGCGCGCTGCTGCTGCTGCTGCTGTGGGACTCCCCCACTGTGCAGGGGGCTGGGGGTTGAAGTGTTTGCACCAGTGGAGATGAGTTTGTTTGGGGTGAGAATAACTTGGGTTGACGTTAGCGTGGATTGAGCTCCGGCAGCCTCCCAGTGGGACGGGAGGGCGGGTACGGGTCTCTTTCAGCGGGGTTCTGATTAGACCCATCGCCCTAGCTGCCACGCTCCACTCACACTGGTAATTGGAGCTGGCAGGAGGTTGGCATGCACACCCCTCCTCCCTCCTTCAGCCTCCCTCCTTCCCCTCCCCTCTTCATTTCACTCTTTTTTTTATTTTATTTTTTTTCCTCCCCCCTCTCTTCATCTCCGTCTTTCTCCACCCCGCCCTGTGCTCACCTCCTTTTTGTTGGTTGCAATAAGAGTACAGAGGGCTCCCCTTGAGGTTCAGTCATTATGGTAATCCATTATGGTTGCTTTCTTAATGTCTCTCATTACAGTTAGTAGGCTAGTTTCTCCTTGTTTTTTAGCAGTCTGGGACTGTAGTCCTCAATGTTTTCCAGGTGTTTCTTTCCATGCCGTAGTTCCCCACAGTCATCTTAAACAGTACAGCCACAAAAACCGCCTCAAACCTGTCCTCTTCTCCCTAACTTACCTCTGTAATCACTGCAAACAGATTCAACTACCCCAAGCTGCACATATTGCAGGGAGTAAGTCTCCCTGTGCATCATACACTGCAGCATAGAGAACAAAAGCCGTATTCATTTCTCACTACATGATTGGAGTAGCCTGTCAGTGCCTTGGCTTGGTATTCACTGGTTTACCCAGCCTCTGCCATCGGCCCTTGTCCTCAGAAAGCCCTGGTTGTTTTTATTGAACTCTCTACGTCAATTGCATTACAGAGGCACTTTACCAATAAAGCAGAATTCCACCGAATTGCATTTGTTTAGAAACACTAGACAACTTCTCTGTTATATTGACATTAGAGAGATGTTCTGCATAGCCACACATGTATCAGCAGTCACCCTAGAAGGCTATGCATAATAACAGGTGTGTTTTCATGCGGCGGTAATGCAGAGAAAATGACTACTTGTGGAAACGAGGGAGGGAGAGAGAGAGAGAGAGGAAAAGAAGGGAAAAAGAAAGACAGGAGAGGCGCAACGGAACGCATCCACTCCCCTTGGCGAATGCAACAAGCAGAGAAAAACGCTTCGTCCTTCCTCCAGCTCTGAGTGTTGGCCCGCCAGCAGTGTTTGTCTGCCAAGCTCTCTCACTGCATGTTCCACCCCTGTCTGACCCTCGCAAGATGGCCGCCCAATTACTCCCCAACCCACAGGAGACAGCAGGCCCATTGTTGGCAGGGCCCTTTAGATTCATACCGGCATCTGTGGCACCGGCGCCCCTATCCATGATGAGCTGCTCAGCCCAGACCAAAGACAGAGTGAGACATTACGCCGCTATTTTTCGGTTGTTTTGGGTTTTTCACCTCAGTGCTGCTGTTCATCTTCGTAATGGAGACCCTATAAATACGTGACTCAGCATATTTGACTGTTATCTCTCCGTTTCTCCTATTTCTCTTTGCCACGTCCCGATAGAGGAAGCACTTTGTGATGGATTTCCCCTATAGAGAAAAAAGGGGCCTTTATTAGAGACTCTCGGTATCTTGACAGAACATCAGCCCTGCATTGCCGGCATTGTTTCCGTGGCGCTTCCCCGGCAAATATCCACGCAGCTTTTCTTCTCCCTTCAAATTACAAAAGGGTAGAACAAAGGCTTGTCTCCGTCTCCCCGAGCTGACAGGCCAGCAGACGAGGAGGGCTGCAGCAGTCGAGGCAGCAGGTGCCCACCGACAGCACTCATATGTTGGGTATGCTTGACGATGTCTCTAGCGTAGCCCAATGCATTGGGCTATTCCTCTATGCATAGCCCAATGCTAGAGGTTCAGCTTGGTTGCATGGGTTCTGGAAGGCTGCTGAGTTGATGAGGTTCAGCGTATGGGTCAGGGTTAGTTTTTTTTTATTTTTTATTGTGGAATATCTGAGAAGACCACATGTTTTTCAGATGTAGGCTTAGTATGTCTGGGCGAGGTTGTGAAGGCAATGGGTTAACATTACATTATCATGGATGAATAGGCCTACGTGTACTCAAGGACATATCAAATGTCAGACGAAACCTACACCCCCCTCCTCTACCTTTGTTATGTTGACAGCTTAAGCACTATTACATTGTTATTGTTGAGAATGCTGCTAATGCAGTTTTTGACAGTTGTTTGCTGTCATCTGAGACGGTGCGTGTTGGGTTTCCACAAGTCCCACAGTGTTTTTCCTTTCTCTGCCCTTCCATCAGAACAGACTTATGAGCCGGAAAGGGGACTCTAATCAGAGCCATGTACAAAACTTAATTTCTAATATATGGGACTGGCCCTAATGTCTCTGCCCTACGGGGATCATGTTTGTTTAGATGGCTCAAGAACAGGAACCACTTTAGCATCTCTCACTGGGCTTGATGCTAGTCAGTAAAGTGGTAAATTCTGTGAAATTCGAAGTGAAGAAACCCACGCATACACACACACGCACACGCACACACACACACAATTATAGGCAAACGCTCACAATCCCATATGGAGTACACATTTCCTCCTACCTGCAGTACTCAACACCTTACCATGTGTGAAGACACAAACCTGACTGAAGCCATGGTACTGTGGGAGCTGTTTTCACTAATCAGGCGTACTGTGAGAAGTCTCTCTCTTGGTGGTTAGCCTCTTGTTCTTACAGCTCCCCCGCAATGCAAACACTAGGCTCAATAAGGGGGCAGATTCCACATATTCGCTTAGCAGCAGCTGTTTGCCTCTTAAATTATTCCCTGTTTGTGTTTCCGATATGAGGGAGTCGCTGACTCGTGTAATAACTCCTTGGAGGTTTTCCCGCTACTAAACCAATTGTTTGCATTTTTTTTCCCGCCATCGTCTTGGAACGTTGGCCTTCATTCCGACAGTTGAAATCATAAATATCCCGTAGTCAGTCTGAAATAAGGGATTTGTACCGAATCTGTAATCTTGTTTGTATTTCATCATTTGTAATATATATAATGTGTGCTCATGCAAGATCCCTCGCTCCAAATTCCTTTTCCCGTATTAGAAACAGAGAACGCTGTTTCCAAGCAAGTGCTTTTGAGAATTTTCCATCTAGTAGTTGACATTTCTGTCTCAGCCCACCGATATCTCCCTGAAATGAAATGGTTGTGTATTTCAGAGAGTTGTCCTACATGAAGTGTGATTAGGTTTTTAGATCAAACACCCCGCTGTCAGACAGGAAGGTAACCAGCCTGCAGTGGCGTTGGAGCGGTTCTAGCTGTACGCCGCTACTCAGATAAGAGACCATATAGGAATCTGAGAGGTACATCTGAACATGAGACAATCTGGGCTGCAGTCCAAACCATCGAAAGCCGGAACAGAAACCAGCCAGGGATCTCTACCAAGTGGCAAAGCCCCCCCCAGTGTGTAGTTAGCTTGGTTTTGACTGTATATTACCTTGTTTTACCTTATGTTGTTTACTACTGAATAATGATAATTCAGTTCTAAGACCTGTGTTTTCACACT
Organism: Argentina silus; assembly: GCF_951799395.1. Classification (NCBI taxonomy): domain Eukaryota; kingdom Metazoa; phylum Chordata; class Actinopteri; order Argentiniformes; family Argentinidae; genus Argentina; species Argentina silus. Next base: position 5,228,982 of record NC_139672.1, on the reverse strand, counting down.
TTATGAAGTTCATGAACTTGTTTTTTCTCAAGGTATATAGACCTACAGTTTATTGTTTATGATAATGTCGCTCCTCACTCCATTGCTTAGTGTGTTCTAGAGAACCCATTTATAGCAGAATATTAACCTTGGGTAAAGTATGTTGTGGAGGAGGCCAGCAGCAGGAGTTTGCATCACATCAGCACACCCATCAGGGGGCCCCTTGCCCTGAGGCGAGCACCGTTAGCACCGTTAGGACTCCATCTGCGTGTGGAGATACACACAGATCACATCTATCAGATCGCGGCGTGAGGAAGACGAAACAAATGATCAGAGAGCAAAGCTAATAACCAGACATCTCAAAGGCATTCAAATTATTACTGTTTGTTTTTTTAATGTTAGGCCTCGTCCTAGAGCCAGTCATCAACGTTGTTAGAATACATCCAAGGGATCAACAAAAGAGTGGGAGTCATCCCCCTCGAATCCAAAATATCTCCTTAATAGGATGGATTTCTTGCAGAAACGGTGCATTTGTTATGGGTTATGTGCTGTTCCTTTGTACTCTATTGTCATGAGGTGGATTATTCAAATGTGTTTTATTTGCTGGGTAAGCCTTGGGCGGCCTGTGTAGGCCTGTGTATGAATGTCCTCAGGCTGATTGTACTTCTCCCTCTCCTCTCTGTAAGCCTCACTGTGCTGCCTAATAAATATGATAATAAATGTTGTGATAATCAATCGGAGACCACATTTTTGGAGAATATTAAAACCAAATCAATAGGCACAGTGAGCCTCTCAGGGTTCTAGATATTATAATTTTTTTGTTTAGGCTCAATATTTTCTCTATTTGTACTTGATTCATGCTTTCTAAACCATAACTCATCACGCTGTTGCTAGCACAGTATACAGGCTTTGATGTTCTCCACCTGTCTTGTTCTGTGTCTATGGAGACCAAATCTCTTTGTGACAACTTCGGAAGGGTTCGGGGTGTTTTTATTTGGGGGTTTTTTCAATCCCTGTTTTCTATGTGTTGTGTGTTGTGTCCACCACTGACTGAGAACCTGGTGGTCCTCTGTGGCTCAGTTGGTAGAGCGTGGTGCTAACGCTTAGATTGTGCGTTTGATTCCCACTGGGACCATATATACTGAAATGTATACACTCACTGCAATGTAAGTCGCTTTGGATAAAAGCGTCAGCTAAATGGCATATATTATTATTATTATTATTATTACTATTATTATTATTATTTATTATATATTAAAACCTGCCCTTCTGTGTTACAGAGAACCAGATCCCCCATGGCTTCCCCACCATAGATATGGGCCCCCAGCTGAAGGTGGTGGAGAGAACCCGCACCGCCACCATGTTGTGTGCTGCCAGCGGGAACCCAGACCCAGAGATTACCTGGTTCAAGGACTTCCTGCCGGTCGACATCAACAGCAGCAACGGGCGAATCAAACAGCTCCGCTCAGGTATAGAACATTGCTCCCAAAGCACCTTCCATTTTACCCCCTGCATTATCTCAGTTCTCCAGGAAAATAGGACAAGTTGTATCCTCCCTGTCATGTTGCCCTGAAAATATCTCTCTCTGTGTTGCTGGTGCTGTGCAGTAGGTACAGCTTTAGGGCAGATGTACAATAGGAAACCATGGACCTGAAGAGCTGGTACTGTATGTCTATGTCAGTGGGGACTGGTGGAGGACGAGCTCATTGTAATGAATGGAATCAGGAATGGTATGTTACCGCCCAAATGAGGAATAGTAACATACCATTCCTCATTCCATTCCATGCATTACAATGAGCCTGACCGCCGATTTCTACCTCCACCCAGCCTCCCCTGGTGTATACAGGCTTCTGTTCCAGTCACACTGATCCTCCTGGTTCTGATTACAATCTCCTCTATTGATGCTTGGCAGGGAAAATGGAGAACATCCATCAGATCGAGACTGTGATTGGTTTACTCAGGTGACTTGAAATAAAGCAAGGCTGCTTATTTACTGAGATAAATGTATGACCTCCCACAGTGCAGAAAGAAAGTAATTTTGTCTGCCCTTTACATCAAATGAGCCTTAAACCCCACTAAAACATGCAGCAGGCCCAGAGTAATTCCTGCCTGATGCTGCATTAGCGTGATCCAGTCTGGCAACAAAATCGATGGGTCTCTCTGTTCACGACGCTTGATAAATAAACAGCTCAAGACCGACCCCGGATCAGATGGAAAGGCAGAGAGTCAGAAAGATTAGTGGCTCATGACCGAGTTAAATCTTGTCCTTCTCCAGTAAATCCACCTCATTTAGAGAGAGGGGACATCAGTTTAGCGTGTCACGCATGGCTCCAACTCCAGGACCCGAGATTAAAGATGAGAGACCCTCTAGAAAAGCCTGTCAGTACGGCTGCTCTGAGGGATCTGGGTCACTGGTACAAGCACAAGTTTGCCATGCCGAATCCTACTCTGAAGTATGTAAGTCACCAAGTAGAATAGGCTGAGAAATTGGGACACACTTTTGTGTGGTGAGGTAATGTTGATATAGGGTGGTATTAGAGGAAAACGAAAGTACCGTTGCACTAATGTAGGGAAAGATATGTTCAAAATGTTGTGACCAGTGAATTTTTAATCTGCCTTTTCTGACATATGGTGACAGTGCTGCTGAAAAATTGCTGATGTGTGACACACAGAGCTTAACAAGCCCTCTTAACACTAACCCCTTCCTTGACATCTGTCTCAGTGTCCTGATCTACATATCTGCATAATGACCTTACACTAACCCAGTATATTCTCACATCACCAAAACTGCATAATTTAGCTACCACCATGGCCCTGCAGCAAATGGTGACACTGATAACTGTATTGTATAAAATATAATGACGTATAATGATTAATGATGCCATTCGCTTACAACTAAACAACTGTTTCATCTCTTTCCCTAAACCTCCCCTTCGGGCCTTTATGGCTAATTCGCTGTATATTTGACTAACCCCCTTGAAATATTACCTTTAGACCTCCAGCTATTTACTCTGTATTACTTTCATTCATTTCTTTCTCCTCTCTCTTTCTCTCTTAATAACTACTTTCTCCTATCGTATTTGCATTCAAATTACCTTCACCTAGGTGGTACGCCAATTAGAGGTAAGGATGATGAACACAGTGTGCTAGAAATATGTTACTTCACGTCATCCCTCACGTCAACATCAGTCTCAGCCTCCTCCCTCCGCCTCTCCATTGCAACGAGCCCGTCCTCCGATATCTCCCTCCACCAGCCTCCACTCCCAGCCCCATCTCCCTGTTTGCTGAGCCCTGACCACCACTTCTGTCTCCCCCCCACACACACCCCAGCCCATAGTCTGTCTGCTGTATGCTGTGTGACTGTCTCCTCTTTAACAAACAAATAATGACCAACACCAACCCTCACAGACGTCAGAGAGGAGAGGGCCAATAGACCAGGCAGCCTGTCCAAGGTGCTACCATGTAAATGAGCTTCTTCATGGCTCCTCGGTTTTCGTTTGGACATGAACCCTAGGCTTTTCTTTTACCTCAGGAGACAAACATCCTCCTTGCCCAGCCTCTGCTCCAGCTGTATGAAGAGGAGGAGGGAGGGGGTTTGTATTTTAAACTAAAGGCCAGTGTTTCCACTAGAGGATATATCTCTGGTATTCAGACTCTGCCTCAATGAAATTGAAATGGCTTGATTTGCATACAGCCTATGCAGCGCTGACCCCACCATGGGAACAGGAGGTCTGGCTGAGATTGTTAAGATGGAAACCTCGACATCGGCACCCCCCTTTTTAAAAGAAATCATCTTCTCTCCCCTGAGTGAAAGCATGATTTCAGTATAGCAGCTGCATCAGTGAGGTGATGGCGGACGTTTCCCGCTTCCACTAGCCAGCCAATCAGATCCGGATCCTTAGCGTTTTACAGACTAACTAACTAGCTAGCTCCTCTTGCTGTACCTGTGAGGAAAAAAAAACAGACTGACCTTCTGGAAGGACAGCCAGAACACTGACGTTATTAGAAGGTGTGCCCTTTTCGAGCCAGCTAGCTTTGTAAGCTCCTCTAACAAGAACCATAATATGAGTAACATTTTGGTTGCTAACTCATGTAGTTATGACTCTCGTGGGTGTTCTGTCCCTGGAGAAAGGTGCGGTTTGACAGATTTGTGACAGGCAATTAGTATGCAGGTACATGCTTGTTCTAAATCAGTCAGAGATGAGCGAGCTGCATGAAGCTAACACCTCTGAAGGATCTGTTGTCCTATCTGAAGTGGTATTATCTGAAGTCACGACTCCCCCCCCCCCTCTCGCTGCCACACACACACACACACACACACACACACACACACACACACACACCTTGTCTTGATCTGAGTCTGAATCTGGTTGGTGCTGAACTTGTTTGTTGCATTCATCTCATATAACATTTCTGGTGTCCAAACCATACAGTATCTTGTTGACATCATGTTATCCTCAATATTTGCAAATATTACACATTATTGTAATAAAACTGCATGGTGTCTTTTCATATTGCAGCAGCTGCATCAGGCTCCGCCTCCTGTGGTTTGCTAGTACCACACTGTTATAGAGCAGTTACGACTGTTTTACTACACAATGTACTGTAGAGAGAATATTATGCAAAAACATAGAATTCTAACTTAGGAAATGTAGGTGCTGCACAGTAAGTCTATGACCTTTAGTTTCTTTTGTTACTGCCAATTGCATTACATTTGTTAGTAGCCAATCCCTCAGGTGTCGGGAATGTCTAATTCAGTAAAATTACCTCTAACGCCTAGCCTGTCCACCCATTTCCTTTTCAGTTGAGGTGGTAACATGACTGCTCAGGGCTAAGTGTATGTCACAGTGACCACTTTGATCCCCCGGGCCTACTTGCTTTGTTAGGAACAACGTGTTAGCCTTCTGTTTGATGACTAGTGCTACCTGGAAGCTGAAATATAATCTAAGCCATCTGGCAAAAACACTTTCTCTCACAGGGCTCCTCTGAGATGTGGCCAGGTAGACAGTAATAGAAGCTGTTATCGATTCCAGCACTTTGTGGGTACTTAACAAATGCTGCAAGAAATCGGCAGTTGTTTCTCGACAAATGTCAAACATTTAACAAATATTGACGAAGACACATGGGTTCTCTCTACCGTCCTCTGATCCTCTGCTGAAAACCAGGACTCAGATTAGTGTCCCCCCTCAGGAATATCCTGCAGGCCTAACGGCGCTTCAAGCAGAGTAAGGAAGTAAAGTGACAGTCCATTCTCTAAAGTGTTTACTCCGATCCTGCTGCCCTGGCAATTGTTGCCGAGTAGCTTTAGCGCTAACGCTGCCTGTCATGCAGAGCACTTGATGATGTTTGTGTGCTTTTTTTGGCCGTGTCAGTTGTTTTCGTAGGCGTGGGGCGTAAACAGTTGGGGTAGTTATGATGTCTTGTTTAGGTGATTAATCGACATGAGTGTCTCGCCAGCGCTTTTCCTGACAGAGCCGGACAAATATGTTGATTTGTGGTCCCTCTAAACCTGCAATATCTGCGTAAAAATGTGTGTGGTTGTAGTAAGCAAATTCCAGACAATGCAACATTGCTATCCATAACATTTAATCATAAAATCCTATACAGTATAGTTATTTGACTGCTCGCTCTCCTGTGACGTTCTGTGGAGATCAATGCCGGGCTAGCTGGTGCTATTTCTTACATGGTGCCCCGATTGCTGACTGTGTTAACCCTCCCCTACACAGGAGCACTGCAGATTGAGAACAGCGAAGAGTCGGACCAAGGGAAGTACGAGTGTGTCGCCATGAACAGCGCGGGAACGCGCTACTCCGCCCCTGCCAATCTCTACGTGCGAGGTATGACCATGCGTCCGTCCGTTCACACCACAGAACAGTGTTGTTCCCCCTGTTGCACTGAATCCCTAATGACTCATTACCCCACCTCACGTTCTTCAGAAACCCTCTCCATCTTACCGCACCTCACACACTATCTTGTTGCTTTTCTTGCTATCTCTACCTCGCTCTTTCTGTTGCATTCTCGCTTTCTTTCCCTCTCTCCCTCTCTCTCTCTCTCTCTCTCTCTCTCTCTCTTTCTCTCTCTCTCTCCCTCCCTCCCTCCCTCTCTTTCTTTCTCTCTCTCTCTCTCTCCCTCTCTCTCTCTCCCTCCCTCCCTCCCTCTCTCTTTCTCCCTCCCTCCCTCCCTCTCTCTTTCTCCCTCCCTCCCTCTCTCTCTCTCTCTCCCTCCCTCTCTCTCCCTCCCTCTCTCTCTCTCCTTCTGTCCCCCTCTCTCTGCTGTCAAGTCCTTGCCATCC
>NC_139672.1:5195211-5217711 GCF_951799395.1 Argentina silus | reverse complement strand
CTCTCAGTCCAATATGATGCTGTCTACGTAATAGTCACTAGCTAGGTTCTTTCTCTTAGACAGAGACACACGTTTAGATGCTATTTGTGGTAACTAAAAGTTACAGGAAAAAAATGTGCGGGGATGAATATAACAGGCTATTTTAGACAGATCTTTGAGATTGAAGTCCTATGTTAATGCTTCCCATGCTGGCCCAGCTATTCAGTATTGCATTCAGCCTCTGCATGGATAGTATCCTATTCCCCGGCGACGTCAACGGGCCCTTTTCGTCTCCATGGGAACCCCTTTTTAATGTCAGCTTATCTGCATATCAGAGCGGCACAAAGCGAGGGAGAGAGAGACAGAGTGAGAAAGACAGGCAGAGCAGAAGGGAGACAGAGGGAGACGGAATCAAACAATGGCGTCTCTCCGCAGGGTCCCTTGGTCTCAGGATGATGCAACTCTCACCACCGTTTGACACACTGACAAAGAGGGCCGATATAGGCTGCTGCTGTTAAAAATCCAACTGTTACATTTTAATGCAAGTTTATTCCGCAAAATGGACGACTGCAGCTCGATTCTAAACAGTCCCAGACTGCCATACAGAAATGGTTCCCTGTTGCTCATGTTGTCTATGCCCGCACATTTGGATGAAAGACATTGGTTGTTCGTCGACTCAAATTATCGACAAATTATCGGGATAGAGACAGTAGAGATTGACAAGAAGGATGGGGGAGAGAGGAGGTCAGAATCGAACCAGGAACCTTGCGATGATGTGGTATGCGCATTAGTGCGCTACGCCACTAAGCGCCCCGACAAACTCATTTATAACACTTACCTTTAAAAGTAACGCTTGAAATTGTATCGTTCGAGGTTTATGAAACTGTATTGACATGTCAATGGCATCCAGACTCACCCCTCTCTCCTCCTCTCTCCTCCTCTCCTCTCCTCCTCTCCTCAGTGCGCCGTGTACCTCCCAGGTTCTCCATCCCCCCCACCAACCACGAGGTGATGCCGGGGGGCAGCGTCAACCTGACCTGCGTGGCTGTGGGCTCCCCTATGCCCTACGTCAAGTGGATGATGGGCCAGGTGGAGCTGACCAAGGAGGAGGAGATGCCCGTAGGACGCAACGTGCTGGAGGTCACCAACATCAAAGAGTCTGCCAACTACACCTGCGTGGCCATCTCCTCCCTGGGCATGATCGAGGCCACCGCCCAGGTCACCGTCAAAGGTGAGAGGTCACTCTGGTCAGGCCCCAAGCCTAACGATCAAATACAGGTGCCCAATCCCAGAATATTCCAGGTGTGACCAACACATTGCAGCAACATTGAAATCGTCATCCCGAGGAGTTGGGTAGTTTAATTCACCTTCATAAGCTCATAAGTATGCTATGAGTCATGCAGCGTTTTTGTTTGTGTGTGTTTTGTTTGTTTTCAAATCCCAGATTGTAGTGTATTTGAGGTAAAAAATAATAATAAATTTTTTTTATTTTAATTTAGTCATGTAACCTAAGCAGTTGGTTGAGTAGATTGATTATCCCTGTCATCAGATGCTTGTTGTGACGGAAGTCCCAGAGAGAGTGAACCTTTGTTGTGAAATGTTTCTACTCCCTTCTAGAACTGCTGTTGGTGGATAAACACAGGCGACCTCAGAACCCCACTCAGAGACACACTCCAACACACACACACACACTCCAACACACACACACACACACACACACACACACACACACACACACACACACTTCTGTTGATTGTAAAGTATTTAGGGGAGAGACCCACAGAGTTTAATAGAGGGTATTGGGGCTAAAAATGAGAGGCTTTGCGAGCTCTCAACGATTATTCTGGGCGTGTATGTCTGCCTGGACCAGATGTCTGGCCTGGAGAGTGTGTGTGTGTGTGTGTGTGTGTGTGTGTGTGCGCGCGTGCGCGTGTGTGTGCTGTCCAGTGCCAGCCTCTCTTTCTGCAGCTGTCTAGTGTTTGCTGTCTGCTGTCCCAGCTTCTGTTATCAGCTGCTGTCTGTATTGATCCCACTTTGCACTTCGCCGGTCGATGTGGAGAATGTCACAATCATTTATATGGACTGCAGCTATGCGGACACCGTCTTAAAGACACAACAGACGGCCTCTCTTTGTTTGTGTTCTGTTTATCTTCTCTCTAAATGTACACCCACTCTGCAATCTTCCCTTCAATAATGGCACGCTGTGTTTTTAAAGTTCAACAGTGTTATTTCAGTCGAGGTTTTTTAAATTGAATGTGGCACAAACTTATTGAACGCATCTTTTCAGAATTAGCTTATGAAGTGCTCTTTTCACTCGTTTTCTTTGGAGTAATGGTGTACAGTCAGGGCTAACAATGATACTACAAGTCTAAAACACGTGCAGCGCCTGAGTTTATATTCGGTGTCTTTCATCACTGTTCTCTGGAGTCTTTTAAGCACAGATTGGTGACAGAAGCAAAGTGTGTTCAGTCTTCAGTGCACACAGTATAAGCCCTGGGTTGAGCTCTCAACATCCCTCCTTCTGCCCCCAGCCTTACCGAAGCCCCCCACCTCCCTCATCGTCACGGAGACCACGGCCACCAGCGTCACACTGACGTGGGACTCCGGTAACCCAGAGCCCGTGTCCTTCTACATGATCCAGTACCGGGCCAAGACCATGGAGAACGGTTTCCAGGAGGTGGACGGCGTCGCCACCACGCGCTACAGCATCGGAGGCCTCAGCCCTTACTCCGAGTACGAGTTCCGCGTCATGGCCGTCAACAACATCGGCCGCGGGCCGCCCAGCGACCCCGTGGAGACCCGTACGGGCGAGCAGGCGCCGTCCTCCCCGCCGCTGGCCGTCCAGGCCCGCATGCTGAGCGCCAGCACCATGCTGGTGCAGTGGGAGCCTCCCGAGGAGCCCAACGGCCAGATCAGGGGCTACAGGGTGTACTACAGCGCGGATATGCAGGCTCCGCTCAGCGCCTGGCAGAAACACAACACAGACGACAGCCGTCTCACCACCATCTCCAGCCTCACCACGGACATCACCTACAGCCTCAGGGTGCTGGGGTTCACCTCTGTAGGGGACGGGCCCCCCTCTGACGTGCTGCAGGTCAAGACCCAGCAGGGAGGTGAGAGATCTGTCTGTCTGTCTGTCTGTCTGTGTGTCTGTCTGTCTGTCTGTCTGTCTGTGTGTGTGTGTGTGTGTGTGTCTGCGTGTGTGTCTGCGTGTGCGTGCGTGTGTCTGCGTGTGTGTATGTGTGTTTGTGTGTGATGTCATCTATGTCCATCTGATCCTGTGTCCCTGTGTCCAGTCCCCGCCCAGCCGTCCAGCTTTGAGGCCGAGGCAGAGTTAGATACCCGCATCATGCTGTCCTGGCTGTGGCCTGTACAGGACCCCATAACTAAGTACGAGCTGCAGTACTGGGAGGCCGACAATGACAACAAGGTATGACCTCCTTACAGCCCAACACACTCTCTCTCTCTCTCTCTCTCTCTCCCTCCCTCCCTCCCTCCCCCCCCACACGCATTCAATTTCACAACTCCGAGCTTTGAGATTGCGGACGGATGAATGTTGCTCTTTACCAAGGTTTTTTACGATGCAATTTCTAGGAATGGGATGTCAGGGGCTGAGGCAATGCAGTTGTAGAAATACAGCCTCCCTCTGTTGCCGGGATAAAGAACTGGCTGTATCGACAGCCAACACAATTACCCTGTTGCTGCTTCTCAATGCAAGCCATGTAATAGCCTCCGTTGCTTGTATTTGGCCTTGTGGAAATATCCTCCCAATCAATATACAATGAGAGCAAATTGTGGTTTTCTCTAGATGTTTCCATTCAACTGTGCAAATGGACCTTGTTTGCATTTTGTGAGCAGCATTGTTTGTGGTATTTACATTGGAAAACCAATGTGTCTGATATTACAAACAAATGAAGTCTTGCTAGCTTCATAGTTGATTCTCTCCTCTCAGATCCACGTGACCTTCAACCCTGCTGGTTCCTACGCCGTGGAGGGCCTGAAGCCTGACACCCTGTACCGCTTCTCCCTGGCTGCCCGCTCCGAGATGGGCCTGGGGGTGTTCACCCAGCCAATAGAGGCCAGGACAGCCCAGTCCAGTAAGTCTACAGCCCTCTCTCCTCTCTCCTTCTCTCTCCTCGTTGACTAACCCAGGTAAAGGAGTAGGGAGAAGTTGCCCCTTAGCCACTGATACTGGGTCAGGTGTTTTGTCATCCCCCTAATAGGATGGGGTAGTATGATCTGATCCTAGATCTGTGAGTAAGGGGAACTTCTGCGAACCCAAGAAAGCCCCAGTCAAAACACCTGCAGCTATCTTAACCAGCAAAGACTCCTCCTCCTCCTCCTCTTCTTCCTCTCTCAAGCCTTTCATGTTGACAACATTAACTCTCCTGCCTCTGTGAATGGGGGAACAAGGGTCAAAGGTACGTTCAGTGTTTCTGCCCCTGCCTGCATTGGTCAACATCATTTTAAGTATCGTATGACATGTTGTGTCTTTTGTTTATTTGTGTGTTGTTTTAAGAGCCAGAGCAATGAACCATGTTGAAGGACTTCACGCGTCAGTCTTGTTTTAAGTTGGAAGGATATTTCTCTCAGATCTATATCATCTACCAGATACAGTATATCTGTGAACTTATCACATTTAGTGTGGCTGCCTCTGAAAGGTGGGCTCTGTGTACTTTGTTCAGCTCCACAGCTCAGCCCAGCTGTGAGTCCCTCACCCAATAACAACAACAATAGTCTAGACACCTGAATATCAGCAGTCAAGTCACGGAGGGGAGAAGAGAGTATAATACCCCGTCCTGTTCCACTTCTTATCTCTCCCTTTTAACTCTCTCTCTCTCTCTCTCTGTCTTGACATGTCTATCTCCCTGGCTCTCCTCCTCACCTCTTACACGACTTTGATATAGCAGTTTTGTCAGGACCCCAAAAACACCTACTATTCAGTTGAATATCCAATATCCAGCCTTGTTTTCATTCAGCTCATCAGCCCTCTTTGTCACCGTGAAGCCTTGTTGCCAGACCTTTGTTGTGGCGCATTCGCTCAAGGCGATGTGTGGGACCACCTGGTGAGAGACACTTCCAATTCACACAGCCCTGCACCAGGAATGGAGGAGTTTCATGTCACACAGCTCCTCAGAGTTTTTTGAGTTCCAGACGCTGCTCTTAAGAAATGCCCCCTGTTGTTGTTTATTGCTCTGGTTCTTTAAAAAAATAAAAAATAAAAACAGACAAACAAAAAACACACACAGGCATGCTAGCTCAAAAAACCCCAGCTTTTGCTTTGAAAAAAAAAAAAAAAAAAAAAAACTTGCTTCTCTCATTTCTATCTCCCCTTTGAAGAATGGTTGCTTATCGTTTCTTATGAGTTTTTTTTTTTTTTTTTTTAGACTGCAAGTTTGAGTAGACTGCATGTACCGTAGCCTACGAATGCTCTAGTGTTTGTTGTTTGGTATTTAATTTGTTTTTTATTTTATTTTTTGTGATTCCCCCATTTAATGTGTTTTATTAGTTTTTCCTCTGGACTGTTGAGAGTTGGTCAAGACATTTTATTATGCTGTCTGTTATCGATCAAAGCTTTTATAGCTGAGGTAATACTGCTCTGCCTACAACATTGACAGAGAGCTTTAATCTCTGAAATCTATATACACTTTTAAACAACATGATACACTACATATTCCAAAGCACTCAGATTTGGCAAGTCATAACTGGTCTCCGCCTCTGGATGGTTCGCCGGGAATTAATTTGCATAAACACACATTCCCTCACCCCCCCCACCCCCCCAAAAAGAAGCATCTCAATTAGACACGTAAGCATCCCCTCCTCTCTAGCAGTACCCTTACCAAGGCCTCAAAAAAAAGCGTTAACTGGATGTGTATATGAGTTTGATATTGAACTGTGTATGTTTGGGGAAGGGAGCTGCTGCGTCGCAGACAGCTACTGCTCTCAGCAACACTTAAGAGAGCTGACAAACACCAGCAGCTGTAATCAAGCCAAAGGCTTTCACAGCAGGGTGTGAACACACACACACACACACACATACACACACTCACACAGCAGATCACACATCCGTGGCCTTTGAAGCTATGTATTCGTAGAGACAGGAAGAGAGGGCAACATAGAAAGGCAATGATTGACAAATCCTAACAAGCATTTTTCTCATTGAGTATTTTCGTTTAAAAATCTTACCTATTCAAGTCTGTTATATTAGAATGATAACAGAGGCTCACCTCGAGGTAGGAAAGGACAGGGTTATGGTTTCGGGTAAAAGGAAGCTTTCCCAGCCAGGCACATATACTCATACTCAATCTTTACATAATGCCATAGCTGGCAGGCACATCCGCTTGGTGGGTTTGATTCATCAAAGTCCATTCAACCAATCTCTCAGTCCAGAGGCTGCACTCCCCTCCCCCCACCCTTGGTTGTATCTTTTATTTTATTTTTGCTTGATCCGTGGTCCTGCGTGTGATTGTGCTCCCCCTGCAGCCCCCTCCGCCCCCCCTCAGGAGGTGGACCTAGTCAGCCTGACCTCCACCAGCCTTAAGGTGAGTTGGGTGGCTCCACCCGCCGCCAGTCGCCACGGCGCCATCGTGGCGTACACGGTCAGCTACCAGGCCACCAGTGGCGAGGACCCCGAGCGCCACGATGTGACGGGCATCAGCGCTGACGCCTCCAGCTACGTGCTGGAGAGCCTGGAGAAGTGGACCGAGTATCAGGTGTGGGTCAGGGCTCACACTGATGTGGGCCCGGGCCCAGAGAGCTCCCCGGTCCGGATGAAAACCAGGGAGGATGGTAGGTTGTTACCCTCTCCTGGTGGAGTCCTCCTCAGACCCTCCATCGCTTTAGTTCTACTGCTGTCTACTACTGTTTCCTACTGTCCTTTTTCCTTGTCTTGACTTGTTTCTCTGGACTCCCTCTTTAACTCCGCTGTACGGTTCTCCTCTGCTCTGTGTACTCCATACAAGCGTGGTCAATGGAAGGTAATAAATGTGGTCCCCCCATCATCCATTCCTTGGCTCTACTTGGTTTCCTCTTTGATTGTGAGAGCTTCTATCCATCTAGGGTCAAGGCCCATCACCCTCTTCTTTAACTGCCACTCCTTTTAACAGACTCTTCATTTACCGTTCCCCTCTTCTTTCCTCTCCTCCTGGTCTTTTCTTTTCTACGCTGTTGCTCTCTTTCCTCATCCGCAGTTCACGTCTGCCCCGCCTCCGAGCCCGGGGAAGTGGAGCAGAACTCACTCACCTCCTTTCAATTCTCCCTCTTTGTCTCTCTGTGCTCCTGTTGTTCTCGGTGTGATGGAGACTGGAGCGCTCCTCTGAGGCATTGGTCTATAATTAATGTGTCTGCAATTGCAGCAACACAGCTAATTTAATACTGTAATTAGAGACTTTGAATGCACTGTTCGAGACTACAAGCTGTCCTGGAGAAGTTTTTTAGGGGCCCAGAAGACATAGGGGGGTCTTAGATATAGCACCCCCCTTACTAAGCAGACTTTTACAGCTCATATACCACCACCACCACCACCACCACCGGTGCCTCCTCCAGTGTGAGAGCCCAAGAAGATTAAACCATTATTTTGACGGTCTTTTAGCTTTTTGAAGAGTTCAGTCTGCATTAAGGATAGCCTAGTCTTCAGAATGTTTTTAAACCAACACTTTCTCCCTCCCTCCTTTCTCCCCTTCCCTACTTTTTCCTCCGTCCCTCTCTCCAGTGCCCGGTGCGCCCCCCAGGAAGTTGGAGGTGGAGGCAGTGAACTCCACAGCCATCCGTGTGACCTGGAAGCCCCCTCTGTCGGGGAAGCAGCACGGTCAGATCAGAGGCTACCAGGTCATCTTCTCTCGTCTGGAGAACGGGGAGCCCCGAGGGCAGCCCAACATCCTGGACGTGGCACTACCAGAGGCCCAGGTACTGACCCCTCACTCTCTCTCTCTCTCTCTCTGTCTTTCTCTCTCTCTCTCTCTCTCTGTGTTTCATTTCCTCTCACTCCCCCTCTCTTACATTTTCTCTCAGAATGTACTCCTCACGGCCTCTCAGCCAAGTGACATATGTGGAATGTGTTTATTTCTATATTCATTTCTCTGTCGCCCTCTCTGACTCTTCCGCTTCCCTTGTTCTCTTTCAGTTGCTCTCTCTCTCTCTCTCTTTCTCTCTCTCTCTCTCTCAACACGCGTCACTTGACTCCAGAATTGCACACGGCGAGATACCCCCGGTTCCTCTTAGCTTAGGGATTAGGAGCTGTAACAAGTTCTATGCTAATTCAAATTGGTGTTAAATATTTCATGTATACTATTACATCGGCGGGGCTTAGTGGAATCAATCCACCTCCCTTTGCGGTTTCACATATGCACTGCCTTGTTAGCCTGTTTATAAATTAGATATATTTTCGTACCCCCCCCCCCCCTCTCTCTCTCTCTCTCTTTCCTCCTTTGTTCTACATTAATGCAAGGAGATCCGAATGGCCCAGGGCTAGGAGCAGAGCTGTGAGATGGATGAGAGATTGTAATCCTTCAGAGGGATTCAGAGATTTATGAATATCTTAATACCGAGACCCCTTCTTCCCTCTTTGAGGAGAGGAGACCAGCCAGGGGCATGTGTCCATGTCTCCGCCTCTGGATGGTTCGCCGGGAATTAATTTGCATGAACACACATTCCCTCACCCCCTTGTTGTCCCCCCAACTCCCCCCCCCCCAAATGGAAGCATCTCAATTAGACACGTAAGCATCCCCTCCTCTCTAGCAGTACCCTTACCAAGGCCTCAAAAACAGTCCCTGGCCTGAGAGCGCTACTGGAGATATTTATGAGATGCGGTGTGTGTGTATAAACCGTTAGCTGTGGTAAAGACCTGGTTCAGATCCCAAGCGGTGAGCACTGCCGCTGTGCCCTTGAGCAGAGCTATTAACCCCCATTTACCTCGGCAAATACCCTGCTGTGTAAATGGACACTACTGAAGTGGAAGCTTTGTTTAAGTCACCTTGGAACAGGGTATCAGATACATCCCTGCAGTATTTTACAGAGTAGACTGCTGTCTCACTGTGCACTCAATGTAGACTAGACTGGAGGCTTGCTATGCACTTAAGGTACATAGGAATTTGTTAGTGCCCTAGATTGTGGACAGGTTTTTTATCTGGTGGTATCTTCTGACAGCGGCTGCCACTCACGGGGATCTAGCGATGTACTGTACCAGTTTCATCGACAACCAGCATGCGTGTTTTAGTTGTTCTTCATGGAGTGAACAACAATGGACAGGGGGGGAGGGACAGATATGTTTTTCGTGTCAACTTGTACAGACATCTTTTGTTTTGGGTATGTACAGTATGAACTGAGTATGACCCTTTCCTGTCCAAACACCAGCCTGTTTAACAATGTCGCAACCACACCTCCCGCACGCACACATACACACACACACACACCCTTGGCATGTGCACAACACACTCTTGGTAACCAGGGTGCCGCTCTTTCTCTCAGGTTTGCGTTCCCCTTTCACTCTAAAACCTGAATTCCACCTCCGCCTCCGCCTCCGCCCCCCCTAGATCTAGATGTACTGTAAAGACTGGTGAGTCAGTAGCAGGGTATTGCGTGCGGATCCGTCACCCCTGGTTGAGTCACCAACACCAGATTAGGTTCTCTGAGACGCTGCTGAGTCGCAGACTTGCTCGGGCCCGTCCAGACAGACGTCATTAGGACCTGTGCGTGTGTGTGTGTGTGTGTGTGTGTGCGTGTGTGTGTGTGTGCGTGTGTGTGTGTGTGCGTGTGCGTGTGTGTGTGCGTGCGCGTGTATGGGTGTGTATGTGTCCGTGCGTATGCGCGTACGCTATTATACAATCTTTCATTTTCTCACACTTCCTACAACCATTGACATAGCTGCTGTACCCCCAACGACACAGTAATGGAAAAACAACAAAACAAGACCAAACTTGACTGTTGTAGAGCTGTCGGTTCTCACAACGCTTGTAGGCGTTCTGGTTCCTACTGTAAAGACAACCTGACTCACTTAGAGACAGACAAAGCACCAAAAGAGACACCCGTAATTGCAAACGAAACCTGTTGTCTTCCATAATATTTCTCACAGAAGATGTTTTTCAGTCATTGTCCTGTAGATTACGTTTTTTTCCCTCCACCCATTCATCTGTTATGGCTCAGCCAATGATAAATAAACGATAGAAACCAGACCCAGCTCCTCAACACCCCAACCCCCCCCCCCGCACCCCCATGGCGTCCACTCAAAACTCTGAGCTGTCTCAATGGATTGGAGATCTTAGTCCAGCCCCCACACGTCAGGGAAGCTTCTCTACTCTCTCTCTCTATCTATCGCTCTCTCTCCCTCTCTCTCCCTCCCTCTCTCTCTCTCTCTCTCTCTCTCTCTCTCTCTATCTCTCTCCCTCTCTCTCTCTCTCTCTCTCTCTCTCTCTCTCCCTCTCTCTCTCCCTCTCTCTCTCTCTCTCTCTCTCTCTCTCTCTCCCTCTCTATCTCTCTCTCCCTCTCTATCTATCTCCCACCCTGCTTCTCTCTACTCATGGCTAGCTGAAACACCGGGAGGAGAGCTAGGCTTGTTGGTGCGTAGGCAGATTAAGAACCTTTTTTTCTTTTCAAGCAGGAGCCCACAAACGGCCTGATTTCACTGCTAAATTTAAACAGCGGGCCACGTTAACAGTCGGTCACAACGACCCCCTCTCAGCTGTATCATTATCAGGGCCATTGGCTCTAACCTGAGGGGGCCTGTCCACACCACGGAGCCTGCTAGATGATTACACACAACCGCTGCAGTAGCTGGTCTACATGTTTTTCCTCATTCCACATTATTCAGTGTTAGCATGGAGCATGAAGTCATACCCCATTTAGGTTTAGCACTGTTCCTACGCTTGAGACTTGGGTCTGCACAAATCCCCCCCCACGTGTGTGTGAGTGTGTGTGAGTGTGAAAGAGAGAGAGGGAGAGAGAGAGAGAGAGAGAGAAGAAGAGAGTGAGAGATAGAGCTATGCGTCAGTGCCTCTGCGGCCTTGGCTGCCTCAGATTGGAGTTGAATGGGAATTTAAAAAAAAAAAAAAGAGAGAGGAGAGAATCACCTCAGCAGCGTTTCACTCCATCAATCACGGCGGCTCCTTCTCTTCCACATCACTCGTTCTCTTTCTCCTTCTCTCCGTTTTATAGCCACCACGTCTCAAGCCCGTGTCATCACATTTGCATTTGCCCGCCTGAAAATTGCCGTGCTCCGTTTCAACGAACGACGCTTATCAGCTGTGAGATGTTTTCAGCTCGCGATGGCATTTGAAGTATAAACGAGGGGTAATTTATACATATTTTTAGGGAGGATTTGTACAGAAAGCATAGCGGTTATGATAGCAACTGATTACGCCTGAGATGAGATAAGAACTCGTGCGCGAGCCCTAATGTGCTTGGGTGCTCCGGTGACACGCCGAGCAGAGACGACTGTAAACAAATTAGGCAATTAGACACGCTGCAAACTGTTATTCATGAAGTTCAGTAGCAGCTGTTTTTAAACGAAGGCAGCGGTAGTCGCGGTGGTTGGTGCAGTTTTTTGATGAGGCGTGTAACTGGAGGGACTTTGTGTGGGCCGACCGGGGCTGGGCGTGGCTGCTTAACGATAAAGAGTGTCTGGAGAGGAGGAGCAGAGAGAAGCAGGCGCTTTTGTCTTTCGCTTCGCCATCAGTCAACGTAGGAGACCAGCCCTGCCTCTTCGACGCTCTCCGTCTGAATCAGCAGCCTTGGGAGAGTTTGATCTCCTCTGTCCCCTTGGTCCTTGGTTTAAAGATGAGTGTGTGTGTGTGTGTGTGTGTGTGTGTGTGTGTGTGTGTGTGTGTGTGTGTGTGTGTGTGTGTGTGTGTGTGTCTGAGATAGATAGATGTTCACTCAGCAAAGTAAAAAGGAGCTACAGTACATAGGCCTTTGCGTGTCCTTGGAACAGTGACAGGCTTCAAAGTACATCGGCTCATAATTGATTGTTTCCTTCATAGATGCAAAGTGTCTTTGAGTACAGTACTGAGAAAGGCGCATGCAAAATAAATGTATTATTATTATTATTATTATTTTATCTGCTGCATCTACCCATGAATCATTATGTCAGTGTGGGTGTTTGCAGCAGCGCGGTTACAGAAACTCCACTGGGGGAAACTACTGGTCACGTTCAAGACCTTGGTTCAACCACCTCCCAGTGACCACCCAATGGTGGCTGAGCGCTGCTCCCTGCGTGGCAGCGCGGCGTCTCGTTGGGCCGGGGAGGCGGTCAGGGTTTGATGGGGTCCGGCAGAGCGGCAGTGGTAATAGGATTTCACGCTCTGCACCGTCGCAGCCCCGCAGCACAAAATGGGCTTTTACTTCCCCCAGGAATCACTCAGCCAGCAAAGAGAAACTTCAGAATATACTGTGTGTGTGTGTCTGTGTGTGTGTGTGCGCGTGTGTGTGTGTGTGTGTGTGTGTGTGTGTGCGCGCCTGTGTACTGTATTGAAATATAATGAAAAAGGGGTTTGGAATTTACCTAAGAAAAGGAGAAACACTGTAGGGCCGCCGAAGCGTTCTTCTGTCTATGTTCTGGTGAGTTATGGTAGATAAGTTAGTTAGAATGTTTTATGGTAGGGAAGGAGTCACGGTTTTATTTAATTTCCACTAAAACGGGGGAACAAGGCAGTGCCTCTGGTACAGTTGAAGTGCTTCATCCAAATGTAATTCACGATCTATAAAGCTGTCCTTGACCGATGGGTCGACCGGATTGTTCAGTTGCTGCACCCACTCAAACAGGGGCCTACGGAGATCAAGGTGTACTTCCTTTCATTAAACATGCATTATCTGTCTTTTTTATCTCCATTTATCTCCATCCTTGCTCTCTCTCTCTCCCGCGCTGTCTCTCTCTCTCTCTCTCTCTCTCTCTCATCCTCTTCCTCCCTCTCATCCTCCCTCTCACCCTTCCTCTAATGCATGACACTGTTGACACCCACATTTGTCTGTCTTTAGGGGAAAAAAAGGCCTGAGTTCTTTTTTTCCCAGTAGTGTGTGCTCCCGTGTCTCTGACTCATTTCTCTCCCCTCGTGTCCTGTTTCTCTCCCATCAGTGGAATATAGAGGAGTCCACCGAGTATGTGAGTAACTCATGTGTGTTGCTGCTGCTGCTGGGTTGTGAATTGCAGTGCACTGTGTGTGCTTGACATGCATAAGGAGCAATCAGCTCCACGAGCATGAACACATTCTTTTATCGACCTCTCCATGATTATTTCTTTTATTTTTTTTAACCAATTAAATTCTAATCCCATTTTCCTGTAACATGAAGGTACGCACACACACACACACACACACACACACACACACTCGCACACACAGATTTATCCTTCATCACGCATCAAGACCCGTCATTCACCATTCAGAGCGCTGAAAGGCCACATCAGGCCACTGCAGCTACTTATGATGTTTCGTCTGACGCCAATCAGGTCCCTTCCTCGCCACCCCCCACCCCCCCACTCCCCACCCTCACCCCCCCCCACTGCGTCAGCTGCCACATTTATCTACAGATATCCCTGCCTTTTATCATCTGAACATTGTACAAGCCTGTCAGCCCCCTTTTCATGTTCTTTGCTCTCTCCCCGCAGCTGACTGTTCTCTCCCCTCGCTGTCACCTTCCTTAGTGCTAACTCATTACCCCGCCAAGACCTTTTACCTGCGCTCACACACCGTACAGCAAACGACATCCACCAACACACCCACACACAATACAGTACAGTACAACACAGACCCTATCAAAGAGACAGTATTGCCTGTGTTGTGTTTATATCTGTGTGTACTATGAATGTGCGCCTGTAGGTAGGTGTGTGTGTGTGTGTGTGTGTGTGTGTGTGTGTGTGTGTGTGTGTATACATGTGATAACACTCTGTTCGTACGCCTCCCCTTGGCTGACTAGATAGATAGATATGATCCCCGAGGGGAAATTAAGGCGTTACAGCAGCTCACATCACAAACGACAACGACAAAATAAAGTGACAATAGAATAATACAATAAAATAAAATAGTACGATTTAACATCCCCCCAGCCTGACTCTGATCACCCCGATCGAGCCAGCCGGAGGAGGAGTTGTACAGTCCTCAGTGCCAGCCGAATCTAAATGGAAGTGATCTCTGTGTAGCAGGTAGATGATGGCATCATCCACACCAACGTCTGCCTGGTAGCCTAAACTGCAGGACCCCCAAGGATGTCTTCACCAGGGGCCTCATGAGTACACAACATTGTCTGGCACATATCATGGCTCTTTTCCTGCCTGGTGTTCATTAGCAGCTCACAGACACGGGGCTGTTAGATTGTGTCAGTAGAAGACGTGTGTTCACTCCCCCTAGTTATTGTTAGGAGTCAGCCATGTTGTGAAGGTACTGTAGGAGGTGTCAGACACCATGCCACTAATGAAGTGTGACTTGCCACAGGCAGACGTCAACACATCCCTTTAACCCTTAACATAGTCAACACATCCCTTTAACCCTTTACATGGTCAACACATCCCTTTAACCCTTTACATGGTCAAAGCAAGCCTGCCAATAAGACGTTATTAGGTGAATAGATGCCTGAGGTTTTAATAGACTTTGAAACCTACATGTTTTTTTATTAGGCTAACTGTCGAGTGTGTTCACCTACAGACAGTTATGGCCAATTGTATATTATACAGTTTGTATAATAATCATTGTAAGATGCACACCTGGTTCTCTCCAGGTATGAAAGGGCATTATAAAAGATAGTAAGTCAGTAATGAGATCTGTGCTGTTTCACAGTTTAGAATCTGTTTCTACGGATTATAGTATCGCTAATGCCCTTTGGTGCCTCATAAAGCATTGGCTCTGAAGGAAACCCACTGTAAAACCCTCCCTTCATTAGAGTTTTAAAAGTGATAAGAGACACAATTTGACTTTGGCAGAATGGAGAGATCACTGTGAATCCCATGGCAGAGACTGTAAAAGTCATTTTGCATGATTAAAGTAATGAGACTTCTCTCCATAAACTTAAAAGGTTTTATGATAATTCTAAAACATTTTCATCTCGTCTGCTCCTCAGTCTCTCAGGGATAGTATGGGACTATGAGCGACCCCCTGAAAAGTCACGGTAAAAAAAAAAAAAAGAAGAAAAAAAAACATTGTCAAACAGAGTCGGGTTATAGAGACTATAAAATATACTTCCATAATTAGAAAATTAAACCTTCATTAGCTAGAGAAACGGTATTAGGCAAAGCCCTGTAATATTAAGAGAATATGACGGCTTAGTGAAGTCTTTTCCAGCAGGAAGGCTTGCAGGCTTTGGTTTATTTGTCCTCACTGTGGTACCGGTCACATGGAGAGAACTCCAGGATGTGTACTCAAGCTGCAGGCGCTAATTTGCTTGGGGTTCCAAGTGTGTGTGTGTGTGTGTGTGTGTGTGTGTGGTCGGTCAAGTGAGTGCTGTCATTAAGTGCCAATGCTTCAGAATCCCTGGCACTTCGAACAACGGTCGATTGTCATGTTTGTTTGCTGTTCTCTTGGTCTTATTTTGTTACTATCATAAACTGTTCTATTGCCGGTTTGTTCAATGCCGTCCACCTTTTGTGTCAGTGTTTCTTGCTGCTGCCCTGCTTAGGCTTTTGGCCATGGAAGTGGAACCGGTTATAACAAGGAGATCTTTGGCTTTATACAAATAACCCATTTCCCTTGGGACAGCTACAGTAAGAGCACAGCAGGGAATCCATCTTTGACTGTCATTTCATTTTGAGATGACAGGCTCTGCAAAATAGTACAGTATATATTACGCCCCCTTTATTCTGGCAGATGAGATATCTAGTTTCTGTCTTTTAGAGAGGCTGGAGGGTCCTTCACTGTACTCTCCTGCCGCAGGAAATGGAGGTATAGTGCATGAGTTCCATCTAAAACCAAGAGACATGGGTCCGACTAGTTTCTGATTTCCAGTCCAGGCTATGGCATGGCAAGAGCAGGCATTAACACTGACACACTGGTGCTGTTCTGGTTCGGTTGGTTATTTGGTTGAGGGGTATGTACTTTATGGTTTGGGCCAGGAGTTTTTCCTGACCATGTTACCTGCCCAGGAAAAACTGCTAGCCCTACGTATGGTGGACAGAGTGCCTTCAAAGCCTTTCTCCATTAAAGAGATATTGCCCTCATAATTCCATCAGTGTTGATTGCCTTTTGAAACTAACCTGATTTGGCATTAACTGACAAACTGCAAATAATGGAGAAGGGTAACTGGTTTTTTGGTGTGTGTGTGTGTGTGGGAAGGTTTGTGCTTGTGTGAAGGGTTGGTGCTTTTTGGATACTCAGTGTAAGGGGGTGTGACGTGTCACTCACCACAGTCCGCCAGCCTGTCGACCATGACCTCTGACCCCTGGTTGTGTTCCATTTATCAGGAGGCCATCATCACTGGACTCCACTCTGAGACGACCTACTCTGTGACTGTGGCAGCGTACACCACCAAAGGAGACGGGGCTCGCAGTAAGGCCAAGGTCATCACCACCACTGGAGCAGGTACGACACCTCCAACCAGACCTGACAGAGCTGCTTTTCTCATTTTTGGCGTTATAAATCATTGTACTTTTCAAAAGTACAGAGCCAAGAGGATACCAAGGTTGAAACCATTATAAAACACTTTAAACCTCAAACCTCACTCTGAACCTCATAACACCCTTGTCCTCTCCCTCTCCCTCTCTCTCTCTCTCTCTCTCCCCCCCAGTCCCAGGCAAGCCCACCATGATGATTAGCACCACCTATGGAAACACGGCCCTGATCCAGTGGCAGCCTCCTAAGGAGATGGTGGGGGAGCTGATGGGTTACCAGCTGCAGTACAAACGTACCGAGGACGAGGCCTTCATCTCCCGGGAGTTCAAGAGGACCGACGACCACCACACCGTCACCGGCCTGCACAAGGGCGCCACCTACATCTTCCGCCTCAGCGCCCGCAACCGGGCGGGCACGGGCGAGGCCTACGTGAAGGAGATCGGCACCCAGGAGGACGTGCCCAGCGGGTTCCCTATGAACCTCCGCGTGACGGGGCTGACCACCTCCAGCACGCAGCTGGCCTGGGAGCCCCCCGCCCTGGCCGAGAGGAACGGGAAGATCGTTCAGTACGTGGTGGTGTACCGCGACATCAACAGCCAGCACAACACCACCAACCGGACCTCTGACACTCGCATGACCATCCAGGGTCTGAAGCCTGATACTACCTATGACATCAGAGTGCAGGGGTTCACTAGTAAAGGAGGGGGACCCATCAGTCCTAGCATCCAGAGCAGGACCATGTCCACCTCACCCGGTGAGAGAGATGGTTACTCTACATGTGTACAATACACACACACACACACACACACACACACGCACATGCATGTATCACACACACACACTCACACACACTCATACACATGCGTGTATCACACACAAACACACACACTCTCATACACATGCATGTGTATCCTCTGGTCCTCTGTGGCTCAGTCGGTAGAGCACGGCGCTAACAACCCTTAGGTTGTGGGTTTGATTCCCGCTGGGACCTTTTATACCGAAATATATACGCACTCACTGCAATGTAAGTCGCTTTGGATAAAAGCGTCAGCCAAATTACATGTATATTTTACACACAGACTGACTCATCTTCATTCCATTCACGTACTGTAGGTACATTCATATGCAACATGTATAAAGGCATATCTCAACGCATCAATCCCCACAGATCTGCACATAATAGATGGAGTGGAGACTTTCCTACTTAAAAACACTTGTCACATCCCATCACATCCCATCACATCCCATCACATCCCATCCTCCCAGCGTTCCCTCCTCCCTCCTCCCTCCTCACCTTCCCTCATGTCTCAACTACAGCACCTAGTGAGATTGTGGCTGATAATCTAGTTACACACTGCACACACACAGCCATGTCAGCGTGCTACACACACAGCCATGTCAGCATGCTACACACACACACACAACCATGTCAGCATGATACACACACACACACACACACACAACCATGTCAGCATGATACACACACACACACAACCATGTCAGCATGATACACACACACACACACACACACAACCATGTCAGCGTGATACACACAACCATGTCAGCATGATACACACACACACACAACCATGACAGCATGATACACACACACAACCCATGTCAGCATGATACACACACACACACACCCACACACAACCATGTCAGCATGATACACACACACACACACACACAACCTTGCCACCGCACGGCCCATTCCTCTCACGCACACTCAACAACTGCACATTATGCGCATGTATTATCTAGCAGATGTGCGTGCGTGCGTGTGTGTGTGTGTGTGCCTATTTTAGGACTGTAAATTCTCCTCCCACCACCTTAGTATACATTTCATGGTCATAATCATGTTGAACTCTGTTATGAATATTTTATTGGAATAATCGGGGGGGGGGGGGAAAGCAATGAACACGCTTTGGGGATTACTGCTCTGTTTAAGTGTTTGGTAACCATCCATGCATGGGATTGAGGTATTAATCGGGCCATTTTTTACCCCATGGGGCTTGTTTGGTCTGGCCTTTAGAAACCGATGCATGTTCTAGAATCTAGACGCTCCATTATTGGTTCTAACTAGCCATGAAGCGATACCGCTGTGAACGCCATTGTTGATGTGGATTGCGTACACAGAGAGAAGGGCGTGCCTCGTCATCCTTGACATTCTAACCGTCTAAACCCGCTCTCTTACACCTCCAGCGTTCGCCACGAGCTTCGGCGTCAAAGCCGTCATGAAAACCTCCGTCCTGCTCACGTGGGAAGTGCCGGAAAACTACAAGTCCCAAGTGCCTTTCAAGGTAATGAGCCAATTTATATTAGAGGATGTGATACTGCCGCGGTGCTTCTTCATGTTCATTTATGAGGCTGTGAATAATGTGCGGTGTCAAAGCGATATCATATCTATTCCCACCTCACAATAACAGAGTGCAGGCAGACACGTTGAGGTGTGAAAACTGTTCAGTATGCACCGAGAGGCAGGGACACATTACTTATTATGAACCTCACACTTTCACTATTTAGCATGTGAAATGATGTGGTAAATGAGTAAATAGGTGGGTGGCTAAGCAGTCATGAGTAAGTATAGGTGAGGTGGGAGGGGTGCCTCCCTTAGGTCTTTGGGCGTCTGACTCGGTGGGTGTGTGTGTGGGTGGGTTGGTGTGAATGTGCAGGTGCGTGTGTGTACGTGTGCACGTTTGTGCTTGTGTGTGTGTGTGTGTGTGTAAGGTGAGCGTGACGGTGTGTGTTGATGATAGGTTACTGTGTGTGTGTGTGTGTGTGTGACCACCTCCCCTGTGCACGCTGTAGATCCTGTACAACCAGCAGAGTGTGGAGGTGCAGGGGAACCTGAAGAGGAAGCTGATCACGCGGCTGCAGCCCGACACGGACTACTCCTTTGTGTTGATGAGCAGAGGGAACAGCGCCGGGGGGCTGCAGCAGCAGGTCTCCATCCGGACCGCGCCAGACCTGCTCAAGACCAAGCCTATCCTCTACAGCACCCAGCAGACCCACGGGGGCAAGCTCACCATCGACCTGCCCAAGGTCCAGACCACAGCGCAAGTCAGGTCAGTGGTAACAACAACCCACCCTATGTCCACCAGACTACGGCCCAAGCCAGATTAGTACTCACTGAAGACTAACTCTCACCAAAATCCAGAGTACCGCACACATGTCAGGCCAGTGCAGATTGTGTGACACAGACTCAGTTAGATTGGGGAGGGGGCTCAGTGTAATAGAGTAAACCCTCCGAGCTGTGACCGATCCTCTTCTAGTGCCCTGTCCAAAACGCTAACTAACGTAGCATAACCGCTGCTGATTCCAGCCCTGTACTGTAACGCCCGATACCGTAAGACCAGCTGCCTTCAATTCAATCAACTCAGTGCACACTTAAAGCCAAGGCCTTGACAACGGTGTCATTTCTGCTCAAATTACCGGACCAAAATTGCACCTGACCTAGCCTAACACGGGAATGTCTGGACCAGGTCCAGGCTGAATCCATCTGTCGCCTATGGTAACCGAGGTGAGGGTTGAGGGGGGGAGCCCTTTGATTAGACCGTAGATTACTGTGCCGTCGAGGAGAGCGAAGTCTCTGAGCAGATTGACATTTTGAGTGCAGGTGATTGAAGGGGGGATATCTTGTCAGACATGTCTTCTCCCGACTCTGAAACGAACGGAAAGCTGAATCAAGGAGGGAGCAGAGGAGCAGAGGCGAAGGAGGGCTGACTTTTAAATTGGATGAAGTCTACAGTGCTGGAAAAGTTTAAACAAGAAAGACAGAGAGAGAGAGAGAGAGAGAGAGAGAGAAAGAAAGATGTCAGACAGACAGACAGACAGACAG
Organism: Argentina silus; assembly: GCF_951799395.1. Lineage (NCBI taxonomy): Eukaryota > Metazoa > Chordata > Actinopteri > Argentiniformes > Argentinidae > Argentina > Argentina silus. The sequence goes on along the minus strand of NC_139672.1, from coordinate 5,197,368 downwards.
ACAGACAGACAGAGCTGATTCTGTCCGGCCCATGGGTTTGTGTGTTCAGGTATCATTAAACTTCAACTTAACTGTAACATTGCTCTTGTTGGCAGGTGGTACTACATCGTGGTAGTGCCAGTTTCCCAGTCGTCGTCACGGCGATGGGAGAACCCAGACGAGATGGACCTAGATGAGGTGAGTGCTAGCCAGCCAGCCAGCCAGCCAGCCATCAGCTGATTGGCCAAAATGTCAGGTGAAAGGTCACAGACAGCCCCAGTGACTACAGGCGTTTGTCTGCTCCAACTGGGCATGAAGTCACACGCCTCGGCTAATTAGCTCTCCCATAGTCAGCCCGGGGGAGGGAAAAGGTAATTGGTTCATTTAAATCCATGAGTCAGGTGGTTCAGATCCTGGTTTGAAATCATGCCTGCAGCCCTTACAGGTGTGGTGGATTATCTGTGTGTGTGAAAGTGCTCTGAGGCTTGATAAACAGGTGGCTCACACTTCCAACGGAACTGCCTTTTCTCACTGACTCATTGTGAATGTTTTAAGGTAGATAAAGTTAGCGTCCTTTTTGGCAACATATAACAATGTTTTTTCATTTTGTTCAGTGAGACCTTTGGGGATATAAAAACAACACAAAAACACATGCTCGAACATACATTTTATAGCTCAGTTTTAAGACAACGTTCAGAAAAAAACTCTTAATTTAATTTTTAATTGGATTTCTGTACACACCCGCTATTGTTTTTTTAGGAATACAGCTTTATCCCAGAAGATATAACAGTAGACGCATAGAGATGTAAAAGTCCCTTAGCCATTAAAACAGACCAAAATGGCAAAGATTAATCAACACAACTGTCTTTCCCTCTCAGACTTTATGGTTTAATACAATTACATGTGAAGAAACACTTGAGAAACCTCTACAGAGCCCCAATGCTGTAGTGTTTGCAGGACCTGCTCATTTCTTATTGAGTATGTTTTGATCATACGGTGCTCCATAGCAGATGACCTGGCTCACCTCCACAGACAACTGTCTGGGAACTCTACTTCACAGATCAAGGAGTGTGTGTGTGTGTAACTTTATCCCAACTAACTTGTAGCACTGTACTACATGTGGATACTAATGAACACAATTATTTTGTTGGTCTTTCACCTCATCTTTGATATCCCTAGTCTTTCTGTCTCACTGACCCCCTTCGTCACCTTTGCCACCTGACCCCTTCCCTAGCTGCTGGAGTCAGGCGAGGGTCCCGTCCTTCGCCGTCGGCGTCAGGCGGAGTCTCCCAGACCGTACATCGCCGCCAAGCTGCCCTCCCTGCCCGCCACCTTCATCCTGGGCGATGAGAAGAGGTACAACGGCTTCTACAACAGGCCCCTGCCCAGCCACCAGCAGCACCTCTGCTTCGTCCTGGCGGCGCTCAAGGAGCAGGAGCAGGACGCCAGCGATAAACACGTAAGGACTACGACACACTGAAGCGGGAGAACTTCAATTCTGCCCCTGTCTTCTTCATCTTCTTCATCTTGTTCTAACTCCGATTCTAATGAAGGGCTGTGAGGTTCTCTCTGAAGTGTCAAACTGAATTCCGATTGGTATCCTTGCAAAACAGCTCCTAATTGAAATAGTTAAGTCTATATAAGAGGGGCAGAGGGATACATTCTTTCTCTTTCCTGTGTCCTGTTGTGAGGTTCTCGTCATGTTGTGAGTAGCATTGTTTTGGGATGACCTGTGGTCATCTCTCTATCTCTCTCTCTCTAGTCTCTCTATTAAAGCACATAGTGATAATTACAAAACATAGCCAAACCTTTGTGTGGAAACTGATATTATTATAAATGCTCTACAATACAACCCACTGATACTACTACACACAAACACATGCACACATGGTGCTACACACACAGAGAAACACCTCTAACGACTGACCCTAGGTCAGTGGAGGATAGGAGGTCCACAGACACCCTGTGGAACCCTAAACCTAACCACTACTGAGGCCGTAGTGGTCGTTTAATCAATGTCAGGTGCTCACGCTGTCGTCAAATGGCCCTAACACGGAGCCCGTCTCTCTGTGGGACAGTCTGAGTAAACTTCACTGCAGGAGAAGAATGAAAGTCAACGATAGCTCAGGGCTCCTGGAGCACGCTCGCCATGCATATTCAACAGCTGTGCCCTCAGTG
>NC_139672.1:5180211-5192711 GCF_951799395.1 Argentina silus | reverse complement strand
GCATTAGGAGCTGCGTGACTGAGCTTTTATCAGATCGGGCCATTCAAATGGATGATCCCAGTGTTTGGCGTGACTGGCAGAAAGCACTCTAATTTTGTTCTGCCTCTCCTTTCTCCTCCTCCCCCCTCTCCTCTCCTCTCCTCTCCTCTCCTCTGGCAACCATGGCCAGAGCGCACAGGCACAGCTGCAGTCATTTGTTACACAAAAGTTCCCAGGTTTCTTTTGTTCACTTTCCTCTCTCTCCTCCTTCCTGGGACTCTGTCTGTGCAGAAAGGACAGGAAGGAAGCCAGGGACGGGGATAGGGGATGGCGGTGGGGGGGGGGGGGGAAGTGCCCAAAGCGAGAGTGGTTCCATCAGAGACGCAGCCTAACATCCACATGACATATGCATTGTTTATCCAGAGTAGGTTGCTGGCATGGGAGATGCTAGCGGTAGCTGCTACGCTGCTGCGTTCTGCTGCTCAGCTGTTTTGATCGTGGCCTAGTTTGGATAATCTCCCCTTTTGCACTCTCCGAGTCAACACCATGTAACACGCAGGAGTCTGTTATTCGCACGTATTCGTGTAGACACATTGGATACATGGTGAAGCAGAGACGCACGTACACACACACACACACACACACACACCATTTTATCTTATCTCATTGCTTTCCCTCAGTCAGAGTCACACTAAGACATGCTAGAGCACACGCACACACACACACACACACACACACATGCACACACACACACAAGCAAACATACACACACACACACACTCCCTTGTCGCCCCGCCTGGCCCATGAGTATTACAGATAACAGAACTCCATGACTTGGGTCTCTTCCAGCTAATTTCTGCTTATCTTTCCAATTAATATCTTCCTGCATGTTTTAAGAGCAGAGTGCTGCGCGTCTAATGATCCGGATTACGCTACCCGGTGCTCCCAGTGCATGCTGGTAGCCGGAGAGAGGCGAGGGCCGTCCCTCTGGGGGCTGGTATCTGTCTTCATACCCTCTCCATGCGCAGATAAAGGCGACACGCTGAGCGTTAATGACAGACTGATCCCTCGTCCTCCCTCCCTCCTTCCCTCCCTCCCTCCCTCCCACCTCTCTCTCCTCTTCTCCCTTTGTCTTTCTCTCACCTCTCCTCCTCCTCCTTCCTTCTGGCTCATTCTCTTGCTTCTCTGCCTCTTATTCCACCTCACTCTCTCTCTCTCTGTGTCTCTCTCTGTCTCTCTCTCTCTCCCCCCCCCCCCCCTCAGTTAAAGAGCAGAGAGCAGGGAGATGTCTTATTTAAAACCGGGGGGAATAGTTCCTCCTCCTCCTGGTCCCCCCACTCCTTCTCCGTCACGGTATGAACACTAATGAAGAGGAGATGAGTCCTCTCCTCTGCCCCCATTTATCTCTGCTGCTAAGACACACACACATTCACACTCACACACACACACACTCACACTCACACACACACACATACATACACACTTCCCATTCCCTTTTCTGTCTTCTCTTTCTCTCTCTCTCTCTCTCTCTCCGTCTCTACATTCTATGGCTAGCGTGTGACTACAGTGAAAGTAAAAACGGACCTAACAGGGTTAGATGGAGGGAGGACGCCAACAGTTGAAAGCGTTGTGGTCCCTTCTATACCGTGTTAAATAACCCCCCCCCCCCCCCTTAAACCATGTGTTCACATACAGTACATGTAGTATGTATTCTTAACCCCTCTCTCCTCTCCTCCCCTTCCTACAGAGAACGTTCTCGGCCAGTCCGTACTCAGACCCCATCCAGGTGGCCCCTGGCGTGGCTCGGAGTGTAGAGCAGCCGGAGATGCTGTGGGTCATGGGACCAGTCCTCGCCGTGGTGCTCATCATCATCATCGTCATTGCCATCCTGCTCTTCAAGAGGTGAGGCCTCAGTATGTGTGTGTGTGTGTGTGTGTGTGAGAGAGAGAGAGACACCCCCTCGATGCAGGTTACCACTCATTGCATCAGTGATTGGGATGGTGTCACAGAAGATATGCTCCCCTCCTGCTACTCTGCACCTGTTTCTCCTAGGACTTGAAACCGAAAGATCTGAATACATTACCATAATATCATCCCTGCTTCTGAAGTTCGGTCCGGAAGGTGGGGGAGTTTGGTTATAGACTCGGTCGGCGTCATCCTTTTCCCGCAAGAACACTTAAACTCTGACATACCTCAGAGAAAGAAAAACTTGTTTTTCTGTCCTCCCCTGCTTTTTAACCTGTCACTCCTCACAAAAGAAAGGGCAGCTTGAAATGAAGGTGGCCTCATACAGCCCTCGTCCAGCTCCCCCCTCCCCACACACACACACACACACACACACACACAAACACACTGATGGCTCCATCCCTGTTCTGCCACGCTACTGTTCTAAGGGCCATTCTCTGACCTGTCATCTCCAGCCTGTAGACCGCTGTGTGACAGAGGCTAGCTATTGTAGCGACTCAGGCTGGCAGGCCGGCAGGCCGGCTAATGATAGGCTTTCCGATGGCTCACTGCTGTGGAGCCCCACCTCCTTCTCAGGATGTGTCAACGCAGCTTCACCACCGCGCCCCGACTGACAGGAGGCACCGTGAGGGGGGGGGGGTGGCAGAGTGACATTCTACTGCAGACCTCTCTCTATATGACTAATAGTTATATTTTACCTTTTTTGACTGTCGAACCAGGACCTGCGGCCATCAGGACAAATACTGGTGTTCCAAAGGAAGGCCTGTGGTCTTCTGACATGGTAATGACTGTCCTGTACTGTAGGTCCTTAACCAAATATCAACGTCTTGTTTTCCGACATACTGGAGTGGTTATCGGTCCCAGAGTACAGGGCAGTGGGTCTGGTACACACTGGCTAAAGCCGCCGTAGTCTCCTCCCCTGTGTTGGCATCCACCCTGTGACCTCTAATAATGACCCTTGTCTTTCCTCTTCTCTCCGCTCCCTGTATCTGTGAAAGCAGCAAACAGGAAAGGTGGGTACCTGTCACGTTTCAGCCATGACTCCACCCCCCCCCCCAACCCCCACCCCCCCCCACCCCCCTCCCACACACACACCTCCCCCCTCAATGACCCTACCATTCGTTGTGCAGTTGGTGGTGTCCACCGCCACCACATCCATCCTATGTTAGGACTGCAGGATCTGCTGGCTCTCTTTGCTCCTCAGACACTTGTAGAATCAAGTGTAGTTGTGGATTGAACAGAAAGAGGGCGCCGTCAATGGTTTCTCTTAGCCCCGTGTATATATAGCAATAACGTGCATGCTAAAGCTGAAAAAACAGCAGACACTGCAGCCCTTCAGTACTGGGATCAAAAGAAAACAACTTGGGTCACTTTGTTTGTTTTAGTGCATGTTCCGTGTCCGGTGTCCGTGTCCTGGTTTCTGTACGTGTTTTCTTGTGAGGTGTGTGTCTGTGCTGTTCCATTGCGTGTGTCCAGTGTGCCCCTTCAAGGTTACCCCCAGTCTGTCCTACGCCAAGTCAGCCTGCTCCTGTCCCCCCTCGTTCTGAATGGTCCATTGTACAGTAAATGCCAGGTGGGGGAGCCGTTGAAATAGAAATGTTCCCATCGTCTCAGCTGACATTTTCCTCTGTGAAAACCTTTCTGGCCTTTTTTTTTTCACATTTTCATCACGGCAGAGTCTTAACAAAGGGCTCAGTTCTCTTCATTAAACCCACCCTCATCTCTCTCTCTCCCCCTCTCTCTCTCTCTCTCTCTCTCTCTCTCATCTCTCTCTCTCACACACACACACACAGCGCACACACATACGCTAAACACACACACAGCACACACATATGTTACACACACACACAGCACGCACATACATTACACACACATACAGCGCGCACACACACACAGCACACACACACACACACAGCACACACACACACAGCATACACGCACAAGCAGACGCACACACACACACTCTCACACACACACACACACACACACACACACACACACACACACACACACACACACACACACACACACCTTACCCCCATTTTATAGCTCAGGATGAATACCTCCATTGAGCATGCCTGCCATGTTTAAGTTAGCCTGTCACTAAAGCATAGCATTGGCCTCTGTTTGTACAGTGGAAGGGAGGGGGATCACAGGCCCAGCTCATCTTCCACACCTCAGCAGTGTGGGAGGAGGGAAGGGACCTGCTCTGCTCTGCTCTGCTCTGCTCTGCTCTGCTCTGCTCTGCTCTGCTCTGCATTCACCCGGAGAGGAAGAGATGGGTGTTAAAGATTAGCCGTCACGCTGTTAGCATTAGCGTAAGCCCAGCAGCATCAGATAACAGGTGGCGGTGTTTTGGTTTCGGAGTGCCGAGGTGGACCTTGTAAATCCTAGACTATCTAGCTTTATGTACTTTTTTTTTTTTCTCTCACCATGGTGGAAGGCTCTCAGGAAAGGCTGGCTGCCTAAACCGCGCTCAGAATTTGCAAATGGAGCGCAATGAGATGTGAAATTTCCACAGGGTGTCTGACGCTTCCCGCAGCACATTTCCATTTGTAGTCAGGCTGTGTGTGTGAGTGTGCATGTGTATGTGTGTGTGTGTGTGTGTGCGTGTGTGTGTGTGTGTGTGTGTGTGTGTGTAAGCGAGAGAGAGTTTGTGAGTATGTGTGCGTTCATGCATGTGTGTGCCTATGCATGGGTTCAAGCGTAAGTATATTTGTGTGTGAGCGTATTTGTGTGTGTGTGCGTGTGCGTGTGTGCGTGTGTGTGTGTGTGTGTGTGTGTGTCTATATGTCTGTGTTTATTTGTGTGCGTGTGCGTGCGAGAGTGTGTGTCCTGACAGATGTTGGCTGTCTCTACATTAGAATTCGGTCGGCCTGTGCGGACCGATGCGTTCTCTCTCTACCTGATGGAGTACGCTACGCTCTGCTGAGCTCTGCTGGGCCGGGCTGGTCTGGTCTGGTCTCGGGTAGGCAGCGCAGGTGCAGGAGGACTGGTATAATTATCCAGTGTTGTGCCACCCAGCTGATGGGCTAATTACTGCATCCGCCTGTTTTCCCCTTCTCAGTCTGGGAGTCCAGTAAACAGCAGACTGACACACTTGACACGCACACGTGAAAACTGTCCACATACACACAACAGCTGTCATTTAACCACCAAACAAACACAACCGGGAAAGGATAGCGATTCAGTTTCTTTTTAGATCATCAAAACCCCTCAGGCCTCAATGGGGGGTAATGGTCTTGGACTCTGTCCTCTCTCTTGAGCAGGCCTCTCTTCAGAATGATCATGAATGTCATCAGGGACTTGGAGCTCTGATTTAGAAATCAAATGAAACCAGCAGCACCAATGACAAAGCTGTTCTAGAATGCTTAGAACATAGGTGCAGTAGAAGCACATGCAGTAGATGTGCCTGTGTGGGACACGGGTGTTATAACTGTGGTTATAACCCTCTCCTCTCTGCCCTCCAACCCTCCAGGAAGCGGGCGTCCCCCCTACCCAAAGACGAACACTCAGGGGGCGTGAAGGACTCCCTGCTGGCCAACTCCTCCGACCCCGTGGAGATGAGGAGGCTCAACTACCAGACCCCAGGTACTGCACTGCCCTGACAACACTCCTCCGTCATACACATATGATGTCCTACAGTGTATGTTCTGCGTGAGTGCCCTGGGGGGGCGTCTCGTACAAGGAGGACACGCAGAGGTTTCCTTTACTGTACGACAATGAGAGAGACTCCCCTCCTTTGTTTTAGACCTTTCTTTGGGACAAGCTCTTGTCACGCTTAATAGCATGGATGTTTTCTGCTGACTGGTGCAAAAAGTGATGCTACTTACTAACAGTGCCACATGTATATTTCATGACTTCCCCCTCTGGCTACAATGCTGATCAATGACACATGTGACTACAGTCCAGTGGCCAATACGGTACGATAACAGAGGCGCCTTGTGAGGAGAATACAGATTCCTCCTGTGTTCTGGAATCGAGGGCCACATTTGTCCCCCCTTCTCCAGTGACACGAGAGAGTTGTCAGTGGGCTCAGATCAGCCCTCTCCCTCTTCTCCTCCTCCTCCTCCTCCTCCTTCTCTTCTCCTCCTCCCCTCCTCCTCCTCCTCCTCCTCTCCCTGCTTGAGCTCCCTTTCATTCCCTCACTGGTAATGAGTCCTGCTGCCTCTGATGTCAAGGTGAGGGAAGCAGAGAGAACAATGGGGCTGAGAGAAAATGTCAGCCCCTCGTCTGTGTTCTTCTGGCACCGCTCGGAGGTTATTAAAGCGGCACACACACCGTTCTGTACACACACACACACACACACACACACTGAGCCCTCTTTGAACCTTGCAGAGGAATTAAGCAGGGCTTTTATAAGAAGTTGTTCTGCCCCTCCTCCTACACCACCTCTTTTCTCTCTGATTTCTCTCCGTTTTTCTCTCTCAGCATCTATGTCTGCTCTTTCTACCTCCATTCTCTCTCTCTTTCTCTCTCTCTCTTTCTCTCTCTCTCTCTCCCTACTTCACTGTTTCAGTCAATATCTCCCCCAGTCGGATAGACGTTCCACCAGCTGTTAAAAGCAAAGTTTTCGTTTCTCCACCAATGAGCTGGGGACATACTGCGGTGTGGGTGTACAGTATGTGTAGACTAGAGAGAGTCTTACTGCACTGAGACACAGGAGGGAGAGTGACCAGCTGAGATCACAGTAGCATGATTATTAACCAGCCGTTTGCTATCCTGACTCCTAGCTCGAGCAGCTGTGTGTGTGTGTGTGTGTGTGTGTGTGTGTGTGTGTGTGTGTGTGTGTGTGTGTGCGTGTGTGCGTGTGTGCGTGTGAGTGTGTGTGTGTGAGAGGAGGATCCCCTGGCGTTATAGCCTCTCCATTGATAGTTCTCTTGTTCCTCCTTCCCCTTCATCTTCTCTCTACAGGTCCCAGCTCTCACTGCTGCCCCAACACTCCAAGTTAGTCTTTCTCTCCTCCTGTGTATTTTCACATACGCAGTCTCTCCTCTCCTCCTTCTACCTCTTTTGTTCCGTTCACTCCGTCCCCGCTCCCATTCTCCCACCGCTATCACGACAGACATCTCTGCCCACAAGCTTGTACAGTAGCCTCTGTGTTTGAATGATGTAATTGTCTCCTCAGGCTCCGAATATCGATCCACTTCAGTTAACATCTAGAGATGTCTAAAATTGTAATGGGGAATTAAGCTGTTCTGCTGCGGTTATGCTACAATTAGCAATGTTACCTTAAAATTACTTTCCCCTCTCTCTCTCTCTGCTGAAGTGACAACACTGCCAAAAGACCTGACTCAACACACACACAAACACACACACACACGCACCTCTAAGCTAATGTGCTGAAGGGCCACAGTCTCAAAGCATTCTGCTATTAAATTAGTGTAATTCGTGAGGTTTGCTCCTGTGGAAAGGCCACGATTAGCCACCATTAGCAGTCAGTGTTGCGGCTATAATGAGCTTGTAGCAGGAATTCATCTGAGAGCATGACCCATTACCTCACAGACATGCTCAACCAATTCTGCTTTAAGAGACCGTAATGCTAATGTGTACACTAATGGAAGTTAGTAACTTCTCAAAGCGGATACCTGATATATGTATTTGTCCTCTCATGTCTTAAACACTGTTAGCCACTTAAGTTTATGACTCTCTTGGTGGCTTCGGAGCGTCTTCATGCAACGGTTACAGTAGGGAGAGACGCATGAGGCAAGTTTTTCCAAATCCATTTAAGCGCAGATCCTCGCCAAGTTCAGAGCCGCGGGGAATTTGTGTCGGTAGATTAGCAATAAATCATCCAATAACCCACAATGAGCGATCTAGAGCGCAATGGGGGTTTTCTGTCCCCCCCCCCAATGCAGGATTAAATCCTGACGACACTTAAGGCCGGGGCGAATTTATCTATTGTGAGGAATGGACTTTGAAAGGGAATAAAGTTTGCTGTTGACCGGTTGGGGAGTTTTGGGAAGTGACAGTGAGACTGATGTGTTTAGACGTGAAGATCTGGCTCTCGCCGCCATCCTGCTGGATCCCACCACTGACACCAACACAGCGTTGTGTGGTCAGGGAGATGTCTGCTTCCTGCTTTCAGGAGCATGCCCAGTCACTCATGAGCATCACTGCCCCCAGACCCACCTCTGCCCCCCCGCCACGCCCAGCATGTCACCGACATGTCAGCTATCTCTCTCTCTCTCTCTCTCTTTCGCTCTATCTCTCTCACCTTTTCTCTCACTATCCCTCTCTCTTCACTCTCCTCACATACAGCCACTCCATGGACCCTCTGGCAGCCTCACTCATCCCTGTGGTCAACCGTGTGTGTGTGTGTCTGTGTGTGTGTGTGTCTGTGTGTGTCTGTGTGTCTGTGTGTGTTTGTTTTGTAGACAGCAGTGTCTCACTCTCTGTATGTTTTCTCCCCCTCTTCCTTCTTTCCCTCTTCAGGAATGAGGGAGCATCCCCCCATCTCTGTCAGTGACCTGGCCGACCACATAGAGCGTCTGAAGGCCAACGACGGTCTCCGCTTCTCCCAGGAGTACGAGGTAAGAGAAACGTAGACTAACACTATAGACACTAGAAACATTTGACTTCAAGTTGTCCCTATACCCATGTAGTAACCCTGTAGTTACTCTAGTAACAGCACTGTATAAACATGCTGTTACACAATACATTATTGTTATTACATAGTAATGAAATTGAGCCAGTTGGTGCTCAACCAAACAATCAACTCCGCTAGCACCAACTTAATTGTCTAACACCCACTTACACTGTGATTGAATCTCCACCCAGCCCCATAGGTTGTGAGTGTGAGCTAGGGAGGCATAGGTTGCTTAAGAAACCTGAGTGCGTCTTATTTTTCCTGAAAGAACGTTATTCCTCAGCAGTCTCCCCCATGCCACTCACACCGTCAGTGTCTCCCCCCTAAAAAGAGGAAATTTGCATTTAAAGTGGCACATTTTCAGAAAGGATCGCTGAAAGCGAGAGCAAGAGGTTAGCTGCCGATGGGAACGGGGAGAGAAAGGGGTGATGAGACATCATTGATTACAGGAAGACGTTGGTTGTTTTTTACCCATGTCTTTACCGTTGTCTCCATTTTGTCTAATCAGCCCTATCCCTCATGGTGCAACTGTGCCATATTCAACCGTATTACTGGGGAGGAAAACCTCTTTTGTCTAAGCATATTGATGCTCTGCCCACTGCCTCCTCAACACCTGCCCTCCCTAGCCTATTCAGCCATTGTAAACACCCTGTACCAATGCCAGTCCTTGTATGACTGTATGCTTTCATCAGTCATCTCAGTTCTGCCCTCCACCGTACTAACCTAGGGGGGACCCCCTCCTCGGCCAAACAGATGGCCGTCAGTCCGTGTGCCCGTCTCGGTGCCAAGGGAGGCAGTGTGGCACAGCTCTGCCGGTTTGTCACAGTCACGTTCTCCGGCTGCTCCTGCGGTACCCTCCTCCTGGGTACAGAGTCTGGAGAGGCCTGGGTGCTTTGGGCAGGCTTATGCCCACGCAGGCCTGGGCAGATATAGAATGAACAGAACAGAAACCCCCCCCCCCCCCCCCCCACCCCCATTCAAACCAACTATTTCCACTTTATTTATTCAATTCAACGCGGGCAGATCCTCTCCGTGCGCTGTGGGCATGCAAAGGAGCAGAGAGGAGTGGTGTAGCCGCACTAATGAGCAGTGTTTGTCAGTCTGGAGGTGTGTACAGGCTCAGTCAGACAGGTTATTTTCCTCATGTAAGCAGTACGCGGCCGTCCTACACGCTTAGCACCATCATTATCTTCATCGAGTGCTTTCCCGCCATGTCAGTGGGAAGAGGAGCGCCGGCTTGCGCTTCTCTCCTTCCCACCCTCTCCTCAACATGTCTGCCAGATGTCGTCAGCCTACCGTGCTGCCGTCTTCTCGAAGCTGTCCGACGACTGTGACATGTTTTGACTGCAAATTAAATGTTCCCTTTCGAACCGCCAGGCCGCTGGCAGACAAATTGGCAGTGTGTGGTGCTCATCAGTGATTGCGCCACAGCTTAAATGGCTTCTTTACTATTGGGCAATTTGGGGCTCTATAGGGGTTTGCCTTTGTTTACTGTGCTACGGACGGCAGCTAGTTGTTTCAGTGGAACTTTCCCTCCAAATCATCTCTCTCTGTCAAGTCTGTCATGCGGCGTTCTGAACGACTCATGAATAACATAAAGCTCCCGACTCCGAAACGACATGACATGAAATATGTAACATTTCATCGGAGCTCATTGTGTAGCCGCACCCTACAAGAGCCCTGAATTCCGTTTGAGAGAAACCGTTGCCATAGTATATCTACTGTAGTAGTCGTCATGGTAATTCAACATGGCCACACACGAGGAGCCTAATGGACGTATATGTGTATATATATATATATATATATGCAGTGTGGGTACAAAGAGCAGGGCGTTGCTCTTTCTCCCGATCGGTCGGGAAGGTGAAAAGGTTTGGGAGTTGATGGACGTGGTTCCGGCCGGAGCAGGAGAGATTGAAGTGGATTAACAAGAGGCTCCATGACGTTATCGAGCCGGGGGGGGAGGGAGGCCGTCCCATTTCGCCTGAGATCAATATAGATCCAACCCAGTGGCGTCTCAGCCCAACGAGCCGGATGACGTAAGAAGCAGAGGAGGGGGGGGGGGGGGGGGGGGGGGGGGGGGGGGCGAGTGAGGAGACCGCCATTAGCTTTGCATGTGATTGCTTGGAAGTCAGAAATAGGTAATTCAATATGGACAGTCACAGGGGAGGGTATGAAAGAGGCTAGCTCGCCTGTGGGTTCCTGTGAAGCCGTTATTTAACCCCCTGTTGGAATACTCACTTATCAATGTTCCTGACACCCCGGGGACTTAATAACTATTTCCTTCTCTCTCCCCTACTTTCTCTCTCTCTCTCTCTCTCTCTCTCTTTTCTTTCATATAGTCCATCGATCCAGCCCAGCAGTTCACCTGGGAGAACTCCAACATGGAAGTCAACAAGCCAAAGAATCGTTATGCAAATGTCATCGCCTACGACCACTCCAGAGTAGTGCTCACCTCTGTAGACGGTGAGAACCTTTCTACTGTGTGACTTGTTTAGAGAGCATTCACTTACTGCCAAATAGCCGTTGACTACAGCTTGCTTTATTCACACAAGTAGATGCTTGTTTTTCTGTACTGAGTATTCTAAATGTTCTGTATTCTGACATGTTACTTGATACTGTATTTTATGAATAATACACCAAATGGAAGAACATTCTCCATTTCCTACGTCTTTTTTTTTTTTTTTCTTCAACGTTTGTGTCGGATGTCTGTAATCTCATTATACCCCTCTGCTCCCCCCCACCCCACCCACCCCCCAACTGCAGCAGTACCGGGTAGTGACTACGTCAACGCCAACTACATCGACGGCTACAGGAAGCAGAACGCCTACATCGCCACGCAAGGCCCTCTGCTGGAGACGCTGAGTGAGTTCTGGAGGATGGTGTGGGAGCAGAGAGCCAACACCATCGTCATGATGACACGCCTGGAGGAGAAGTCCAGGGTGAGTACCTGAGTGGATCGAGGCGGCGGGGGGGGATGGGGGGGGGGGGGGGGAGGGGAGAGGACTCTAACCAGGATGTTAGCCATATCCAGAAATATTCAATTATTTGTAATCACCAATTATAAAGAAAATGTCTTTGTTAATCGACCTATAGAAGGTATTATTAGCCAACTTGGATTGCTCGTTCAACACCTCTTTTCTACTAATAAAGTCTGCCTCCTGCAGGTCCTGCATACATTCCTATCCCCTCTATCTCTCTCCTGGAATGTCTTTTACACTGCCCTGTTGTTCTAGATAGCAGATTATCTGCCCTCTTGCTTTGATCGCACGGGCCTGATGAGTCACGGCCCGGCCCAGGCTTCTGGAGGGCAGAACCTCCACTGCTGCCCTTCACTGACTCACTGACTCACTGCGCACACACAAACCACGCTGTCACATATGACATCATGAAAAAGGCCACGACTCCCCCCTGCATGAGGGAAGATCTCGGTCTCCCCAAGCAGATAAATCCCAGAAGGTCACATAGGACAAGGAGAACATGTAAATGAGACATGACTCATTTACAAATAGTGAAGGCCTCGTTCCCTCCCCCCATCATACGTACGTCAAGGGCCGGTGGAGACGTGACATGTGATAGGGTGTGCATGACGTGTGGGGCAACAGCAGCAGGTGATGATGCTCACGCCTGCTTTTCTTCCCTGTGTGTGTGTGTGTGTGTGTGTGTGTGTGAGTGAGAGTGATGAGAAAGGAAGCAAGGGCAGGTGATGCTCTGGCCTGGCCTGCTCTATTTACCTGTCACTGTCAGAGTGTATCAGCCTGATGGAATGAGCAGCCCTAACTCAAAAACCAATACATATTAATTACAGTGGTGACTGTAAATCCATATGTGTGTGTAAAGCAGCAAGCAATCACTCTCATCCAATGGGATTTACCAAGCCTAGCTATTACCTCTTGTCTAAGAACACCCAGGGAAATGTCCTCTACAGGAGGATCTTGGCTTGTGGAAAAATGTACGCCTTTTCTCCTCG
>NC_139672.1:4942711-5175211 GCF_951799395.1 Argentina silus | reverse complement strand
TGGCAGAATAATTGTTCTTCCTCTGAGGAGTGCTCACCAGGAGGCTGAGGACATGTCTACTGCAGGCTGTCAGGAGCTCTGCCAGGAGGAGAGGCGGGTGCCAGACGAGGCGCTCCTCTCCTCTCCTCTCCTCTCCTCTCCTCTCCTCTCCTTTTCACACCCAGGTGGACAGAGAAGACGTGTCTGTTCTATTGTGAGCTCTGATGACCAGCAGGAATGACAAGTGGTTCTTCTCATCTTCCCCCTCTCCTTTTTTCCATCTCCTCTCTGGTTTTGCACCGTCTCCTCTTTCCCTTCTTCTGAGTTCTGCTCTCCACTCCCCTCCCCTCCTCTCCTCTCCTTTCCTCTCCTCCTTTCCTTTCCTCTCCTCCCCTCTGCTCTGTCATTTCTTTATTTGTGTGAGCGGCGCCCTGAGCACACTCTAATCTCTCAGTTCCACATTATTGCCTTGCCACCAGCGCCTTCATTAGTTGCTCACCCGTGGCTCCATCTATCTATCTGTGTGTGTGTGTGTGTGTGTGTGTGTGCGTGTGCGTGTATGCCTGCGTGTGTGCGCGCGCACGTGTGTGTGTATGCACGTGCACAGGCACAGGCACAGGCATGTATGTGTATGCACTGTATGTGGCATGAATGGGGCTCAGTGTACTTCTCTCTGCCATCGTGCCCGGCGCGCTGCTGCCACCTACAGGCAGGCCGCATACCTCCCTCATCAGGCCAGAAGTCACGTAGGAAAAAAACCTAAACCTTACCATCCCTACCTATCAGCCTCAGCTTTGTTGGACTCAGCATTACACAACGCAGTACGACACAACTGTGAACACCATTGAATGCCTTTACGCACAGTACCAGTCAAAAGTTTGGATATACCTTCTCATTCAATGGTTTTTCTCTATTTTTTTTTATTATTTTCTACATTGTAGATTAATATTGAAGACATCAAAACTATGAAGGAACACATATGGAATTATGTAGTAAACAAAAAAGTGTTAACCAAACCAGAATATGTTTTATATTTTAGATTCTTCAAAGTAGCCACCTTTTGCTTTGATCACAGCTTTGCACACTCTTGGCAAGGTGTGTCCAAACTTTTGACTGGTACTGTATACTGGAGTAGTATAGCTGTGTTCTAACAGTATAATAATACGTGCCATTTTGCTGACGCTTTTATCCAAAGTGACTTACATTGCAATGAGTGCATATTTTTCAGTATATATGGTCCCAGCGGGAATCAAACCCACAACCTTATTATACCGTGTTGTTAGCACCATGCTCTACCAACTGAGCCACAGAGGACCATTGGACTAACAGGAAGTGTTCTCTCTCTCTCTGTCACGTCCACAGAGCTCAGAAGGCCTACCTGGCCACGCAGGGCCCACTGGCCGAGACCACAGAGGACTTCTGGAGGATGCTGTGGGAACACAACTCCACCATCGTAGTCATGCTGACCAAACTCAGAGAGATGGGCCGGGTAGGACACACACACACACACACACACACACACACACACACACACACACATATATACATACACACACAAGAACACTCACTATACATACAGTTATATAAGCAACACAAACAGACACTGTCTGTGAGATGGCCCAGGAAGAACAAACACACACACACACACCCTGTGCCCTCTGTTTACACTCCCTTGTCTCTCCCTCTTCCAGGAAAAGTGCCACCAGTACTGGCCAGCCGAGCGCTCTGCCAGGTACCAGTACTTTGTGGTGGACCCCATGGCTGAGTACAACATGCCCCAGTACATCCTCCGAGAGTTCAAGGTCACTGACGCCAGGGTACGTGCCCAGCCCCAGCCCCAGCCCCCGCCCTCACCCCAGCCCTCACCCCAGCCCCCGCCCCCGCCCTCACCCCAGCCCCAGCCCCCGCCCTCACCCCAGCCCCAGCCCCCGCCCTCACCCCAGCCCCAGCCCTCACCCTGCCTAGTCGTCCGTCTGTCCGTCTGTCCTCTGAAGGCTGACATGTGTGGAGGCACTGCCAGACCTGTCTACTGGGTTTAGTCTACAGCATGTCTTATGTCAGGAGTGTTTATGATGGTATGTATGATTGCGTGTGTGCGTGCGTGTGTGCGTGCGTGTGTTGGGGGTGTATTGTTGTTGGCTCTCTTTCAAAAGCCCCCCCCCCCCCCCCCCCCACCACACACACACACACACACACACACCCTCCCCAAGGCCAGTGCTGGATCTCCCTGTGAAGCAGTGGATTCTCTTGTCTATAAATAGGCTCTCTGTCATCAATCCAGAGTATAAAGCAGCAGCACTTTCATCCGACACACACACACACACACGCACACACACATGCTCATAGCCGGTCACATGGTTGACAACACCCAGGTGGTGTGACTATTAGTGTGTACTGAATACATTCACAGAGAGAGAAGCCAGCGGCTGTTTGTGTTAGCTACCTCCTGAGTATATAAAGGTTAGGTGTGCCTTAGTGATTGGTGTGATTTTGAGAGGTGTTGTTTCCACTCAGGCTCAAAGCTGTAGGGATACACCTTGAGATGATTTTAACATCCTGTTCTCTCCCTATTGGTTTCCTCAGGATGGCCAATCCAGGACAATCCGCCAATTCCAGTTCACTGATTGGCCAGAACAAGGAGTGCCAAAAACTGGGGAAGGTTTCATCGATTTCATTGGCCAAGTGCACAAAACCAAGGAGCAGTTTGGACAGGACGGACCAATCACTGTACACTGCAGGTAAGGACATAATTGCCCAGCCTTTAGATGCAAGCATGCAGGCATTAAATACAATACAATACAACCTTGTCCCCTCAGGGCAATTACTTTAGCATTGTATCAGTACATATACAACATTTATTGCCAAGCAACCATTTACTTAATCACAAAAAGGGGTGTCCTTGTAACATGCTGAATATTAGATATGTTCTTCATGGATCATGTTCATTCATGTATCATGTATGAGGTATGTAACGTGTGTGTTCCTCTCCCTCAGTGCCGGGGTGGGCAGGACCGGCGTCTTCATCACCCTCAGTATCGTGCTGGAGAGGATGAGGTACGAGGGCGTGGTGGACCTCTTCCAGACCGTCAAGACGCTGCGCACCCAACGGCCTGCCATGGTGCAGACAGAGGTACCGCCGACCACACACCCGTTGTTGATGTTGATGTTGTTATCAAAGAGGGGTTATAGAAGTTAAAATGGTAATGGTAGAGGTTGGTAGAAGAGCTCAGGTTGAAGTTGCCACTAATATCGTATATTGGATAATTTATGCCATTTAGCTGACGCTTTTATCCAAAGCGACTTACATTGCAGTGAGTGGATACATTTTTCAGTATATATGGTCCCAGCGGGAATCAGATTACCCCTAGCTCCAATCCCAACCGTAACAGTAAGGGTGGTAATAAGATGTCAGTGGTTAGGGGCAACTTCTACTCACAACTTCTGTCACTTCTCCACATGACTATTCTCAACCATGTCTCAGAGCTCCACACAGTAGTAACACTTCCCCCCTGTTGTTTGTCCCTCCTCAGGACCAGTACCAGCTGTGCTACAGGGCAGCGCTGGAGTACCTGGGGAGCTTTGACCACTATGCAACGTAACCACTCCCACCAAGCAGCCTCCCTGGTCAAACCTCTCAGGAGTGTGTGTGCCAAGTGTCAACATCTCAGCCACCTTCCACCCACCTGATCCTGTCCCCAGAGCTACCAGAGGGGGAAGAGGGAGGTGCTACGCTACCTATTGACGGGCTCAACCAATCACAGAGATCTACACAGAATTTACCACCTTAGAGATTGCTTTAAAAACAAAAAAACTTTACCTGACTACGACAACTCTCGTTAAGGAAGCGACGGTTCTGACGGGCGATCTGTTTTTTTGTTCTGTATACGCCAACCTCCCCTGTTGTCAAAGGCTACTGGTAGCACTAAGAAATGATTCTTATTTTTGTTCTTATTTTATTATCATTATTATTATAAAATATCATTATGAAAATGTTCTTATTTAGTTATTTTGTTTTTAATAATCATTTTAACATCAGACATTTATTTTGTCTTAATGGTCTTAATGGCCCTGCATATTTTCCATAATCGGTACGTTTTTTTTATTTGATATATAGGTTGTTTTAGCACAAGGGACATGTATTTTTAACACGTTCCTAGATACTAATACTGGAGAACCACTGTTCTCGAAGCTGCTGTCAGTTTTTCTTTGTACCATGATTTTATTGTTTATTCTCATGTATGTTTTGGTCTTATTCAGTTCAATGGAGCGGGGTTCACTTTGATAAAGCCTTTTTACTTTGCTGTTTCTTATAAAAACTATGAAAAAAGTACACGATTATTTCAAAGTATACACCCGAGGTAGTTATCCTACAGTATATAAACACAGTAGCTAGCGAAAAAGTGAATCAACTAACGAAGAACTTAATCAGTCGTGTACAGAACTCAAAGAGCACATGATTTCAACAGAAGCCTATGGCGCTGAGGCCTTCATATCTCCAAACAGAGACTGAATCTGGAGACGATACGGACAGACTTTTACACCCAATGGGAGTTGAACAACAACTTCCTGAATCTCTGAATATTGTGCCCCTTTAGCCCCTCCCCTACCCTTGCAGCCCATTGGCCCTGGTCAGTCCGGTCAGTCTGGTGTTGAACCATGTAAGGGCTGAAGGACCAGGAAGTGGTTGGGTGTTGAGGAGAAGCAGCCATATATAGTGGCACCTGTACAGAATCAACCATTCCTACCAGAGGGAGAGAGAGAAACGGAGCCCTTTGGAACCGAACCTGCTATTATTTTATACAGAAATATAATTATAAATATATATATATATAATTATGATTAATTATATATATGTACAATTATACATAGATATATACACAGCTTCAACTATATTGTTAAATGATTCACACTTCTTCTCTTCTTGACATACCAACATTGAGAACTACATACAGAAGCCTGCTGTCATAAGAGTGTGTATTAATGGAACCACCGTTGTATCTACTGTACTATCATAGCAACCTGACAGCCGGTGGTCCTTCTGTAAAAGGTGGACAGACAGCACAACCCTACCAGTGGACGTCACCCCAGCACCAGCCATCACACCACTCAAGCACATCTGTATCCACAGGCGCTCGTGGGGACGTCCAGGCCTAAAAGGGGGACTGAACATGCTGGCGAAAAACACGTTCATTTTTACCTTGTGAATGCTTTAGTGCTGTAGGGGTTCAATCTGTTGTATACACAGTCTGTTTTCTATTTGTTGATAAAGAACTGGAATTTAAAAAGATGTTGCTGGAAAAAAAAACTCATCGATGTTAATAAAGTTGAATAATTGGGTTTTTGTACAAATCCCCGTTTGTGACGTTTCTTTTTTCTTACATTATAGATTCAAATGATTTCTTTAATTGTCTGTTGAGTGTTGTTATGTCTAGGTATGTGCTTAACTACTTTATTTTATAGAGACATTAACACATGGTGTATTAAGCTTCCTACATTGATTTTGTATGAGTTACATTGATTTTGTATTGGTACAGGCTACTTGGAGGACAGGCTACTTGTAATGCATAGAATGGAATGAGGTATTGATACTATTCCTCATGTCATTCCATGCATTACAATGAGCCTGACCTCTGATTTCAACCTCCACCAGCTTCCCCTGCGCTATAGTGTGTTATCACAATACCATTATCAGCGGTTATACATGTTGAATCAAGGCTGTTTTCCCTGTGAGTATCTTAGACTCTTTATAGAGAGACATCTTAGACGACAGCATTCTCCTTCATGACAGTCTCCCGCTCCTACGCCCTAAACCCACGCCAAGTGGTCAGATGGTCTTGAGGATATTTTGTTCCTCAGCTCAGTGTGATGTCTGTGTGATGAAGACTTCTCAGGGTAGTGTAGCTGGACACAGCCCCAGTCTCAGCAGAGCGGAAACCTCCAGTGACCTGTTCATTCTCTTCAGCTCACTGGCTGCCCAGGCACTGTCCGCCATCAATGTAGCTGGAGGTGCCAGCATAATAGTGTTGCAAAAGAAAGGAGTCAATAACAGCCCATTTGGTCTATTTGTGGTTGTGACAGCAGACAAGACACTGCGCGACAAGCCTGCCAAGATTCAACCAGTCAGGGCGCCATGTAGTGGGTGTACCATTTTCTATTGGATAATATACATTGTAGTAAATTAACCTGATCGGTCATCTCAGAGGACATTTGGAATGTTGATGTTGTTCATTGTTACAACAACAGCTGCTGATTTCACAACCTTCCAAGCTAAAGATCATGGATGATGCAACAATACGGAACCAAACTACCTCACAATGGTAAGAGGTTCCATCTGTATATAAAGTATTATCAATGTTATAGATCCTTCACATTCAGAAACTGCCCCCTGGCCTGCTGCTCTCCCTCGCAGCATGTCCTTGTCCTTGCCTACGGATCGCCCAAGACACGGCCCGAACATCTCAGGGTGCTCTCCAGTCGTAACCAAGTCTCCAACATCGTTGTCTAAAGGGGACGCAATGAGTAATCAGGATGGGTAAGATTCGAATGTATTTTGAAAATGAGATAACACTCTATTTTACAGAAGTGAAAGGTACTAAGAAATATCATGGTCAAATGGTAATTACAGAATAGTAACCTATCTATTTCTTGTTTGTTTTACATTGTTGATTTCATTGCATATTGAGATGCTAAGAAAGGGTACTTGTCCTGTAGGCACTTCACTAAATGTGCTGACCAATCGAAGAAGGATTGCAGTGAAACGCATGACCTGCATGAGAGGATTGCGTTGCAGTTGGAGTATTACCTGTCTGATGAATACCTGGGCGATGATGGGTTTCTCCTCAAACATGTGCAGAAGAACAGGCTGGGCTACGTCAGCCTCAAGCTACTGACGTCCTTTAAAAAGGTACTTCGGTTCCTCCCGTCTTCATAGGTGGTCCTCTCATTCACCTATGAGCATTAACATATTATTAGTGCAATTTACAATGCTGGTGAATATTCTCGAGAAAAAGAAACCACCTTAAATGAGCCTATGTAATATTTCAGATGAAGGAGCTGACAAGAGACTGGCGCGTCACTCTGGCAGGAGCGCGCTGCTCTGAGGTGCTGGAAGTGAACGAGGAAGGGACCAAAGTGAGGCGGCGGGAGCCTGTTCCAAAATGGCTGCTGTGCGCCCCCACCAGTAAGCTTCTGCTAGCCTGGAACCTGTTTGGAGAGCATACAACAGGAGAGGACCTAGATCAGCCCAGAGTCTTGGAGAGAGCTCTGAGACTGTTTAGCATGCACGGCAACGTCACGTCCCTCCGTATCCTGCGGCCTGGCAAAGAGCTGCCCGTGGAGCTGAGGCGCCATGCTAAGCGTCATGCAGTGCTGGGGCAACGGGTGTGTGCCATGGTGGAGTTTGACAGTTTAGAGGGGGCTCGGAGGGCCTATGATGCCCTGCGGGCAGAGGAGCAGATGTCTGAGGGCCGGGGCGTGTGTGTGGCACCCCTGGGAGGCCCAGGGTCTCGCTCATCCCGCTCCAACCAGGAGGGAACAGCAGAGGAGTGTGAGGAGGACCCAGAGGGGTGCCCAGAGGCGAAGCTGGGCCAGAAGAAGCTCAAGCAGAACTCTAAATGTCTTATCAGCTTGGTGAGCTCCATGGAGGATTCAGTCTCACAGAAGAGCTCTGAGTCTGGCCCTGGCTGTGGCTCTGGCTCTGCTCTGGGCCCCTCCACCACCAGGGCTCCACGGAGAGTCCAGCGCCACAAGTCCCTGGACAGCCCCCTGGGGAGCCAATCATCCTCACCCTTCAGGAGCAGCCCTGGTCTGAACAGGTCTGGAGTTGTTGGTGTTGGCAGGAGCAGGTGCTCAGGTGACTACGTCCAAGAGAACATGGTCAGCCCTTGGGTCCTGCGCCGCAAGGTTGCAGCTGGCACTGCCCACCCTGAGGACCCAGGGCAGCTGAGGAGGCCCTCCCTGCCACAGAGAGTGGTGCGGCAGCCTCTAGGCCCCGATGACACCAAGGGCTTCTATGCTAACAGGGGGAGAGGGAAGTCTATACAGCCCCGTTGACACCAAACAACCCCCTTCTGGATGACAACAAGGGAGTTGATTCCCTCTAGAGACTCTATTTGATTTGACCAAAACATTTAATAAAAAACATTTTTCATATTTACAAATTGAAAACATTGTATTCCGCTTTGTCATGGAAATGGGTGTACTTGTGAAATTGTACGTCTGTGTTGTGTAGGTTTACAGGACTGACAGGTGGGGGCGCTGTTAGGCAGCTTGATAATGTAGGTCCAGAAATGAGAGAAATGCAACACCAATGCAACACCAATGCAGCGCTCAGGGAGAATGCTGCATTTATACTGCATGCTGTATCTGCATCTTACTTATCTACTGTTAACAGTATCACAGAAATATCTATGTGAATGAATACTATTATGCTATTATACTGTTATTATGCGAAGTGTTCTTATGACTTGCCCTAGTGATAGTTTCAAAACACCAGTAGCCTCTGTGTCACAGAGCCTGGTCGCATCTTTCATGTATATTTTCACGAGCTAGATAATAACATCATTTTAAGTAATAAACCTAATTTCAGCTCGCAGTCAAAATAAGCCTGGACTTTCCCAAGGAAGTGTCCAATGCATGATGTTGAAGGGTGTACTCAAGGTCCTGCTCTTTGAAACACAATACTCCATATATTATAGTATAATAATATTTATATTATGAGTCTGAGTAATAATAATATTTATATTATTATGTACAATATATAGTATACTTCTATAGAATGATGTGTGGCAACAGTTGACTTGAAATCGTTCACAAGACATACAGTATGAGGTTAATACGGTTTTGTGTTTTTTCTGCATTTCCTTTTCAAAATACACCTGAAATGGAATGTAATGTTTACAAATCTACTGATTGAGAACATCCTCAAAACCTAAACAAAGAATGATTTTGTTCACAAAACCCCAGTGGAGAAGATTGACCCTATATTTGCTGGTAATTGATCCCATGATTTTACGAGCCATAACTTACTTTTGCTTGTTGTTTATATCCTGGTGTACACAGTATCAGTGTGACATTATTGCTGATGTAATCTCAATAGCCTGTTTTGTAAAGGAAAACCTCCTGTAACAACAAAATATGGGACAAACATCTGGGGACAATATGCTAGTTGCAGTATTTATTCAGCCTCTATTCCAGGAAGTTATTGTGTACAGTTTTTCACTTTAAAGTGAATAACCCTATGGCCAGGAAACATTTCTTTAATGAAACACATGTGATATTTCATAATACTTCCTCATTGCTGGACATCATTAGCCATATGTGTGTGTTTATGAGCTTTGTGGTGATGAGTCATGGTGAATCTGTTGTTGAATTGTGTGTCTATGAGGCTGTGCTTGTTGGCTGCCACCTAAGCATACTCAACATTCCCATCTTGAGAAGCACCAGGTCGGCTATCCTCTCGTCAGTTTATGATATACAACAGTTATACAAAGTTATATGACACTTTTCATGGTTAGGAGCAAAGACAGAAAGAGAAACAGACTTGTTTTCGCTTCACTCTACAGACAACACAAAGTCTATGTTTTGGGTCACCATGGCAATGAAACTATGGCTCTCACCTGAACACCTGTTGGTTTGGATGCATCAAAGGACTGCCTGTTAACAATGCCTTGTAATGGATGTTGAGAAATCAGTGGATGAGAGACATATCATTTTTGCCATTATGGTCCAAGAGTGACTCATAACGAATATTTGCATGACAGCAAGATTACTGCTATCATTCTGCATTAATTTAAGATAAAAGCACCCGTTGGAGCAATCCATTCAGGGGCCATAATTTGCCCATAAATTAATTTCACCAAGACCTTAAAATAACTGTTGAATTCGAAATTTAAATCATGTTGCACACCTTCTTAGTAGCATCACTTCACCCCTGGAAAAGTCTCTTGGCCTTTGTTTTTGTATGACAGTTCATTAGAACCTCACACATTTCACTCCTGGATGGGGTATTTATTTGCACTTTAGATTAGAGAACAGGATACTGTCCTAAAGGCCAGCCATCTGCTCTGCATTTGCTCTACGCTGCTCTGAGGGCTCAGAGGGGGAAATAGTAGCTTGTATTGGAGGAGAACCTCTTGACAACTATATCCCTGTTTTTATCCACTGCCAGCTTCCAGAGTGATTCATTGTAGAATGTTACCCAGTGTTATCTTTCATTGTAAGAGCTACAGCTATTGTTTTACCATCCATTTGATGAAGCATCGTAAAAATAGACATCCTTGAAAGGTGTGAAAGAGGGGGTAGAAGGGGGGCTGCTACCTGCTTTACAACCATCACACCTTTTTTTCACCTATAAAAGGACAAGAAAACAGGCCAACTGGTCTCACCTATATCTACAGCAGCCATTCCTATGTTGAATGGCAGACATCTACCTAGCAGAAGGTCCATCTAAGCTTGCCCAGGCCAAAGCATCCTTTAGGGGTCCTGTAGTCAGAGCCAGGGAGATTATCATGTCAAACGTAATCTGAGTCGGCCTGCAGGCACAGCTACGGAGCAGGAGGAGGAGCAACAGTTGGGAGGAGAGGCATCGGAGCGGCACACGTTCCAGTTAACTACTCTCACACACCCATGTGTCCAACTCACACCGTACCCCTCCGCGCTCGTAGCCTACTGATGAACCGTCTGATGGCAGGACATGCAGCTCTAGAGGTAAGCACTGTAGCCACAGTGGAGGCATAATAACACATGGTGGTGCTACTTAATCAGTTGAGGTGCTGAAGTTGTGATCTAAGGATACTGTGTTAGTCGTGTATGATGTTATGAGGCTTTACAAGACTTAAAAGTTACACTGTCAATCAGTTGTTGAGCTGAGAATATTTTGGAGATGGTAAGGGAGGAAATGTAAAACTATTGTACAACAAATTTGTACAAACACTATTTTATAACATTCTTGGTGCCCCTGTGACATCAGTGCTTGTAAGACACCTCCTGTTTGTTTCAGGTCAAGTAGATTGTGTGCTCTCCTCATCTAGTCTATCAAAGGAGGGAATGGATGTCTGGATCCATCTGTATGGAGAGAGGAGATTTCTGGAGTGACGCACCTGCCTCTTTCGGACAACATCACTCTATGCACCCTGCTATGGCTTATTCATTGAACGAAAAGCATGAAGCACAATCATCACTTCAAGCAAGGTGTGAATTTTAATCATTGCGACATAACGAATATATTTGCTGGAGTGTCACCATAATAAATGGATAAAAGCGTCTGTATCAGGTCAGCACACCCACATCAGAAGGCTCCAAAGCACATGGCTTCAGATGGGTCCATGGGGAGTACAAGCTGGTTTCTTTCCTTCTCCTCTACCCCATGGCTGTGATGGTGCTGGAGATCTCCTTCAGCCAGCACTTGCCTTGAGGTCAGCTATAGACGACGCCACGCTGCTAAATCTGGATTAGCCGGGCAAACGGTAAGGACACATCTTTTGTAAGTATAAGCCGGGGCTTACTGGGGAGGCGGTATAGGTGATGCTGACATGGGTGGCTCCAGCAGGCATCGAGGTGCCAGCAAACACTCTGTGTGGATTATCTTCGTCAAACAATTGCTGCTTGATTCAACCATATCTGACTGTGCCATACGGTGCAGCCTATCAATTTGGATCCTTTCTGCGTGATTTTACGAGTTTTGAGAAGTGTTTTGTCTATAACCATGCTGATTACACGTTATTAAGCCTATAGTCACTTGAGCCTTTTTAAACTATGTTAATCTGGGCACCAATCTGTCTTATTTTACAAGCCCATAGAAGGGCCAAAATAAGAGACATTTTGGTTGACTCTCACTGAAAAGGGCTAATTAAGTAAATTGTCACTCTCAACTCAACCTGACCCTTTCTCAAAATGTCAGATGTAAAAACGCATCTCAGATATTTGATACATGCTTTAGCATGCTCATGAGAGTTGTATTCAACCAGTGCCAAGTGGAAGTCATCACAGACTAAAACAAACACCAACATATTTCATGTGGATACATGGATTTGCAAAAAAAGAGCTCTGGCGTCGGAAGGTAAGCAGTAATGCGTCAAGTTGTAACCCCAGCATACAGTAACATCTCTGTTTTGAAGCTACAAACCAACAATGCCGTGGTGTGACGGCCTTATGCCAGGGCTCATGAAGCAGCCTGGATATGACTGCCATCCTACGTCAGACCAATGTCCGGGTCAGTCACACGTCAGAAGATGGCTATTGCGTGGGTGTTGTGTCTCGTTGGGGCCAGCTCACATATAAAGGGATAGAGCAGTGGTAATGGATTCCATGGAGGTTCCCCCTCCTCCTCTGGGGTTTCCTTTGTCCTGCGTTCATCCGTCAATCCCGCCACCTTGACAGCTCATGGTTCAGCTGTGCTCCTCGGGGCTTACATGCATCACTGCTGGGCTCAGGTCAGCACTGATTAACCTGTGTCAACCCATGACAGGTGATAGCAGGGATTCCCTCTGACGATGTAGGTCTCCACAACTTCACAGCGCACCAATGTCCAGTTCAAGTGAACTCAGCACTGACGAAAATTAAACATACTGTGGTACAGAGTGGTAGAACATGTTGAAATGCACAACACCAAAATAATATGGAAGTGCTGTTGTGTGTGTTATTACAGGCCTCCTGCTACTGGTTCAAACAGCGTAGTCTTTAGCACAGAAAAAAAACATAGTTTTAGCCTAGTTTCAATTATCCAGCTGTAGTTGATTGATTGAACCCTGGCATGCCTATTGTAAGGCCAGGATAAAGCCTAATCTCCAGCCTCATTGCTATTTTGGCTAAATTAGGATCTGGTGATGGATATAGAACAGTGTTCTTCAATCCTGTTCCATGACCTGTTCCAACACTGCACAGACACACATGGCTCAATAAATCATGGACTTTATTTTTAAATTTACATTTAAGTCATTTAGCATCCAAAGTGACTTACAATAAGTACATTTGTCATTTATGATTGGTCTTGGACCATTTATGATTGGTCTTGGAGAAGTAGTATATAAAGCCCTGTTGGCATGGCTGTGCCCTTATAGAACCTCTTGTCATGGTTGTGTTCTTATAGACCCTGTTGGCATGGTAGTGTTCTTATAGACCCTGTTGGCATGGTAGTGTTCTTATAGACCCTGTTGGCATGGTAGTGTTCTTATAGACCCTGTTGGCATGGCTATGCCCTTATAGAACCTGTTGCCATGGTTGTGCCCTTATAGACCCTGTTGGCATGGTAGTGTTCTTATAGACCCTGTTGGCATGGTAGTGTTCTCATAGACCCTGTTGGCATGGTAGTGTTCTTATAGACCCTGTTGCCATGGTTGTGTCCTTATAGACCCTGTTGCCATGGTTGTGTCCTTATAGACCCTGTTGGCATGGTAGTGTTCTTATAGACCCTGTTGGCATGGTAGTGTTCTTATAGACCCTGTTGGCATGGCTGTGCCCAGAGTGGTATATTAGAAGAGTGGCCCCAAAGAAATTACTGGAGGCTTCAAATGGTTAAAAAAAATCCTTCCTGATTTAGCCAATATAGATTTTTTATTGTACTTTTTTATAAGACTTTTTTATAAGACTTTTTTATAAGACATGTAAGTAGGTGGGGCTAGCAAAACAGTGGATGAAAAAAGGCAGTTTCAGCCCCAAGTAAAACAATAAAACTACCACATATTTGGAAAATCTCTCTCTTGAATTGGTTTAATCACACAACTTTAAGTATAGCTAAGAAGTTTCACAGTTGAAATTAAATTATCTATTCAGTTCGAAAATTATAATCTAAACTAGCAACATTTCTCAGACTGACTACCCAGGCAAGCAAATGGTTGCCTGGCAACTTGGTGCATAGGTTCGCGTGAAGGAACTATTTGGCATGGTTGTGCCCTATGGTGGCTTTAACCCTGAGGGAGAGGTGTCTGCAGATTAACCCTAAAACACAGGGCAAGGCCCGGGTCCTCCACCCTCAACCTGTCAATCTCTGGTGTTAACCCACGTGACAGCAGATAAACCCAGCAGGCATTAGTGCTAATCCAGCCCTGACCTTTGGAGTATGTCCCCATTATCTCCCAAACACTCTCTATCTGTCCCCGCGCCTTTTTGATGCTTAGTGGGTGAAGGAAGGAAGAGAAGGCCTCTTCTTGGACAGCCTCAAACTCTCCTTTCACTGCAACCAGGAAGTAAACACAGTAGGTGCCTTTCTTACTATTTGCCACGCTCATTATTCAGCCATGTTGTTTAGATAATAATTTGGAGGTGTTGGAGGTGTGAGTAGTTAAAGGGGCAACTGGTCACATGGGTGGAGCTCAGTGGCATGGCAAGGTGTGTGGGTGGGTGGGTGGAGGCCACATGTTGGGGTATAACAGACACCCAGTACAGTCCTGTACCTGTGTCTAATCTGAACTGGGCATCTCTGTTAGGCCAGTATCACCACAGTAGCTTCCAAGGAACCATAATATTATGTAACACAGATTATCGACCATCACCTAATAGTCAATAATAGTCGATAACCTAATCCACGATAATAAACAAATCGTGGATACCGACAAAAATAAGTGGAAATTTGTTCGTATATCGCTTCCTGCATGAGGCCCAATATGACGTACATAATTGTTACATGTCATCTATTGGGGGAGTACATCTGTTTTCATGGTACAAAGGACTTTTTCATTCATACAGTAATCATGACATACAACTTGGCTGCAGGCTGATGCTTCTGTCCATGTCACCCTATTACTCAACTCAACAGTTCACAACATCGTCACCACAGCCCTGGCTTTTGTCCTCATTTTGACAGATCACAAATTATTTTCCCATTTTTCAATGACCACTTTTGAGAGGCAGCATCTGGTATGTGAGGGAGGGAAAAAGCAACATAATAAAAATCAACCACAAGCTCAGCAGAATGACTAGTGACCCAATTATCTTCGCACAATATAAATGTGATCAAAATGACACTTGTATCATTCATACACAGCGTTCTTTGAAACGGACCAAAAATCTGGTTGGATAAGTGCCTAATTATGACAGAAATTTGGGATTTATGATGTATGCTTTTGTGAGGATGGCATCTTCACACAGACAATGCAACTGGAACAATGAATAAATATATTAATTGCGTTAAATATATGTATTAGAAAACTTGGACGTAGCTTCTTCTCCATCAGTCATCTATTTCCATAGACCAGCTGTGCAAATAATCAGGTTCACCTGTATCTGATTGAATTGTTTGTCTCCATTGGTCAATTGCCTTGTGATACTGTGTTCAGGTTTGTTTAGTCCAGTCATGTATCATGATGTTAATCACTGTATCTCCCTAAATGGAGAATCCTGGCTTTCACTTAGAAAGAAAATAAGTTGAACTTTCAGTTACCCTCAGGAGATGCTGTTCCATCTCTTGTACATTACAGTTTTTTTTATATATATATATATATAATTTATGCACCTGTGAGCTAGTTCCAGTACTCTTTTGCACCGGAGTGTTCTGGATCACATTGGGAGTAAACTGTTATGAGATGTTCTGAAAGGCAGACATGCTACATGCTTTGTAGCAAAAAGTTTGACTTGTTTTTATAACCTTCTTGGCATTCATGCGGCTTAAGGTACCGAATGACTTTGCCTTATGCCTGTACCTCCATAGGCTCACATGTACTACTCTTTATTCCCTGGGATGGCTCTGTCTATCTGTCTCTGTCTTTCTGTCTGTCTGTCTGTCTCTGTCTATCTGTCTATCTGTCTGTCTCTGTCTTTCTGTCTGTCTGTCTGTCTGTCTGTCTGTCTGTCTGTCTTTGTCTTTCTGTCTGTCTGTTAGTCTGTCTCTGTCGGTCTGTCTCTGTCTATCTGTCTGTCTATCTGTCTCTGTCTTTCTGTATGTCTGTTAGTCTGTCTCTGTCTGTCTCTGTCTGTCTCTGTAGGTCTGTCTGTCTGTCTGTCTCTGTCTATCTGTCTGTCTCTGTCTCTGTCTTTCTGTCTGTCTGTTAGTCTGTCTCTGTCTGTCTCTGTCGGTCTGTCTCTGTCTATCTGTCTCTGTCTGTCTGTCTGTCTGTCTGTGTCTGTCGGTCTGTCTCTGTTGGTTTGTCTGTCTGTGGGCTTGAAAGCTGAAACACCTGTTAGCTGAAGAAGTGTTCCACTCAATCATACTTGTCCATGGTCATCCTAACAAAACAGTCACGCCCCTGCCCATGTCGGTCAGAGTTGTGTATTTATGTCTGCAGCAGTGAGAGCCAGTGATGGATATTAAATGCATGTCTTGATTAATGGCCCATGAAGCTCATAACAACCAAGTGTCATTGATGCTCACCTCGTTTATTGAAACAAAGTGCTTATGAACCGCAGATGGGAGCATTCTCTTCCCAAGCACAGCAATTATGGTGATCAAATACCTGTTTCTGAATCAGTTTTTGATAATAACTCCCACTTAACTTTTTGGTGTCTTGATGATGACTAAGACTTCGGAGAAAGCGGCCATGGGTGTAGAGATGAGACTAAATAGCACCAACAGCAAGCTGACTGTGGCGCATTCAGGTCCTATGAAGTCACCAAGGCTCCAGTCCTGTGTAGTTAAATGATTCAGACTTATTAATAGACTGAGAAAACAATGATGTCACCCTTTGCTGTAGCTATCATAACTAGCTAAGTCTGTTCAAAATTAGACCCTATTTATCATATCCACAGCACAAGCAAACAGTGAAAGCTATAATCATGGGTGGCATAAGTGGGGTACTGAACCAACAAATACAGGATGAGGTTCCCTATTGAAGGACTATCAATGTAAGCAATTGAACTCAACAGTCAAGAACTAACTTCAGACATGCGCCAGGATCCCAAATATGTCTCTGCAGGCCAAATATGTCTCTGCAGCAGCATCCAGATGTTTGATTTACTTATTCTGAATCAGACAAGGTCGTTCAGGTTGACATTTGACCATTTCCCTCTATCCAAGGTGCCTTGACCCTATGGCAAACCACTAAGAACTAACTTCAGACATGCGCCAGGGTCCCAAATATGTCTCTGCAGGCCAAATATGTCTCTGCAGCAGCATCCAGATGTTTGATTTACTTATTCTGAATCAGACAAGGTCGTTCAGGTTGACATTTGACCATTTCCCTCTATCCAAGGTGCCTTGACCCTATGGCAAACCGCTAAGAACTAACTTCAGACATGCGCCAGGGTCCCAAATATGTCTCTGCAGGCCAAATATGTCTCTGCAGCAGCATCCAGATGTTTGATTTACTTATTCTGAATCAGACAAGGTCGTTCAGGTTGACATTTGACCATTTCCCTCTATCCAAGGTGCCTTGACCCTATGGCAAACCACTAAGAACTAACTTCAGACATGCGCCAGGGTCCCAAATATGTCTCTGCAGGCCAAATATGTCTCTGCAGCAGCATCCAGATGTTTGATTTACTTATTCTGAATCAGACAAGGACGTTCAGGTTGACATTTGACCATTTTCCTCTATCCAAGGTGCCTTGACCCTATGGCAAACCACTAAGAACTAACTTCAGACATGCGCCAGGGTCCCAAATATGTCTCTGAAGGCCAAATATGTCTCTGCAGCAGCATCCAGATGTTTGATTTACTTATTCTGAATCAGACAAGGTCGTTCAGGTTGACATTTGACCATTTCCCTCTATCCAAGGTGCCTTGACCCTATGGCAAACCACTAAGAACTAACTTCAGACATGCGCCAGGGTCCCAAATATGTCTCTGCAGGCCAAATATGTCTCTGCAGCAGCATCCAGATGTTTGATTTACTTATTCTGAATCAGACAAGGTCGTTCAGGTTGACATTTGACCATTTCCCTCTATCCAAGGTGCCTTGACCCTATGGCAAACCACTAAGAACTAACTTCAGACATGCGCCAGGGTCCCAAATATGTCTCTGCAGGCCAAATATGTCTCTGCAGCAGCATCCAGATGTTTGATTTACTTATTCTGAATCAGACAAGGACGTTCAGGTTGACATTTGACCATTTTCCTCTATCCAAGGTGCCTTGACCCTATGGCAAACCACTAAGAACTAACTTCAGACATGCGCCAGGGTCCCAAATATGTCTCTGCAGGCCAAATATGTCTCTGCAGCAGCATCCAGATGTTTGATTTACTTATTCTGAATCAGACAAGGTCGTTCAGGTTGACATTTGACCATTTCCCTCTATCCAAGGTGCCTTGACCCTATGGCAAACCACTAAGAACTAACTTCAGACATGCGCCAGGGTCCCAAATATGTCTCTGCAGGCCAAATATGTCTCTGCAGCAGCATCCAGATGTTTGATTTACTTATTCTGAATCAGACAAGGTCGTTCAGGTTGACATTTGACCATTTCCCTCTATCCAAGGTGCCTTGACCCTATGGCAAACCACTACGATATAACGCTTGTTATATCATATCTGACTAGACGTACGCTGGACAACTCTTATAGGAGTATATATGTTTTCACCTGTGGAATACAGAGATTACAGGTAGAGTTATTCTATGTACTGTATTATCAACCTGATGGCACTATTAGATAACACTATTGTCTTATTCTAACCAAGGGAGAATACATCAGTCCCGACTGAAGAGTCCTTAGAGTCCACCTCTCTCATATCCAGTCTGGCAAAACACTTTGGACTGAGGACTGGTCTGGATTTGTTCTTAGCCACTGTCAGTTTACCATTTCCTGGTCTGGGGAAATGTTTTGCTTAAAAAATACTAATGAGCTTATAAAACCTCCCAACTGCTTGTCATTTGAAAAATGAAACGAGAGAGAGGAAATGTGGGATAATTACTTTGAATGGACAGTTCCTACTATAGCAGAGTACCACAGGGGAGGGAGGAGGGAGGACAGGGGTAACAGCGTGTGTATATACACATGTTCACAGAGGGAGTGGCCCCCACCATCTTAACACAGTAAATAGGTGTGGCTTAGAGATTCCTGTTGGGGAATGATTTTTTTTTTTTCCTCTCTAGAACCATATGACTTATTGCACCCACCACATTCTTACATGTCAACAAGTAATGTAGGGTTTGCAGGTTTTCGTGAACTTGAAGCTACTCATTCTGGAAGACTAAAAGGAATCTGACAGCGATGTTAATATGTAGGCTGACAGTTACTGTAATCCCTCAGAGAATAAGTGTTGTGTTGGGAGACAAATCTCAGTGAGGTTGAAAAGATGTATATATTAATATGATAACAATTAAGTCATTGTTTTTAGTTTTATTGAGGAAATGACAAAATACCCTTTATTCCCATACCCATTACATGGTACATGTGTAATTCGAACAACAACAAAGCATGCTCCCTGCCACTTTTCTTTTTAAACAGCTGAGGGATGGTTTCTGATGGGACAGTTGAACTAAGCTCATGAGGTTATAAGTTATATTCTTTATATATATATATATATAAATAATTCATTTAAAATGAAACAAATGTATGTACCAATTACAGATTGCCCCTTTAAGCATAAAAGCATAAATACTAGGTTAATAATAGTCTTCGTACACCAAAGCCAAATTTGTTATACTGTAGTTCATAGGATTACGAGTGGTAATTGATTTACATTAACACGGAGGCAACAGTATGTTATGTCTAACTGGCTCATTATGTCTCTGTTCCCTGGCAGAGTTTCAATGCTCCTCCACATTCTAAGATGAAGTTATGGAAAGGTGCCACTTTTGCCTTCATGCTCTGTGGTGCAGCACTGTCCATCCTCATCACTAAAAACATGGTTACGATTGGACCAATAAGACTTAAACAAAGGATCAAAGCTCAACAGTCATCTCCATCAACATCATCATCATCATCACCATTGAAACCACCATCATTAGCAATGACAAGGGAAATATCATTATCTTCATCATCTTCACAATCACCACAATCATCATCATCGTCCAAGACGATGGGTGGGCTCCACAGAAGAGTGCGGACGGCAGACGACATCAGCTCTCTCCTCTCCGAATGTAAGATAAACTGTTTTTGTCTCCCTTAGCAACCAGGCGGCTTCAGATGAAGTGCCGTATAAAAGGGTTGTCAGGTCTCTGACAGCTGGCTTACTACCTCTCTCTACAGTCGCCATGTTGTTTATAGAACATGTCTTTATTCTTCCCAATAAACCACAGTCACTTAACACCTCACTGGCTTGCCGAGAGGGTAGTTTAGAAATACAAGAATTGTGTGGTACTTAAAGTGCCCTGAACATGGTGGAGATTAAAAATAATATTCTGGTTTAATGTGTTAATTCCCTTGAAGCAGCACCTGCCAGAAGGAACATGTTGGATCTCACGATTCCTCTTCATATGTTGTTGATAGGTCCTTGAGTTTCCAAATATTCTTAATTCTCTGGAACATGATTCATAGACCTGTTCATGTGTAAGCAGCACAATCATCAGGAAGCACAGTCCACTGTACCTGATTGTTTTGTTCTCTCCTTTCCCAGTCTCCCACCTTCTCCAGAGCTTCTCAGATGGGGAGCTGAAGCAGGTTATTGGGACTCTGATGGACAGAAATATCCAAAAGGAGCGTCTGGAAGAGAGCCAGGAGAGCCAGGAGAGCCAGGAGAGCCAGACCAAGAGGACTAAGAGGGCCAAGAGGAGACTAAAGCCCTGCGCTCTGCGTGAGGTGCAGGTCACGGTGAGCGAGCTGGGCCTGGGCTACGTCAGTGACGAGACACTGGTGTTCAGGTACTGCAGCGGCAAATGCACCATGCGCAGACGCAACTACGACATCACCCTAGAACACTTGAGGAGGACGGGGGTCATCAGGAAGGGGAGGAAAAAGAAGGTACGGTACACTCCGTGCTGCCGGCCAATCACGTACGAGAAAGATATCTCCTTCCTGGACAACAACGCCAGATACCACACGTTACAGGAAGTGTCTGCAAGGCAGTGTGGTTGTGCTTGAGCTGGTGGCGTTGGTTGGAGCCACAAGACTTTCCTTCAGCGAAGGACAACAACCGCCTCCACTCACATGCCTGCTACTGAGACTAAGTCCCCATGGATAGGAGACGAGGTGGAGGATTAAAGGGAACAGGTTCAGGCCTGCACACCCACAGTACGTATGTGCTGTATGTCGACCTGGTTAGAGGCAGACTTTGCACCACCCGTGTTATGGCCACATGGAAAAGGTTGGCACGCAATCACCTGGACACTTAAAAACTATTGTGTTTGTGTGGTGAGGCAAAGAGAAACACATCTGTGATTAAGATGATCTGGTGAGACTTACTCGTATACCTGTGTAGTAACATTGTGGTTATTGTAGTAACAACTTTGTTTTCATATGAATGGTAATAAAACTGACAATTGTTGTTATTACACAAGTGTATTACGGTGCTACTACACAGGTATAGAAGCAAGCGAATGTCAAGTGTTCATTTGAATACAAAACATGATGGCACTCTGGATTTGTTTTCAGGCTTGATACCCACTTTTGTATGTTATGTATAGATGATCAACTAGGAAAATCTCCCTCACATGGGAACACTATCAAACAACTTTCTTTCGTCCATCATTTACTAAGAAAACCAAATTAAAAAAATATCACAACATTTCACCGTATCTACTCTGACATTTTGAGATATTATTAGGGATATTCATCAAATAGTATTCCAACAAATTCCATTTGAGCCATTTTATCAACTCAGACCTTCACAAAATGACTTTAACACACAGAAATGTTATCAATCATCCTCTGCAATTACTTTCCTCAAAGCATTGCCAAAACTATTTCAACTAGAGACCACAATCCATTTACAGAATCAACTTGATCATACTTTGGAATGATTACATTTCTGCTAACAGGTGTTTTAATTCTCTGGTCTCTTCGGCATCGAAGTGCTGACATATAATGTGAACAAATACTAATGATGATACTTCTTGTGCTCCAAAAATGCATCATTACATGTATTTTTCTTGTATGGTCATCATTCCTTTTCAACGCAAACTCACTGCAACAATTCCGTAGTGTTACAGTTGGCTTATTCTGCAGTAAGCACTGTGGTTACACTCAACAGGAATGATGCAGTGCATCTCTGTTATGGATAATGTGTATTTATTGTAAATTATGGTTTGCATATTTATTTAGAGACAGCTTATCCATTGAGCAATTGTGCCAAAAAATGTTTTATCTTATAACTGTTGAATAAACATTACCCATTTCCCAGGGTTTGTTGGTCGTCATTCTGCCTCTCTCTGTACACAGTTTGGTCTCTGTCATTATGTGACTTCAACTGATCATAAAAAAATACAAACAAATACAAAAATAATAACCTTAGTACCCATACAGGTCACCCGGATACCAGATTTTTCTTTTTAACATCCTTATATTTCCACTGTTATGGCATATCCAGATGTGACTCCATCCATCCTTATTATAACAATTATTCTAACAAGCATCAGGCCTACAGTCATTGTCAATGGGCCTACAACAGGGCCTACAGCCTACAGTATGACTGACTGATCCAATCAAACTATCACTACTACGATGGATTTGAAATCGCACTAGTGGAACCAAAAATAACTGAGACCATCTGTCTAGATAGAGGTGCGTCCATGCATCTGCAGGTCCACGGTGAGCGTGCCTCTTAGGGTGACTGAGGGGTGAGAGACAGACACATTTGCACCAAAAATCTAGCACACAGCAGCTTACACATTTCAGTTTACACAGAGACAAAGGTCATTTAAGTCATCATATAGAAATACAGAACATCATATTCAATAACGACTTCATTAGGCACTAGGTGATCAAAAGCAATTAAAGCAAGGACGACCTTTTAGGATGTATGGTCCAACAGCACAATGCCTCACCTACTCATAGTTATCCACAAGAGGCACTGGTCTCTAGTAACTTTCTCGTAGTATTGTGAAAAGAAGAGTAAGGGGCGTGATACAGCCTGCTCTACCGACACTAACGCGCAATCTGCAAACGCAACAGGTGAGAGACCACTAGATCAAACTTTTTCTCCTCTGCAAGCGCGTCTTGCGACGTCAGTCTTTAGGCTATTGACACATTCGATATTATTGTTTTCTTATCAAAAAAAGATTTACTTTTTCTCAACATTTCCGGTGTAGGCTTTGAGAAATGAGCCCTTGTTGTGTGTTGTCTGGGCAACTAGGATTAAACTATGCATCGAAATTATTTTTGCCTTATAAACAGCATTAAACGAAAGAAAAAAATAGGTGAAATACCTAAGATATGCAGGCCTGATACAATATGAAAGTGTATATTTCCTTCTGTTTCCTTATGTATTTGCTTCCTTCTGTTTCCTTATGTATTTTGCTATCAAGTAAGCTACCCAGCTTCCATGGATACCGTTTATTGCAGGTCACTAGGGACGGGTCTCTTCTTTTTCTCCTTGCCAACGTAATTTGTTTGATTTCACTTCCAGTATTACAGCCCCACTACCTAACTCTAAGCATCGAGTAAGCAGATTCTGTATTTTGTTGTACTGTATCTGTGCTGCGTTTCCAGGAGACATGGCCAATACTCAAGAACCACTGGAGGGACTGAGACAGCAATGTCTGGCCAGAGGATCTGCTGGGATAAAAGGATTGGCAAGGCAAGTAGAACCAATCAAAGGACAAAACAAACCATTTAGAATCCTTTATTTATCTTCCAGTTACGTTCATTCTGACACACAAGGGAAAATTCTGACAAAATACAGTAAGTGGACAAATACAGTGTTCATGGTAAATAGGTATGGTTGGTATATGGCTTTTCTTCCCGCCCTTCCCTAAAAGGACCTTCCGTATCATGGATGATGACGGCAGCAAGTCCCTGGACATGCAGGAGTTTCTGAAAGGACTTGACACTTATGGTGTGACCCTGAACAGGGACGAGGCACAGCAGATCTTCGTACTTTTAGACAGGGATGGTAGTGGCACCATCGACTTCAATGAGTTTCTGGAGAATCTGAGGGTTGGTAGAGTGACTATTAAATTAACCACAATTTAACAATTACTAAATCTTGATAATCAGTATGTATGTGTTAATGCATTATGTAGGCATCATGATCATGTTAATCATTACAACTGGACATCCTTATATTAGTTACCTGATAGTGGTTTTCAAATACATGATTAAGTTTAACAGTGTGCTGATACGTTTCCATTAGCCTCCTATGTCCAGCTGCAGGAAGCAGGTGATTTCCGAGGCCTTTAAGAAGTTGGACAGGACAGGGGACGGAGTGGTGACTGTGGAGGACTTGAGGGGCGTGTACAACGGCACAAAACACCCCAAATACAAGAGTGGCCAGTGGACTGAGGAACAGGTGTTCCTCTCCTTCCTGGACAGTTTCGATTCCCCCAATGACAAAGATGGCAAGGTATACTTGTAATTTACTAAAATGACCTTTTTAAGGCATCAGGTTTCAGCAGGCAGAGTGTTTAATTTACATAGAGTTGACAAAAAGGGCTTTTGCACACCTGTATGCTCTATTCGACAAGTGTGTAGGAAAAGCGTGCCTCTTAGGGTGTAGAGTAACAGGAGTAGAAAAAAAGAGGCTCACACCGTCTCTGCTCGTGAGTGTAATAAGTTGTAATATGAGCAACGTTTCAGCCAGAGACCTTCTTGAGGCAATAGAGTTAAATTGAATTACATAGAGTTAAAATTACCTAGAGAGGGTAGTGTTAGCCCTCCCCCTCGCCATGTTATATATATATACCATTTAGCTGATGCTTTTATCCAAAGCGACTTATATTGCAGTGAGTGCATACATTTCAGTATATATGGTCCCAGCGAGAATCAAACCAACAACCTAAGCATTGTTAGCGCCATGCTCTACCAACTGAGCCACAGAGTGCCCCCTGGTCCATTCTGTTGCCTGTTCTTGATCAAGCTGACAGTTCCATATCCCTCTCCTGCAGGTGACGAAGGAGGAGTTCATAAACTACTACAGTGGAGTGAGTGCCTCCATTGACGAGGATGCGTACTTTGCAACCATGATGCGGAATGCCTGGAAGCTGTAGATATGAGCCCTTACCAACGGGCACTAAGGGCTTCTCTTCTACTTATCTCTTGCACTAAACTGCTATACATATAGAGCAAATTATCATTTAGAATCTGAAAACGTTTCACATTGATTATGAAAGTAAAATAGTGAAATGTTTTCAGCTTGAATGTAACACTTTTTAATCCAGTGCCACGCCCTGTTCTGCATTCAAGCCAGCTGAATGACTATAAACGTTTACTTTTGAAGAAATTAGTTTTTTGGCCTGTATGATTTTATTTAGCTGAGATATCTCTCTCATGGTGAATACATTATACATATTTTCTCTAGTTTGCCTAAACTCTCCCATGTGCCTCAGTTGATCACTCCTTCAGTGTTGTACCTGTGTGTGCCTCCATAAGTCATCACACCATCCATACCAAAGTAATGAATTGAGAATCACCAGACCTAAAACATCTGTTACCCCATATTTCTCTCCAGCATTCCTCATGCTTTTTCCTAGGCCTCTAGTGCCCCCTGGTGTACACTGCACACATAACTCAACTTGACACTACACTGTCTGAAATGACTGAAACAAGGGATTTGATAATAATTGTATTGACTGTTTTCCTACTGGTACATTGTAATATTGTTGCCGTTAAGAAAGTTCCTATGTCAGATTTTTCCACAGAGCTGACAGAAACAGTTATATATTCATCATTTAATTGCATATGCTTGACAGTACTTGAATACAGAATTCCATGACAAGAAACACAAGTCATTCCAAAATGTTTTATTTTGTAAAGAGGGGGAGACATTGAAGGAGTTGAGAAACATGGTGCTCTACTAAATGATAATATATTCAAATTTACATCATGACATTCAAGGGTAGTACAGTTGTCTGAATGCACTCAAAATGTCCACACACAAAATAAATCTTCATTCCAACTTGTTTTCTAAATGAAATGAAAATGGATAAAACGTTCATATAATATTATGAAATAAAAAAATACGGTATCAACACAATATAAACCCTCAAGATGTTGGGGAAATAAAATCCATTACATGCAGAATGTCGACTGATTTTGAGTTAATTTCTTGAGAAACATAAAACGAACAAAAATATCCCATCAAGATCAATGACTATTAACACAAAGTCAGTTAAATTTAGAGAAACATTGAGGCGAATCCTTGTTGCGCCCATTGGTTATCCTTGGTGTATTAACCCACAGGAAGAGAGCCGTGGTGGTTTTAGTCTTTATTTATTACTTTATTATGTACTAGGTCAATAGGAAATAAACCGCTATCATTGAGGACTGAGTGATGCTGGCTAGCCAATACAAACAGTGCATATGTGTTAGATGCCTAATGAAAATGATGAACCAAAAATAAATTACATTTCCAGAAACTACTCAAGAAATGGAGACTGAATGGGGGTAAGGGATGGTGATGGTGGTGGGGGTTTGGGCGGGGGGGGGGGGGGGGGGGGGGGGCATGTTCAAATAGATGTACATACAATTGACCGGATGACTAGTCAATATACGGTGACAGGAAGAGCCCCTCTGGAGGTGTGGGTCCCAGAGGTATGGTAGTAGAGAGTGAGTAAAAAGGTCCCAAAGTAGAAACTGCAGTCTATGTGCCATACCATAAAATGTAGAGGAAAAACACCCTCACACTCATCAATATGATGAGCAGCCAAGTCCCAAACCAAAGCTATGAAGTCTTTTATTTTTGCAGTCGAAAAAACAAAATTAATCGAAAAACAAAAATAAAACACAAACGGAGAGGAAAAAAAATGTTTTGCAACTCCAGATTTGACGTTGAATGCAGAGAAAAAATGAACTGCACGAGTTGTTGGGTGAGACACTCCGGCACAGGGGGTTTTAATTCCTGGAGCTAGACTTCTAATATCCAAAAGTACTGGTCTGAAGGACCCATGTTGGTCAGGGGTGTCCATAGAGACGCCTGCAGCAAAACGCCAAGAGAACAGCATCCCAGCAGGCAGTCCTAAAGGGTGCCGCTATGTGCTCCCCGCCGCTTGGGCCTCTCCTCCCTCTGAGTTACCTGTCGGCGTGAGAAAGAGGGACACACTTAAGAAAAGGCACCTGGACAGTGAGCTGTGAAATACATCAGAATATTCTAAAACCCAGACACAGTATTGTTGGGCATTAGCTATCTCAAGGTCCTCAGTTGGTAGAGCATGGCGCTAACAACGCTTAGGTTGTGGGTTTGATTCCTGCTGGGACCATATACACTGAAATGTATGCACTCACTGCAATGTAAGTCGCTTTGGATAAAAGCGTCAGCTAAATGCCATACATATAATGTATTAGACGCATGGTGGAACACACACAGTTTCCCCACTGAGACTGACCTGCAGCAGGAGTGGAGGCTGTGTTGGCGACCTCATCCTCGTCACTGTCCTCCTCGTTGGACTGGGGCACGTCAGCGCCAGGCATGGCTGCAGCCGGGGTCTCGGGCTCCTGGTCCGCCCTGCTCTTCAGAGCCAGGATACGATGGTGCAGCGCCGCAGCCAGCTGACCTGTGTCCTTCGAACTGGCCTGGAGGACACGGGGACAAACACACACACACACACTGATCACACACACCAGCCACATCTACCAACGCCATCAGCCAACTGAGGTGTTTAGACGGACGAATACAATGTGCTTTGCTATCCATAAAGACGCAATCTGCTTTCAACTTGAGTCACACACTGGTCCGTTAACTACGGAGGGGAGTCTTTCGTTGACGGATGACAGATGACGTGTCCAGTTGTCGTTTTTTAATGAACAGAAGTCCGTTTAGAGGATTAAAAAAAGTGTTATTTGAGTTGCTAGGCTGCTTCAAATTCCACGGTTCGAATCAGATAGCAACTTCATACTTTTACTTTATTATGTTCTGACGGAATAGTGTGGCCGGGGGCATGAGGCTTAATCCATTGTGTGTGCGCCTTTCCAAATAGATAAGATTACAGATTTGAACGTAATGTGACGAGGGCTAGCTATTAGAATAATTCTGTAATAATGATGCTGTACCGATATTAGAAAGACTTTGACCCCCTGGTCCTCTGTGTCCAA
The DNA here is from genome assembly GCF_951799395.1 of Argentina silus. Classification (NCBI taxonomy): domain Eukaryota; kingdom Metazoa; phylum Chordata; class Actinopteri; order Argentiniformes; family Argentinidae; genus Argentina; species Argentina silus. The sequence goes on along the minus strand of NC_139672.1, from coordinate 5,147,242 downwards.
GGCAGTGATGCGGACGCTCTTCTCGCCGGCCTTGTCCACCTGCATCTGAGGCCACAGCTTGGTGTTGAGGATCAACCGCAGGCTGCCCTGGGTCCTCATCACTGGACAAACACAACCAGATAAGTCTCAAGCTTCATCAGCTTCAAAACAGAGGTGAACACGTTCAAACAGGAATTGACATTTCTGTATCCATTAGCACAACACAAACCCATGAACTGAACGGTTTTAAAACATTTACGTTATTCCATTTACGCCAGTAAAGAACACTCAGGGTCAGGTCTTTTTTCCTAAGCTGGACCTCTATTGGTCACCGTTAACCAACCACTCGTGTGTTCAAGTGAGTCTGGGTACCTAGACGAGACTGCAGCATTCCGTCATCTGTCGACGTCATGTCGTTGAGTCTCAGCAGACCTCGACCTCTCTCTATCCACGACTGTGCGGCCTTGTCAAACACAAACAACTTGCATTGTATCTGAGGAGACAGAAGACGAGCCATGACACTTCTTGCTGAATTTTCCACATTCATTACAGATCCTCGTACACTTGTACCTCATGAGGAGCCACAGAGACTAAATCGCCAACCTGTAAAACATTGCTTTCTGATTCCTCCCCGGTTTTAACGTCTACTTTCTCTAAGATGCACTTCTTGGCTGTGGCTTTGGTGTACGCTGCTGCAGACTCCTCCAGAGACTCCATCACGCTGTTCACTGCAATGAAACACAACACGCCAGTGTGAGGACAGGCCAGAGGGTTTAGCACTTGGCCGTGGTGGGGATGGAGAAGCCATTCATTCAGACGAAAAAAAACGTAACGATTGCAAAGAGATAGGGGAAGCCCGTAAAAAATGCCATCATTGATTGCAGATGTGGCCGGTAAGCCCCACACAACAACCAGTGCTTTAATAGGACTCATCCTTCTTCCCCTGCTTGTATACATGCTGGGTGGGATGGAATGGGGGGTAGTGTGAGGTGGGTTTTTCTTACCCTTCTCCGGGGTGTTCTCCTGGGAGGAGGGTTCAGACACGGGGGCAGCTGGCGCCTCTTTACTCTCCTCCACTGACGACTCACCGCCCTTAGGGGGACTCTGCAAAGCACAGCAAAATCAAGCATGCAGCATCCCTATCTGGGTTCCAGTAAGGTCTTGTTTCATGTCATTTCAATGGCATGTGGCCCTAAGCCAAAGAGACTGCTAAGCAAACGATCTACTCACCAGTACTCGCTCAGACATATTCTGTCCAAAGACAAATTTCGCTCCTGTGTCAGTATTGTTTGTGGCATTCTTTGTGGCATTCTTTGAACTGGAAAGGCCAAAATAACACAGATTAGTCAGAGTAGATTCGTAGAGCAGGCAGATTGTTTGCCAGAGAAAAGGTCTGAGAGCAGTCATGTACAATCCTACTCTGCGGACACATTACCTGGGGGTGCTGATGTACTGTAAGAAATAATTAGTGCCCTCTTTCTGAGAATCTTTCGACTTGCCATCTTTACTGTTCTCTTTCACCTAGGGGGAGAAAAACAAATATTTGAAAATAAATAGTGTAGTAATTCACTTGGGCTAAGAGACATTGAAAACAACTCAAATATTAACTAGACTGTACTTATCATTGATAACCTATAACAACTACTTTTATTTACTATATTACAAATTAAACAGAGCCACAATACTCTTGAAAAATGTGAAGTGACCGGTAAAGAAAATCTAAGGGGGAAAAAAAAATCTTCTACCTTTGCTCTGTCTTTGATATTTTGCCCAAATACAAATGAGGACTCTGCAGAAGAATCATTCTCTCCACTCTCCTCTTTCTTTCCACTTGCATCATCCTCCTCCATTTCATGTTTCTACAGGAGACAAATATAAAAAGGCATTATAAAAAACTATACAACAACTAAAGGATTATAGCAGTCTTGGAATAATGACATTCCAAACAGACCCAATGTTCTAAAGCCATTTCCCTAACATAGTTATAATGTAGTCAACATAGACAACAAATGTACTTTAAGCACTCTACAGAAAGAGCCCGGTTACAATACGCCCTGCTAAAAGCAATAGCTTACTAATCCTACCGATATGAAACACATGAGCGCCCAGTCCCTGTCTGGTGTTGGCTAACATTCCCTACTCCTCACCGGTGACTTGGCTGGGCCATCTGAGTGCTCCGTGTTGTTCAGAAAGATGGATTGTCCCTCTGATGTCCCATCTGACGACTTTTTCACTCCGTTGGTCCCACAGCTGGAGTCTACAATTATACAGATGGAGGGAGAGAGAGGGACAAACAGAGGGTGAGTACATGTGTGTGTGTGTGTGTGTGTGTGTGTGTGTGTGTGTGTGTGTGTGTGTCGTGAGTAGGACAGCGGCGTGACTTCAGTGTTTACTCACTGGACTGGGTCTTGGCAGGAGGGGCCTGGAGCAATGCTGGCCTCAGAACACTTCGCTGCTGCTCCTTGGGTTTCTGACTTGGGACACCTGGAAGAGAATCTGCTAATGGATTGGATCTGACTTGGATATCTTTAAAACCACTTCATAGCTCAAGAGGTCCAGAGTACAGTAATCCATCCATGTCAAAAATCCATCTACATTTATCAATAAACATATTGTCCTTGTCTTTTCTATTTCAATACAACCATTTCAATACAAGACAGAAACACAGACTGCACTGCATAACAACACACACACACACACACACCCACCTGAACTAGGTGCCTGCCCATGGATAAGAGTTGGTGGTTTTAGACGAAATCCCACAGGCTTCTCTTCTGGTGAGGTGAAAACACGAAATGTAGAGTACGAGTTGTTAAGAGAGATCCCTAAAGACAGAGATCCCTTTTCTGTTTGTTTTAATAGGTCTCGCTCTCCTTCAGGAAATGGACTTGGCCTGCCTTCCGCACCTCCGTAACCCCGGGGCACGTTACCATGGCAACCCCGATGAACCCAGAGTTGCACTGCTGTCCCTGTACCCTGTAGCATACCACAGATGCTTCAAAAGGCCATACTGTAATCCAGTTCCCTACCTGAGCACTTTACTTGGCCGGGCTGTGCTGGCTGCTTCATTTGTGTATTAAGAAAGATGGAAGTTAAAAAAATAAACACTACTCACATAATTGGAGGCCTACTTGCAGCACATCCACACATCTCTGTAATAAACAGAGCTACTTTTCCAATGCAGAGTCATTATTTGAGGGATGCCATATCAATCACTGATGAGGTAACTGTGACATTCCTCTGAGGAAGTTGCTTTTGAGGAAAAAAAAAGCTTCTAGCATTGTGACTGCCGATAGCCCCTGGTCCTACCATAGATTACTTTATCTTACGATGACTGATGGATAGATGATTCACTTACTTCACTACTAAGTCGCTTTGGATAAAGGCGTCTGCTAAATGCCATAAATGTAAATGTAAAATGTAAATGTCTTGCATATAAGCCATAGTGAGACTCGAAGACTCAGTGAGTGAAACCAATCGCAGTTTACAAGTCTCACCTGGCTCCGAGTCAGAATTTCCAGTTGGAGACTGGCAGAAACTTGAAGGCATGAAGACATTGTTCTTCGGAACTGCAGAGAAAAAGAGGGAGGCATTAAGCACATCGCACACGAGAGGAGCAGAAACGCCATACGAAACCACACAAACAGAAACAGGGAAAGGCTTCTCTGATTGAGTCCGAAATCAAAGATTTGCTTCATTACCAGAATGTGAGGGTGGGAAAAGTGTTAACGATGAGGTCCTCTCCCTTTTCACTGGAGGACAATAACCACCCTCGTCTTTGTCTGAATCTGAGAAAAAGAAGAAAAAAAAAGACTTTTAGTTCAGTTGGTCAATACTTTATGAAATAGGGGCAGTTTAAAAATGCGTACATTGAGCCCCAACCTCTGAAATGTAATTTCAATTGTTTCAGCCAAGTAAGCTAATTGACGTATAAGAACATCAACTTATAGACAACGCCGCTAAGGAATAAAACGTACCTTCTCCATCTTCCGCACTCGATCCATCAGCCGACCGCTAGAACACAAAGCACTGGGTGAACCGTGTATCCCTCTCAGTCTTAAAAGTTACAGCGTGGGTCAAATGATGAAGTGTTGTAAGTGGACAAAACAGAATACGGGCCGGCTTACCTTCTGTGCTTTATCTTTTTGGAAAACAAAGACTGGTGGCGCTATGGCAGGCTTATCTGTTCGGGAAGAAAAAGGGAAACACGCATTACAAAGGTTGGCGAGTAATCCGACTGAAATCCATCAACGACATCTGTTGGTTACATCATCTTCACAGCTTCGCTTCTGTGGACTTAAATGTGGTGTTTAACACAGGCACCTCCTCATCCTTCTGCATCACACTCTCAGCGGTGCAGTCTCTTTTCTAAGCCACTCTTGTCTTAAGACACAATGAATGAGTAACCTATGATGAGCGTAGACAAACCATTAAGCCTTTCAGAGGTATGCAGAAATACCTAAAACCAGGGGGACAAACAAAATCATCCAATTTTACACGTTTCCATTACATTTCCCAAAATCTGGGTCCACCACAGTTCACCAACACACATCATCCGAGTTCAGATATCTCTCTGAATAGGAGCCAGCTGGCCATGTTACAAACTCAGTGAATAAACAACTGTGACCAGCGGAAGCAGGCTAAACTCGTTTCCCCCTTAAAAACAGGCCATGAATAACGTCTAATCAAGGTTCAGACAACAAACAAGCTGGCTTAAAATAGAAGGAACATTTCATAACATTGAAAGAATCATCCAGAACAAATTAGGCATTTTGAGGCTAAGATGAATTCCCGTGTAGGGCTACAGTACAACGGTAAACAACACTGACCGTTGGTTTAACTCATCATGTAGGCAACAATGATTTGGATTTGGTAATAAACATTAGCACATGATCAAGCTCACCCCCCCCCCCTATCGAGACAGTATTTATAGCTGTATTACAACAACTGTTGTCATAACAAGCAGTAGCTAGTGGACTAGCTAAATTAGCTAGGAACTCATGGATATTACAAAAGACACTACAAGCGAGTTACTTAAACACAGATACGTACCTTCAACGGTTACGAAACACTGCCTTCACTACGTAGCTAGCTCTCTCTAATGTGTGTAGTTGCCAGTAAAATAATGTGGTGACTGATGAGCCAATACTAGCTAATCCACACGACAGTTTGCTCGCTAGTTTAACTGGCTAGGTAACGTTAGCCATCGGCTAGACCTAGAGAGTGAATGGTTACCTCGCTAGCTAAGCTAACCAAGTTAACACTGACTCCACAATAGCCTCGGTTGGCTGTTTAGCTTTGACAGGTGGCTAGCTAATCAATGTTGGACATTAGTTGGGCTAGCTAATGTGTTAGCCATCTACTTTTCAATGACGTCGAATTGAAAAAGGGAATGTGGTTTTGACAAGAGTGATAGCTAGCTCACTGCTAGGGTGTCCATCAACGTTAGCGACAGACAGCGAACTAGTGAGGAGCATTGGAGGGAAATGTTCAAGTGCGTCTGTCAAAGCTCACAGTATTAGCTCAAACAAATGCAGTGTGGATATCAAGCGACATTTGCTTTGGCAAAGTGCAAACTATGCCTAGCTTACTGTGGCTACTGTAACTAGCTAGCCCCCAAAATCTCTCTTCATCCCCGCCTAAACAGAGCAGTCTGCTAAATTGGCTAACTCCTCCTCCTCCTGTCGCTGGCTACCGTACCGGGGATCAGAAAAGCCTTGCGAAAGCCCGTGGTTTTCTTTCGTATGCAACCGGACCGAAACCAAATTGAGCGCTACACTTCTCTGAAGAGGCTGCGAAACACCGTTTTTTGTTTGACAATTCTGAAATGATACTTCAGTGGTTACGTTGATAACCCCAATAGTCTTTGTTTTGTTTCCTCGCACGGTCACTACTCACCTTCGTTTGCCAAGTCCGCCATTTTACTTTGCTCACACCCACAAGCCACCGCGCATGAAATAAAAGTCCAGCAGGCTGAAACAAAGCTTTCAGGAATACAGTTTACAGTAAAATCTCAAAAATTGCATACCACTGTGGTATGTCCTATGAACTATTATGCTTTTTCTTTTATTGGTGATTCTAAAAGTGTTCAGTCTTACCCACATAGGCACAACTATTTCATCTTTTGGATATTGCACACTCATGTTCATCATCAGATCTGCAGAGAACATTCATACAGTGTGCTTACTTGACCACATGGCAAATACTTTGGACTCTTGTCAAGAGAAAACAGCCAGTCAAAATCAGCATTTTTACCTAACACCAACAGGCTTATACCTCAACACATGCATTGATTTTGATCACACCTATCCAATCCAGTGCCATGCCATTTCAAATCTTGAAAATGGCATGGCACTGGGATGTGTCCAGAGAGATGGAGGGATTTATTTGGGACCAACAGGGGCACCATCCAGGTCTAAGGCCTACTTATCTTACATCCACCACTAGATGGGGTAGTGTACAAGGTAATTCATCATCATCTTAAAATATATTACAAGACAAGAGAATTCTGTTCTGACAATGGTCCAATAAGCACATGTCAGACCACCTTGTATCAAGTAGCCTAGTGCTACATTTCTAGAACTCCCTTTTACTCACTTCACCTGTGTGTTTACAAAATGCAAATTTATCTCATACAATAACAGATCAAAACTATCTTGTTAGTGCCAGAGTGGTACCATGCACCCTTCTTCCTTTGGTCTTTGAAAGTCTTCGTTCCCAGAAGATACTATTTGGGAGTGAGACTCTCCTCATCAGACTTCCAAAGAAATCCAAAATCCAAAATCCACCTGCAAGATGACCTAATTCCTATGATAAGGGATGGGACCACCCTCCTTCATTTACTTTCAATAGCTGCAGAGGCACCAAACTCTTAAGTTGACCTTTTCCCTGACCCTTCATACACTAACATTATTTCAGTTCCTGAAGGCTAATGGAATGTAATTGGAGGTAACTTTGCTTTTACAATGAATAGAACAAACCACATAAAAGCTCTTTTATTTCACAATTCAGGAGAGAATCACAGTTCAACATTTCCCCAAGGCAAAGCCCAAGCCACAGCATGTTCATACACTACTCAACTGCTTAACACATCCATCAAAGCCCAAAACGGAAGATGAAAGTTTCCTGGGCTGTATGCTGTAAACAATGGATCATTCTGATCCTATTACAACCTCCACAGCCTATGTCTTCACCTCAAACATATTTTGCATGAATCTTTCCCATACATGAACTGATGATGTGACTGAAGTATTCTTAACAGGCATGTAAGCTCTGTTCAATTTGTTTGTGTGTCCATCATCTTTTGTAATGGAAATTTATTTTCTGGTCTTACCCCCATTCATTTCCAGCAAACAATTTGCCAGGCTGTGCACCAACGAGCAAAGCATTCATATTCACAGAGACTCCTTTGATATTTCACCTCACCACGCCACCGCTATTATGTAATTTACTTTTTAAAATGGGGATCTTTTTCCCTCTCCCAAAACAAGAAAGAATCACCTCAAGAACACACAACAACTGCTGAACACTGATAGGCAAGTTGAACAACACAGCAGTTCATCAACAACAATCAAAATATATATTTAAGTTACATCCAATTTACAAATGGTTGGATACAACTCTAATTAATTGTTGATCTGTATCAGTGGCTTTTCCATATTTCATTCTGTATTGCATTGTCTTGGAGTGTCAATCATGACTTGCATGACAGCGCTTTCTAAATACATATGTCAGTGAATGAACTCACCAAGACTTTTCTATGCCAAAATAATGTTCTCTTAAATACTGATTAATGGCTTTACAGGTATCGCTTTTTCTCAAATGCATTCAAAATGACGACAACTATGAAGAGCTAAAATAACATATCACATTGTCTACTGGAATGTTGAAGGTGAGATACATCTATTTCATGCAACCTGAATCCAAGTTCTGTTGGCGGTGGACCATCACCTTTTAGAAGTCTTGACAAATATGTCTGCTATTGTAAAAGTTCAATGTCATTAATCTATCAGGATCAGTGAACGTGCAATCATTACCAGGAAACAGAGCAACTCATGCCAACTTTATGTCCTTTTTGTTTTTTTTGTAGTTTTTTTGTAGTTGTTGTTCCTAAAAGACTGCCATAACTTTGTCATATGAAAAAAGCAACTAACAATACGATACAATCGATAGAAGAGTGTCCAGAATTTCCCAGAGGTCTGAATCACTATGTGAATAAATCAGATCAGATTAGATTCATACCTATTGTTTGATACATAGAACTTCTTGGCATTACAGCTTACTCCCACATTCTGTGTGGCAACAGAGAGAGGAAATTCTATGTTTTGTTAAACAGTGTGAGATTGTAGTCAATTGTAGTAACCAGATCCAAAAACAGGAGACCTCTGATGAGAGCAATACCCTGTAGGCAGCAAAGACTAAAACAGGCCCCTGAGATGCCCCTGAGATCATTGGGCAGTGATGTGATGGATGTGAAAGTGACGGAGCAGTGAACAACGCTATCAGATGTCCACTCAGAGCTGCCACATTCCCATTAATAATAACTGTTTCTAGGCTGTGTAAACCAATGGAAACAGCTCTCAAGTAGAAACAGGAGCCAAGAAGCTAAACACAGAGGAGAACATGATTTAACAACAATGCTGACCGAGGGTCCTTAATATATGAGCGCGCTGCAGCTGTCAGAACATGATATAGCCAAAGGGGGAAATGGTTTCCCACCGTTTATCTCGTATATTTCATGTATGAACTAAATGTTGTTGCTCTATCATACGGACTCAGCTCTCTAGAAGTTGATTGTGTTGAGTTTAGAGGAGGATGTGTTAACTCGAGAGAACATTGTTGACTTGTGTTGTGATGCTGGTATGCTGCTCAAAGCCTTCTAGCAAACACTTAAAAAAAAACACATAAAAACCCTAATTCACCCTACAGAGCCAGACAGGTTACACATCCACCGTGGTTGCTGCAACAGTGCTGTAAAGGACAATGTGAAAGGAAAATATTCAAGCCAGTACAGCATGGTTTCCTTCCTGTATTCTTCCCAGGTTTAGAATGTAGCCACTTGATTTTACAATGGAGAGTTCCTCAGGCCATATTGATAACACTGAGACAGGATATGTAATGTGTTTTTATGACCAGATTATTGTTGCTGTATAACACATGGAGTATAACTCCTGAAATGGTCCGGTCAATGTGAAATCTCTTCCTTATTCATTTTTTTGCATCTGCCATTACTAAGTAAGTCTAGGTATGTTGCTATGGGCCAACTAAGTGCTTGATTTGATTTTGTCTCACTGGACCATGAGAGGTCATGGTAAATGAGATCAGGTGAAGCTAACATGAGCCGACACAGCCTCCCAGCTAACCAAAAGTGTAAGAGAAGACACTCTCATATTACCATAATTTTACTGGAATAATAACAAGAAGAAAAAGAAGAAGAAGAAGAAGAAGAAGAAGGAGAAGAAGAACAATAACAATAACAATAACAATAACAATAACAATTATAATTATAATGTATTACATTGATAAAGTGCTTTTAATTATACAACAATAATCTCAAAGTGGATAAAATGAATGATAAAATAAATAATAATAAAAACAAAAGCAAAACAAATACACTCACCGAGCGCTTTTGTTGTGGGGAATGTTTTCTTGGCACACTTTGGGCCCGTTAATACCAATCAGTCATCGCTTGAATGCCACAGCCTATGTGAGTATTGTTGCTGACCGTGTGCATCCCTTCATGGCCACAATTTACCCATCTTCTAATGGCTACTTCCAGCATGATAATGCACCATGTCACAAAGCAAAAGTCGTCTCAAACTGGTTTCATGACAGTGAGTTCAGTGTTCTTCAGTGGCCTTCCCAGTCACCGGATCTGAATCCAATAGAACACCTTTGGGATGTGGTAGAACGGGAGAGTCACAGCTTGAAAGTGCACCTGAAAAATCTGCAGGAATTGCGTGATACAATCATGTCATCATGGACCAGAATCTCAAAGGAATGTTTCCAACATCTTGTGGAATCAATACCACGAAGAATTGAGGCTGTTTTGAGAGCAAAGGGAGGCCCTACCCAGTATTAGTATAGTGTTCTAATAAAGGGAGGCCCTACCCAGTATTAGTATAGTGTTCCTAATAAAGTGTTCAATAAGTGTATATAAAACCATATCATCAAATGTTATTGTAAAACATGTCCGTGTGCTTATTCCAGTGGAATATGCACATGCAGTTCCAACTCAGTATACTGTTTTCACTGTTAGTATACTGTACTCCCCATTGAACTGTATTTTCTCAAGTAATGTAATAACCTGTTATAGTCGTAGTACAATGGTGTGTACACTTTCTGAACTAGGGTTAGAAAAACATACTATTCCACTGTAACAGCTGATCCACAGCCTCAGTGACCATCCCTATTAGGCAACTTGACAATTCAAAAAGCAAAGCCAAGGCTCTCTGTATGTCAGGTTTCAACAGCTGCGTTTGTGTGGATGTTTTATCCCTAAAAATGTTGAAGCATCCAAGTTTCAGTCTCATATTTCATCCTTGTTTGTAGTGTGTTATATAAGACCATGGGTTTTGTGAATAATGCATTTTTTAGGGCATTATTTTTAGGATTATTTCTAACAAAGCAATTTGAAGACATCAATCATACATGCAAATATTGTGTATGTCAAAAACTTGAATTGAACTTGAATTAATTATTTAATGGGGCAATGTTCCTTTCAGTTCATTGGATGGCTTTTCTGCTTTAAAGAAAAGTAAAATGTGTGTGTGGGGGATTTAAACAATAATTGTATTCACAATGACTAACCTATGTCTAAATTGTCAGCCAAAGATCTGGTATACAGTATGGTGAGCACCAAGTTGCAATGGTTGACCTTACTCCTCAACACACTAATTACTTAATCACTTAACACGTTCTGGGCCCCAATTTGCATGTGCTCTGCTGAGCACTATTTGCTGAATCAAATTGGGACCCAATGTATTGCTTAGTATCGTTTCATTTTTAGTATCGATGTTATCTTTTATTGTAGCAGTGGGTGAGGGAGGGGGGAGAGGTAGGTGGGTAGATTTAGCAAGAACACAAAACTGCTTTTCTCGAAAACTCTGTGGACATAGTGTCAAGTCAAAGTAATTATATGCCAAACCCAAATAAAGTTGGACTTGAATCAAAGATTTAAAAAAAAAAAAATGTAGGTGCTCAGGTGCAAAGGTGTGTGGTGGGCGTATTCAGGTAATGTGATCACAGGCAGAGCCATATAAGAGTGCCTCCCCTTCACACTCTAACAGAAACAAGGACACAGCTGAGAAGACAACATAAGGACATCATATACTACAGAATTATGTGAGTAGTCCTGATAGCTGTTTGAAACTGAACTTTATGATGATACCCTGAACAAATGTAAGGATTATTTCTAACAAAGCAATTTGAAGACATCAATCATACATGCAAATATTGTTGCATTCTTTTTAGGGGATGTTGAATGTTATAGCATGTTTTACAGTATAGTGTTACCAGGGAAACACATCAATGGTTCAGTTTAAATGTATCTTTCAGCTAGCAGATATTTAGTGCCTAGTGGAATATTGTGAATTCAGAAAAGGCTGTAACAATTAGGATGAATTTCCTGAATAATGATCTTTATAACTGAACTGAAAAAACATTAAGTTTACTATATTTGAAGAGCAATCAAAATAACACCTATTGGGAAATGTCTATCAACATTAGAACACTAATGTTTCAGTATTAGTATTCTTAAACATAATGTAGCTGCAACAACAAAGCATAGTAAGGAGGTAAACTCCCTACTTGCAAGCAACGGTCAGCCCCCAAACCCCTGCCCGATCACCCCGCTCTTCCACCACGCCTGGCACCGCCGCCTCTACATGGATGCAGCAGTCGCGCTACTCGGTCATGGCTTTTCACTGTCCTGGCACCCCTCTGGTGGAACGAGCTTCCCACTGCTGTCATGACTACAGAGTCACTACCTATCTTCCGCCGTAGATTGAAGACCCATCTTAACTGTCCCCCCTCTAAAGACCACTACCCTCCTGTACAGTTTCTCTACTGTAAATAAACATTTGTGCAAGGTTCAAAGTTTGTGAGTTAATAGAGGACAGCGCAGGATTATTGGTGGAATACTCTGCACAGACTGATAAGGTTTATGGTGTGTACTCAATTTGATTTACTCCTTTACTACTTTGCAGAACCACGACAGATTGAGCCATGCGGTTCAGCGCACTCTTCTTCCTCCTCATCCTGACCTGTCTCTATCTCACCCTGGCACAAGGTAAGCCAGTATAAATACATTTCAATGTGCCGGTCATGGGTTGATTGTCACAAAAGTAGTATTATTATACAGAGAAAGCTACAAGCACTGGTGATCCTCACTCCAGGTCAATGGAACAGCCAAAACACCAGTGTAATGAAATATAAACCTCCTACTCCGCCCTATGTGCAATTTTGTTTGTACATGATAGCATTGTTTGTATTTGATATGATTTATTTGCTTTATTTAATACAGTATAAGTCGGAAACATCGGCCATAGGTCAAAGACTTTCAACCATACCCAGCCTATGTGCTGTTTTGCAGTTTTGCAGAGAGTCTGATTATCAAATCCCACTGTGTGGCTAAGATAGAGATATTGAAGTCTGACTGTCCCTCTGGCCTCAGGGTCCTATGAGGACTGCTGTATGAAGTATGTCAAAGGGGTCAGGAATAGCATCAAGAAGATGGTGAAGAGCTACAGGAGGCAGGAGACAGACGGAAGCTGCAACATCCCTGCAATAGTGTAAGTCCAGCAAATACACACAACAGAGATACAACAGTCCTTGGTGCAGTGGAGACTGGTGGATCTCATGAAATGGAATGAGGAATGATACCATTCCTCATTCCATTCCATGCATTACAATGAGCCCGTCCTCCGAGTTCTACCTCCACCAGCCTCCCCTGCCTTTCTGGTACAGAAAATGGCAACAGCCAAGGAGCTGTTGAGGGACAACAATATACATCTTCCTAACCTGTGTATGATATATAAACCTCTAGTGTTGAATTGAGTTGTTGAATTCAGAGTATGAGAGCCATCCAACTCCTGACACTGACTATACACAGTGGAGGTTCATACGTTTACTCATTACATTAGTATGTAATGTATGTAAATAGTATGTAATCTATTACTCATTACATTAGTAATGAGTAATAGATTACATAGGTGTTGATCTAACTTTCCTTTTCTATCACTTCCTCATTAGGTTCACTATGAGGAGAGGACGGTTGTTCTGTGCTGACCCGAAGGAAAAGTGGGTTACGGACCTGATGCAAAATGTTGATTTCAAAAAGAAAATCAAAAAGGTGATTGACCATTAGACCGACTTCTCCCGAAACAGTTATTAAAACAAAATCAAGAACATCATGCTTGAACAGATTTCTTTCTTTTACAGCACAACAGAAAGTCACAGAGAGGCTGAGGGCAAGAGCTCTACCCTGCTGGGGACTTTCTATGCTACAGTAGATCCATTCATAACCTGGACTGACCAGTCTTACTCTGCATCAATATGTATTTTATAATGTCTTGTCACTGGGAATTTTGATGAAGGTGGCAATCTTTCATTTATGCTTTAACTACTGCACAGTAATAATTGGATAAATATTGGATAAAGGCGTCTGCTAAATGCCATCAATGTAATGTAATGTAGTGAGTTGGAAGGCATCTGGTACTTCCCCAGGATGATGCATACATGCGGGTGCTGTTTAGAGCTGCAGTACCTGGCAGTCTGTATATTGTAATACCAAAGCCAGCCATTCAGTAGGTGCATTTTGGGTGAAGGGATACCTGACTGTGTCTGCGCACACGTTGTCTGCAGCAAATCCTAAAATGTTGAGTTACCTTGTATAAAATGAATGGCGAACCATCTGGCACAGTAACTACAGCATGCATTTCCTCATGTTTTATTGATGAAGTAAACACAGAGAATGCAGCACATTTCGATTGTTTCACTGCTTACAAACAATGTATTACATTGTATTCCCCATTTCAAACAAATCAGGTAAAATCTCTTCAAATGTTCTTTATCAAATACATTACTGAAGACAGTGTAGTAGGGAATAAGACAACATAATCCATGTATTTTGTATGAAGTGCCAAGAAAATGTAATCTCATTCGACTGACACAAGTTGAAGCCCTGTATAGAGCAATAAGCACAGCAATAAGCACAGGATGTTTTTGAATGCCAATGTTGCTTCTTGCTCAAAACATTGAATGATTTGAAAGTTAATTCAGTACCAACACCTTCAAAATTAAATGTCTTTGTATATGTTTTTTCTTTGAATGTTTTTGTTACATAAAGCCTAGTTGTTCTTTTTGTAAAATCCACCCCCCACACACAAAAAAATAAATACACATTCAACATTTGTTTTCACCAAAAAAGATGAATAAAATTGCTTACAACCTTTCTCTGCAGTGTTTGAAGTTAATGACAACTATGAGACAAAAAAAAATTACATTTTTTTTTTATTGGGTTACAAGCAAGCCTATGCATAATAATAATAATAATAATAATAATAAGCATAAACATAAGCATAAGCATAAGCATAAGCATAATTATACTTGAGTATATAAAGTCTAATCAGATGTTTTTATGACTAGTTGTATATTTCTTACACGACCCACGCAGTTTATGACGGTGTCATAATCTCTACTCTTTCACTTCTGACAAACAATGGGTCTTTGGTCGGTTACAACAAGACAGGGTAAAACTGTACAAATAAAATGTATATATAACTTTTCTTATTGCATAAACCCTTTGAAGTGAAGTCTGTACCACTCACTGTTACTGTAGATCATATATAATTTTGCGCAACAAAGAGACCTATCCAGAGCCCGAACTTGCTGCAGAATGATACATGTAAAGCTTTCAAGTAAGTATTCAGCCTTGATCACAGTGAAAGATTTAAATTGGATTTATACAAAAACTGGCACTGCATTAGACTTTGATCTCAACAAAACTAGAGTGATTTGTGTGTCCCACAAAACATGTATGAAGCAAAGGACAGATTAACCACCGGCAGTACAGCACAAAAAGACACCACGCTGAATTTTCTCACCAGTATACAGTACGTGTTCATTCACATACTGTGTTTCAAGCCCATGTTTTGTAACTGGAGTTGTGTAAAATCCAATCCTTTTTTTCCACATTCATGGGTACTTTCACATCCCAAACAGTGCATGATAGCAGCTGAGACATGTAGCGTGTGATAAAATCTCACTGTGTGTCATATCTTCGAACCTGGCTGTCAGTAAGATTTATCACTTCTAGTCATTGATGCCTCAAAGACTCCTGAACTTGCAAAGCCCAGAGATAGTAGAGTCATGACTCAGTGTGGTGCAACATTGGTGTTGATGTGAGGGGCTAATATTCTCCCCATTTGTTTTGTTTATGCCATTCCTGGAAGTTAAACGTGGTCATTGTGTACAGTAGGTAGGTAAGTTGCTGGGTATTGGCATTATGTGATCAGGGGAAATGAACAATTGTACACAATTAGCAATAATATAGGTTAAATGCATCATAATGATTTGGTTGGAAAGGAATATCAATTTAATGATTCATTTGTTGGAAAGGAAAAGCTACTAAAATCTTTACCAACAATGGAAAATACTTTTGCTGTTACCTGTTCATGTAATGGATGTCATTAAATTGAGTTTCAAAAGTAGGCCAGTCAACTGTGAAAAGTGGAACAAATTCTTAACTGGTGCACTCAGGAAAGAGCTTAATTGTGTCTGTTTATGGGGCCAAATTAGCCTCAAGGCTGCACTGACAGATAACCTGGCACCTACAATATGCAATTGTACCACAACACAACACACCACAACATAACAGCATCAATATTAATAGCCATCACTAATTGCTGATGGTGACTTTCACAGATAGGAATTCCCCATCTTCACAGGGGAAGGAATTAGGTTACAGCTCGAAAATGACTTATTTTTTAAGGTTTAATTTGATCCTGTAATCAAGACAGCCCTAAAGAATGCCTTCTGCTCTGACATGCTGGGGTATTATCAGGTACGGTTGGCCAGTGTACAGGGCAGCAATTCTACACTGTCTTTAAGCAGCAAACCATGGAACATTAGGTTGAGTGAACAAGTCATGCATTTGACTAGAAAAAGATAAGGCCATAATCTACATGTCAGACTGAAGCAACATCCACGCTTGAGATCGATAACGGTAAACGGAAGAGATGTCAGGGAAATTTCAGACAGTGTTTTAGTCAAGTCAATCAAAATGAGACATCCTGTGCAGGTACTGATTGGGGTTGGGGTTTCGAGATTAGCAGAACGTGTGACTGAATATCAATTTACCTGATGAGGAAGAAAGTTTAAGTAGAGAGAAATAGTGTAATCAAACGTCAAATCACAAGTTAGAGCACAGTGTGAGATATTGCCAGTAAAAGTAAAAGTGACTATAATAAGTTAACCTAGATACTGTACTACGAAGCAAACATTGAAACAGTTGTATAACTCATGGCCCACTCTGACTGTGAAAGACCATCGAAAAATCAATAAAGGAAACTGAAAGAAAAGCAAACTGCAGCAGGTTTGAGTAATCGATACAGTACCTGCCCATGGTGTTCTCAATCTATGAGACTAGTGGATGTGTAATGGAGAAAATATCCCTCTATAATTCATTAACTTGTTATCCTAACCTATTAGACATAATTAGACATTAGACAAAAACTACAAAGGATTTTACTCCTTTTAAAGAACCCAGCCGGCCCAGAACCATAGACACTATTATATCATTAATGGGCTGAAGATAATGTTATAATACACCATAACAAATAAATATTGATTACTATTTTGCCATGGCGCATTCGTTATTAGAATGGTTACATCAGTTGATACCCATTGACTGAAAGTCACTTTGTTTTATTGCCCACTAACAGAGTCCATTGTAACAGAGAGTCCATTGCAACAAAGAGTCCATTGTTTTACATGCCAGCAGTTCTGTGGCAATGGCATGGCAATGTGTCAGACTAAATTCATATTTAGAAATAGAAAATGAAACATACAGTGAATTGTATTCTATTAATTACAAAGGTATTTTTCATTAGTATTTTAATACTATTGCATTAAATCAAACTCTGATTGAAGAGTTTGAGTAGGCCTACCTCAATTTGCAACACTCTTTTCTGTGATGATATCAGTGAAACATATTTTTGTAATTTATGTCAATTATTTCCAGTATTATATTAATTATTATTTGAAAATGAATTATAACACTCCATTGGTTTTGCTTTGGTGGTGAGCTCGGAACATAGAGAGTTCTGAGTTAGGTTCTCCCTGTATGCAAGGCCCCCTGTCGGATGCTAGTGGACTGTTCATGTTGATATACCCATTTCTGATGCACTCTTTTTGCACTCACATTTTTTTTTCAAACTACATTTTTCTTTAATGTGATAACAATATAATTTCAGTGAAAAACATGTTATAGAAATCACAAAAACATAATCAATTACATGATATCAGATCAAATCAAGAATGTATGACAAACCAGTAGATAAAATCACTGTCTGTTTGTAAAAAAATAAATTAAAATAAATAAATGTACAGCATAAAACCCTTCAGCTGAAGGTCATTAGAATGTGGACTTTGTAAAACTAAAGCACAACTCTAACTATAAAAACATCCTTCATTAAGGCAGTTACAGTTATTGCAAAAAAATAGTTTGCAATGTCCTTGTGTGCAAAGAGTCTCCTCTTTCAGAGAAATACCTTTTGTACTTTGTAACACAGTTTCAATAAAAGTGCCTTTTACTTCATGACATACAGTATCACCAGCTTCTGAATACCCCTTTATAGCCTATCCAGTCAGAGAGCCTTGATACTGTATTTAGGAGGGTCAATCTGAACATGCTTGATGACTCCTGCCACACTGGTGGCTAATTTCCCATCTATTGCGCAACTTGTACATTTACATGAGGGCACACACAGCAGAGGGGCCCAGTTTCCTCATGGCTACTGTGTTCTCATTCCACTTCCTCTTGTTCTGGAAATCTTTGTGACAGACGGTGCTGAATTTCCCTGCCTCCACTGTCTTGTTCTTGTGGATGCGGTGCATCAGGATCCGGTAGGCCCCCGTGACAGGGCTCCTCAGGTCTGGGCAGCTGTTGTCCCTCAGATGGGTCTCGCTGATGCCCAGGTCCTCCAGCGCTGCCTTGACATCCAGCTCGTCGGGGCTGAGGATCCGGGTGGGCTCTGCCAGATGGGCAGGGGTGAGGCGTGCGGTGGGGTAGTCCTGGGGGTAGTCGATCCCCTTCAGCCACATGCTGGCCATAATCTGAGTCACGCTGAGGCGGTCGACGGGCAGCGGCTTCAGGGTGCCCTTGATGACCTGCTGGCAGGGCTCGGGCACGTAGGCCGGGATGCTGTAGGACCCCTGCACGATGCAGGTCTTGAGCTTGCTCAGGCTGGCACCGTTGAAGGGCAGGGTGGCAGTAACCATGAAGTAGAGCAAGATGCCCAGGGCCCAGAAGTCTACATACTGGCCCACGTAACCCTTATCCTTGAAGAGCTCTGGGGCAGCGTAGGGCGGAGAGCCACAGAAGGTGGTGAGGACCTCGTTAGGAGCGCTGACGGTGCTGAAACCAAAGTCACCCACTTTGATGCAGTAGCTGGGTGTGTAGAAGATATTCTCTGCCTTCAGGTCCCTATGGACAATATTGTTATCATGCTGAAAACAAAACAAAAGAGGAAAGAAAAATATTGAAACGTTATTAATTGCAGACATTAAATAGAAGGATTGGGGATGTGGGTCAGTGTTAATAGGTAAGTTGAGTGAGGAAACAGTTTGTACAGCACAAGTACAAAGCAACAATCGTTATCAGTTGTACCAACAGTATGCTAAGACCCAACAATAGATAGCATTATCCCCAAAATATCAATAGTGTTTGTAACTGACCATATGTTTGACTGCTGATAGGATTTGGGCGAAGACGAACGTGCTCTCCTGGTCGGACAGGCGCCCCCTGGTGCAGATACGTGAGAACAACTCTCCTCCACTGGCATACTCCATCACCAGGTATAGGTGCTTCAGGGTCTCCACCACCTCATACAGGCACACTATGTTAGGGTGGGCCAGTTTCTCCATGCAGGAGATCTCTGAGGCAAACAGCACGTGCGACCTCTTGTCCAGACGGTTCTTATCCAGGATTTTGACCGCCACTCTCTCTGGGCGTCACGATATGAGAGGGAGAGACAGGAAGAGACAGGGAGAGTGAGGAACAGAGTATCAAGCTAAGTAAACGGGATTTCTCTAAGATCTTTCTCTATGCTCTTTCTTCATCGACTTCCTTCCCCAACTCTAATCCTTTTTTGCTGTTCTCTATCTCTCTGTATTTATTAGTATCCTCAAATATGCAGTACACAAGATACACGTGCAAGAGCTAAAATCTGCTAGGATTAACGAGTCTCGTTGATGAGATTAGCTATTGTCTTCTGACATCTGGATTAACCTACTTCGGGCTCCTCCAGTCTTGCATGAGGCAAGGTGGGATGCTGTCATTCCGTTCACTTCAGAGTATAGGGTATACTCTGTATAGTATAGGGTTTGTCTCACCTTGAGTCAGGTCATGGATGCCCAGCTTGACCCGGGAGAAGTTGCCGGAGCCTATCTCCCCTCGGAGCTCATAGAAGGCCACCCGCCGGTCTAACATCAAGTCATTCATCACCTTCTCAGAGTGAGACATGTCATAGATAGCTTTCTCAAACACAGTGCGTTGCTTCTGCTCCTCCTCAGCCACAGAGTATTTCAGCATGTTCTCCTTGTTCTTGATACATATCTCCTTCTCCTTCTCCTTCTTCCCATTCTCCCCCTCTTTCAGGGACGTCAGAGAGAACACCTCTCCATTGCAGGCCTTATTCACTAAGATCACAGGGAGGGAGGGAGGGAAGGAAGAAAGGAAGGAAGGAGAGAACATTATAAGAACATAAAATACAGACGTCTACCACAAACTGTGAAACAGTGCCATGATGTAAAAGTAGACCCTGGATAAGGGTAATCTACCAGTACTCACATAGTACCTTTCCTTTCTCTGTCTTGTTATTCCTCGAAGTTTTAACGCTGTTCTTGTTGTTCACAGACATGACGATTTGTGTTTGTTTCCCTGGATACACAGGAATCCTTGTAGCATACGGCAGTTTTCAGATCACTTATAAAGTTCTAATCGGTCGCGAAGAGACAGGAGAAAACCACTTCCCACAGAGGTCGACCGAAAAAAAGTGACACTGCACACGGATTCATCAAAAAACATATGTCTGAAGCTGATCCATTCATCAAGTGTTATTTCTCTGTTAATAAACTGCTCCTGTTGACTGGATATAAATCCTCTTTGACCGCTGTCTTATGAGGACAGTTGTGACGGACACAGCCTCTCCTCTAGAGCGCCAAGTTCCAAACCGCTTTCCCTCTCTCTGTCCTCCTCTCCCTCTCTCTCCCTCTCTCTGTCCTCCTCTCCCTCTCTCCCTCTCTCCTCCTGGTCTGTCCTGTCAGAGTGTCGTCAGCCAGCCACCGCACTGCTGTTTCATCCGCTGTAATCCCTGTGAGGGACTCCTCCCACCCAAACAGGCTTTCCAGAGCCTGATGTAGAGTCGCCCCTAACCTGCAAGCTGCCAAACACCTGACTCAGGCAGAGGGGCTGTTTTCCATAACATTACATGTTGTGTGTTCTCCATATAAAATGTCATATATGGTTTAGTTCTCCATATAACATGTCATATATGGTTTAGTTCTCCATATAACATGTCATGCGTGCTCACTCACAACTACTCTGTAGGGCTCTGGTCAGGGGCTGGGGCGGTGGGGACATATGCGTATGTATGGAGGCTATATGTTGTCTATCTACAGTATATTTTAAGATGTAAAGACTGAATACCGATACAGACCTGTTGACACTTATGTGAGGGAACAGAGGTTAGAATTGTGTGTTGTCCATGTGTATCATTCAACAGTTCTCTAATCATGATTTTTTTGGGGGGGGATTTTGTTTATGTCACAAAATGTGCTTGTCTGTCAATTACAACTTATCCAAGCTGAATTAAATTATTTCTCACTTCCAGAGTGGTATAAATACCATTTAGCAAATTAAGGAGTAAAAAGTGCAGTGTGTTCACTGTTATATGTAGTTGTTTAGTGTTTATTTGAGTAGGGACAGATGCAATAACACTGATTCCTTGAAATGTACAGTCAGATGCGTTACACCATAACATGTTAACTTGCGCTAATTTACAGTGTCCGTCCCTAGATACGTATACACTGTATACAACACACATACACATGTATGACAACTTAAGACAGATGGTCTAATAGGTATTCTACTCCTATAGATTAAATTCAGCAATAAATAATACAGTCATTGGGTCATCAAACTAACAATAGCAGTGCTATGACCCGGACACACACAACAAGGCCAAACAGGGGACACGTGTAGTGACGTTAGCTGGGCTGTATGACCTCGGCCACCCAGGCTTGGTTCATGAGTTGTCAAGTGCTCAGCATGAAGATGAGCTGGGATTCATACTGCAGCTGGCTCAGTAATCTGACTCATGAGTACACGTGCAGGGCTATATCGGCCCAGACACGCCTACTTTATAATTCAGCACTGCAACACAGATTTAATCCAAATTGCTAAGGCAATAAGATGGATGGAGTGAAATGTAGTTTCTTTTTTTTATGGGGTAGCACCATAATCTGTTACTTGCATGGATAAAGAGGATGAAGTGGGGAAGAGGTAAGATTTCAACTGTGAAGTGTAACAATAACACATTTTGCAGTGACATACAGTACGGACATGTTTGGGCCATGAAAGTGAACTAAAAAGACAGAAGAATCTCCATTTTAGTTTGATCCTTTATCTTCATTTGACTTTGAAATCCCCATTTCAATCCAAATGCTGCATGAAGAGAACAGCCTGGCAGTAGAGGCTTCAGGCCATTATCATGGAAAACATGTTGATTTGAAACACGAACACACACCATGCATGGGGTCTGGAAATCCTTAGATCTTGGAATGTTCTTTCAGGAGAATTTGGAGACATGAATTTCAGAGTCAAAACAGTGATGATACCATGCTCTGTTTATTGTATATTCAACTGTTACAGTTTCATCAACTCATAATCAATATTGAAGATATTGTCAATGAACAGTAATTTTGAATAAACACGAAACGTCTGATGAAGCATTTGCTATCACTTGATGAAGAGGACCTCCAATTGAAACTGCAGTTGGGTATCGGCCTAATCAAGGAGTCTGAGAGCTGAGGTGTAACCCTAAGCAGCTATCTGACTGGTGGAGCCAATGGGCCAGGTGAAAGTGGGAGGATGAAGACAAGACATCAAAGGATCATTTATCATACAGATTAATGGGATTAACACCAGTCAGAGGATCCACACAATGTTATACTGTGTTAAACAAAGACTCATTCTGAGAGATGTTCTTCCCCTGAGCATTGTGAGAGAGAATGCATTTGTTGGCCCATATTGACTGAACATCTGTTAGCGTTTGGCATTTGGCTTCTATAAGGGGTATTTTGATTTAGAATCTGCCTCCTAATCTGTGATGAATAAAATTGGAATCTTCAGTCAACTTCACATCTATAACCCTCCCTGATATTCGAATACTCGAATAGTTTTTTTTTTAATAAATTCAACTCTTTCCCTCTGTGTCAAGAAAATAGAAGCCATGGGATTTGGAGGGCTGTCCGTGAGAGGCCTCAGCCTGACCATTTGGTGGCATGTTGAATAGACACAGAGGTGCTGGTCCCCTCAGGGAGGGGGGTTCCGCCCCCATGCTGATCCTGTTTATGTGCTTAGGACAGGTTTTGTTTTAAGTTGAGGTGCTAAACACCTCACCCCCCTGAGATAAAAGATGATTAATGCCTTTGAATGAGAGCAGCTTAATGGCTCAAAGCTACTTAAGCACTTCATTAAGATGAGGATGGGCTCTGGTCAAACACACTAACCTCTGGGATCCCCTAGCAGAAACAAGCTGAGGTGAAAACTTGATACTTTGGAGATTGCCTTTGATGTGACCCCCGCCTAAAACACCAGCCCCACAGGGGCATTCAGCATGGAAATTTGATTAGTTCTCCCTTTTTAACTTCTGAACCACTTGGGAGCCTTGTTCCCCAGTGACTTTTGTGACCAAAGTGATCCCATATAAATATCAGAGGGGGCTGAGAGCAGAGGGACACTCGGGTTCTGGCAGCTGTGCTGTGACGAGGAGTATTTGCCATGGATATACTGCAGCCGTGCCTACTACTCATTCTGTGGGCCCTCCATCAAACCTGTAAGTACTAGTTGTCTTTCTCTATTTCCCCTCGCTCAATAATGTACAGCCATGGTTATTGACTGACTGATGGGATTTCAATCAACTCAGCGATATACTTTATAATCCCCTTTGAAAATGCAGGATAACAGGAAGTAAAAGAGGCTGCTAAACTGGGGACAGCAGTTGTGACATGTGATGTGTAGCTAATATTGATGTTTCCTGATGTTGCTGACTTCTAGAGCCTTGTAATTTACTTTGTTAGAAGTCACATGTTTGTGATGTGTTTTTAAGAGGGAGATAAAAGTTTTTTTTTTTCTATTAGAAATAAATCTATAGTTTTGTAGCAGATCAAAACAATCAGGCTGAGAATATTAGTACCAATTCAAACAACCGTCTTAAAGCATATTTGTCATTTGTGAATATATGTCTCTTCAAAATGTTGGGATGCAATGTGCCCAAGAATGATGTTATGTTTTAGTAAGGGGATCAGTGCTTTGGCAGATTATCCACTGCTTCTGTCACCTTGTGGAGTAGGGTATTGATGTGTGTGTTTGTGTTTCTGTCTTTCAGTGGCCGCAGTGTTGAATAAACATGTGGAGCACAGAAACCTGTTCACACAGAGAGCCTGCTGCAAACGACAGAGCCATTTTGTTTACATTGGTCAAGGTAAAGGATCCGTCAGCTTTGAAGTATTATCATGACTGATATGCTTTTCCTGTTTGAAAAATTAAACAAATTAATCTTTATTCCCTATTCAATGTCATTGTGTTATCACAATTACAATAGGCTTATCTATATTCGGCACTAGAATAAAAGTATGGCACAAAGGTCGAATCTATCTATACTACCTATTTTAATGGTTCATTTTCCAAGATAAGTGTCATGGTGGAGACTGAAGGCTTATGAGTGACATTAAATGTAGGACACTATTGTTTCATATGAAATCATTGTTTACATTTTCTCCTCAGACATTTCAGGCAGCCCTATAAGTGTGGATGTGGGAAGGTGCAGGTCACACTGTGGAGGTGCACCTAGGACTTCACTTGACTCAGGCCTGCAGGAATACTCCAAACACTCATCAATGCTGGAATACCTCAGGAGCAAAAAAGTAAGTGATGGGGGTCAGTGTAGTTCCCCAAACCACCACAAGAGAGAGCTCTAACTTAAGCGCAGATAGGGAGGAAAGAAAACATTGGCCAACTAAACATTTATATTTCATAAACAGGAAAAAATAACAGCATATGTCATCTATATCTATGTCTATGATCTTGTGATCACTTGTGGCTATCAAATATTATTATCATAATCATTGTAATATCATTATTATTATATTATGACTAACCCTACCAAGAACCAACACCCTCATGTTCTGGCATGTTGTATCTGACAACACGATTCCCTCTACAAAAGGTGAGGCTGCGCGAACCTGCATCTTCAGACAGTACAGCGAGTTCGGGTGACATCCCGTCCTGCGGAGTGAACCAAGTCTGTGAGCCGACTGGAGTGCGTGTGGATCGGGTGTTGTTATTTGAGGGTTCGCGGGAGGTGGAGGTCATCGTGGACTGCCACTGCGAAGCGAAACTGACGCAATGTGTGCGTGTACCCGCGCTGAAGACCTACTTCTTCGAAACCCCTTATGAGACAGTCATCGACGCTGGAGGATGTTCGGCCGCAAAGAGCTCTCCGGGTGTGTAGGCCTTACTCTACAAACAGTCTTAAACCAAGCTACAATTGACCACCAATCTAATAGGCCCAACAATTCTGCACCCATTCTCACGATCAAAAAAAATATTAAGACTTCACAACAAAATATATATATATTGTGTCACTCTGCAACCACACTCATCTTTCATTGCACTTTTACATTGATGAAGGTCAATAACCCTAGCACAGTCTTCACATTCTTCTGGTTTTTACAAAGAACAAATTACAGAATTTACAAAGCACACAGAGTAGTAGGGTAGTAGTCTAGGGGGTCAAGGACATAGGGCATGAACAAGTTCAAGAGTTGATTATGATACAGTGTCATCAGCATGTTACTTTTAAACAGACACATTCTAACATTTCATATCTTTCATTCCCAGAGGGATTTTCCTGTGTCCCCACTAAGTTTGACTCAGCCCTGGTAGAGACTCCTAACAAAGTGGACTTGATCCAGACTGTGGAGGCCTGTGAGCTGAAGGAGAGCTGCTACAGAGTTCCATTTTTGGAGTATTATTATGAAATAGTCTACGATGCCGACGGAGTCAAAGAGGAGAAACTGAAGGTGAGTTACACTCATATGTTTGATGTCAGACTCAGATGTCTACCATAGAGCATCATTTTCATTGAGACAATAATGACGAACTTGTCTAAAATGAAAAAAGCATTTCCAGATCTGATTGACTTTACCATTTTAATTGTATTCACATCCCTTCACACCCATCTATTCTGGTAATCGAGTACAGAGGAAATTAGTGATTCTAGCAGGGTGTCAGACTCAGTAATGAGGCATCTCCATTTGTCAGACTCATGTGGAAGTCAGAGCTTGATCCATTTCCCCCCCCGAACATCCAATCCACTACCCGGTGGTTGGCACCGCACATGCAGATGTACTGGAGGTGTGAAGGTCTTTAGGATGTCTGGGTCATCTGCCTGCTTTCTACACATATTGCAACACACAGGAAGATGTTCAATGTCTTTTTGGTATAACACCTTGGCTATAAGATATCTATAGGGGTGTTTCTGCAATTGTTTCTTCACATTTTTTGCATAGAAGAAACAAAAACAATAATTTCAATAATCTCTCATTGTTAGTTTTTGTATTGGGCATAAGGAGACACACTACTTAGCAGAACACATTTGAAAACTTGATGAAGGGTTTCACCTAACTCTGTACATTGGTACTTATTTTATGATGTTTTAAGCAGTACTGTGAATGTATGGAGGGAATCTAATTCCAAAGTATGTTTCTTTAATCTAAACCGTCTGCCATCCCTTTCAATGAAGGTGTGAAGAAAGCAAACACAAATGGTCACTGCAGGTGTCAAATCAAAGCACTTAACATGCTACGTACTAGATCCCCTGGAGCCCCCCTCCCCCTGAGTGGCCAGGCCAATATTTGCAGCCTGATGCCTGGTGAGCTGATTGCCTTGTCTCTGTGTTGCTAATTTACCACAGGAAATAGATGTGGGCAGATGTTTGGGAGGCTGCACCACAGGAAACCGATGTCTTCTCAGGTAAGCATAAACATATCAGCTGTTACCCCAGTAGCACCCCAGTTCTCTATCCATTACTTGGATAACAGCTGCCTGTTAGCTCTAACACCTGGGAACACCCATAAAGTTTGGCTGTAGTTTAAAGGGGCAATGCGGGATTGCTACATTCCATTTCTAGACTTTTAAATGAATTGATTCTTGAATAATATAACTTATAAATTGCTCATGAGCTTAGTTCAACTGTCTTACCCAATCAGAACCAACAATATAAGCTTGTTTTACTCCATTGTTTGTAAACAATATAATTGTAAACACACACTGTATAGCTTCAAAACATGGTTATAACTATTATTCAACAACTATTATGATCTCATGTATGGTCAGTCCTTGCATGCATAGTTCTGTCTATGAAATTGAGAGTAGTTGAGAGTGCTTACATTTCTCGAGCCCCAGCCCTAAGCTGTTTACCAAAAAAAGTGGCAGGGAGACTGCTTTGTTGTTGTTTGAATCCCAGATTGACTCTTTAAACACTGCTTGTTTGATTTCTAATTGAAAATCCAGCGGTCCATTTTCCATTGTTTTCACTTTATTTTGTTGTATACCTGCATATTGGAGCAATATCTTAGCAATTCAAATTCTAATTGTTAGATGAATAGGCCTACATTATACAACTCTATACTGATGTAGTTATACTGTAATTACTTTATGATGACGTTATATATGTGTTTTACATAGAAATCAATGCTTTGTCCCCCAAGTGTTCTGCACATAGTTAAAACATATATTTATTTTCCGTATTTAAGGAGTCCCTTGGATGCAGAAGTGTGCCATTTGTGGGCAGAGAGACCAACCAGCACATGTGTTCCTGAAGAGTATGAAAGCCACATGTTCCGCAACCAGCATGGACAGATCCGCACCATTCTTTCCATCACTTCCTGCCTGTGCCAGTCCTGAGCATAGCGCCCTCCACTGGATTCTAAACAGACTAACATCCCCCCAAAAGTGTCTTTGAGACATGAACTCAAAGGTTGCTGTCCTACAGGACACCAGTTCCCTTACCAACACAGTAATGATGTATTTTCAATGTAACAATTTACTTAAGATATTCTTGTATTATATGTAATATATGTATAAAATAATTTTGTAAATAAAATTTATTCTGAAATTATTGATTAGTCAATCTACACAGCCTAACTGAATCTTGAAAATGGCATTCAGAAATATGCATGTAACCACTGCAAATAGAAGGCATAATGGCCCATGTCCATAACTACTGACAAAACGGTGCATCTGAGGTGCCAAAATAGCAATAAGGCAAGGAATAAAATAAGCTCTATACAAATGATGGTGGACATGATGGACTTCTAAATTAAATTGACTATAGGCCTCCAAAATAAATTGGCTTGAAATTAATTAGATGCATTCAAATAGACCAATACAACCAGATGGGCATATCTTTACAATCCGTTTGAAAGGGCACATATGTGGTGATTGCTCCTCCTTTTCATATATACTTGTAAAACAAAAATTAGTGTTTTGATGTGGGCTATACGTGTGGCCCCGGTTCTTTGAAGAGAATTTATGATTTAGAGGTAAAGTGTCATGTTGTAAAGAAGCGTCAGAAAATCTTTTGAAACTCCGTTTAAGATGTTGCTTGGATTGAGATTCTTTAAAGTTAATGTACTGCTTGCTACCACCCAAGTTGTGAATTTGTGACTACCAAGTACCAAATTCTTAATCTTCGAGAAACATGATTTATCTCAATTGGTTAAAAGCCGCGCGTAATGCTCAAAGACACCAATTGACCAAATGGCACACCGCCGTGCGTCGTCAGACCTTACGTTCTTTAGAACTTTAACTACCTTACCCAGTAGCAATGCTTACCCATAATACACATAATGTGTAGATACTACATTTACATCAATGGAACTGGTATTCTATATTCAAAATTGAATTCCGATAGTGTAGCCGAACTCCATGTGTAAATACAGGGAAAGTAGGCAGTCTAAACGACAACAGGCTGAAATCGGGAGAGATAATTGTTCCAATTAGCATCTGAAATAGTGATGTTATTTAGTAACAAACGGTGTAGACGGGTTACAATATTTGATAAGACCAATCCGAACGGATATAAAATGCGTACAATGCGTATCTTTTAAGAAGTAGCCTATTCGTTGAATAACAAACAAGCCTATTTGTATTAATGAATATGCATACGAAGAGATGTGTTCGTTGGTTGAAACTGCAAATCAAAATGGGTTTGGGGACCAAAACAGTTTAAGCTGTATTTGACCAGGTGTGACGTTGGTGATTAAAATGGAAACGAAGTGTAGGCCTACACCTCCAAATAGGAGGTATTCCCCCTGTGTTTATCGAAGTCGTAGTCATTCCTGTAAGACATTATCCCCATTTGTCTAAATTAATGGATCCATTTTGAGGAAGTTGACCTCCTACGGTGAGTAAACTTCCTCAGCTGAGCAGTCGGCAGTGACATTTCAAAATGTTCTTAGCATTTTCGTTCAAATTAAATACTAATACTTATACTAATAATTAAATACTATATGTTCCCTAAGGCCACAATAATGTTTTATATTGATGTCTCCATTGTCTTCTATAAATAACAAACTATTTTTCAAAGGATAAAAGTCGTTTATTTGCGCCCTTGTCGTCAGACGTTGAGGGATAAAATCTACAATCGAGTTCACACCTTCCTAACACCACCATTAGCCTCCCTTTACATTCGCTGATTGTTGATTTGCATTTGCGACTAAATAGCATCTTTTATTGCTGTTGTCCGTGGGTTTAGAGACACTGTAGCCAATGCTGGAGCATTTGATATAAAACGTCCTGCTTCCAGAGCTTTGCAGTCACTCCAACTCAGAGCTCCGACTGCTTTAGGGGACTGATGCACAAGGGACCAACAATGCGCCTTCATTCTGAGATGTTACCTGTTGCGATGATCATTGCCACAGTAGCGGGCATTGCTGTTGCAAGGCCACAACTCAATTATTTTAAAAAACACTTTTCCTTGGAGAACGAATCTGGAGAAGTGAGGTCTGCTGCCATTAAAAGACTCTTGGAGGTTTTTGGAATGGAAGATCCTCCTCTCACTCGGGGCGACAAGCAACCACCGCAATACATGCTTGACTTGTACAACACTGTTGCCGATGTGGACGGCGTCACCAAGGATCCTTATCTTCTTGAGGGGAATACAGTTCGCAGTTTCTTCGACAAATGTAAGATATATTTTTAATGCATATTCAATTAGCTTTGCTTTTAAGACTTAGACTGCAATCTCATGGCACCTGCCACTGCGTCTTTTTTTCGGGTGTTTGTTCAATGTGCAAGTTCCAAATAAATATGTCGCATATACAGACCTATACACACCCACGTTGTTTAGCATAGGCCTACTCCAATGTAAACGTTTGTTGCGTTCTCGACAAATAATTATAATTATCTGAATTATAATTTTCCTCTCCAGTGCACAGTGAACAAGTCGAGTTCGTGTTCAATTTATCCACGGTTGCCAGAAGTGAGAAGGTTCTAACTGCTGAACTCCATCTCTTCAAGCTGCGACCTCAGGCTTCCGTGTCATTCAACAGACAACATTTCTGTCAGGTAATTGATTATGATATGACTCATTTATATTTCCACGTCATACATGCAGATACCCAACTCAAATGTAAATCCGCCCACTCTTCAAAAGCAAGCAATGCTTATAATAAATCCATTGTCTACCAATAGGTCAGTGTCTATCAGCTTCTTGATAGCACCAAAATGAACATTACTCAGGGAAAGAAGCTGCTGTCTTCTCGTCTGATCCCGGTTCACTCTACTGGCTGGGAGGTTTTCACCATTACACAAGCTGTAAGTATCCAAAGGAACCGGATACTATATTTGGCCTACACTTACTTAATGTATTTGTATGCATTATAATTGAGTATATTCCTAACCAACATGTACCGTTTCTTATAAAGGTGCGCTCTTGGATGTCAGATGAAGGTAGCAACTTGGGACTGCTGGTCACAGTGACATCCCTGGGAGGAAGCCATATGGATACGAGAGTGGTGCGTTTTGCTTCAGGGCGCAACCACCACAAGAGCAAGCAGCCCATGCTGGTCCTCTTCACTGATGATGGCCGTCGTTCAGCCTCTCTGGAGAACACACTCAGAGGTAAGACACTTACTGTATTACTTATGTATTATTACTGTATAACTAGACTATTACTAGGCTATAGATGTTCCTTTTTAATAACACTAGATCAATGTGATCTTCATGTGATTTATTCAGTTGAACTTGTACCATGTTTCCTAATCAATTCCTCCTTCCACAACCAGATCCTAATGATACCCCAGCAACCCCCAGCCTGCCCCAGCTGCCCCAGCTGCCCCAGCTCCCCATAAAAGCTGCTGCCCACCGCAGCACCCGTTCCCTAGACTACGGAGAGGACGAGGGTGAGAGGATGTCCTGCCAACGCCAGCCCCTCTACGTAGACTTTGAGGAGATCGGCTGGTCGGGGTGGATCGTGTCTCCGCGTGGTTACAACGCCTACCACTGCAAGGGCTCCTGTCCGTTCCCTCTGGGCCAGAACATGAGGCCGACCAACCACGCCACCGTACAGTCCATCATCAACGCTCTGAAGCTCACGAAGGGGATAGAGATGCCCTGCTGCGTCCCCGACAAGCTCTTCTCCATCAACCTGTTGTACTTTGACGACGATGAGAACGTGGTGTTGAAGCAGTATGATGATATGGTGGCAGGGAGCTGTGGCTGCCATTGAGAAGGTCTACTCTGTATATGGAGGGTGGGAGGGGGGGGGGGGGGGGTACAGTGTACACACCCAGTACACTGTTTGATTGTACAGCTGTGAATAAGTTAGTCCAATGTAAAATAGCATTAGGTCGATGGGTTTAAATTGGATGTGTGCAGCCTGGCCTGCATGTAAGTGTTTCTGAGTTCTATGTACATCACTGGCTTCCAACAAAGAACAAAAGGAGTGTCCATAAGTTTAGTCCTTACAGTACATCTCCCCTTTACACTCAGTGATAAGAACTATGTGGTGTTGTAATATATGTATATAGGTACAAATTATAATATATGACAGGGCATGATTTTAAATCCTGTGAAAGATGTAAATGTGTATATTATATGTTTC
The DNA here is from genome assembly GCF_951799395.1 of Argentina silus. Classification (NCBI taxonomy): domain Eukaryota; kingdom Metazoa; phylum Chordata; class Actinopteri; order Argentiniformes; family Argentinidae; genus Argentina; species Argentina silus. Next base: position 5,115,590 of record NC_139672.1, on the reverse strand, counting down.
ATGTTAGTTAACTATTTAAAGGTAATAAATGTTGAAAAAATTGACGTTCATTTTCTTTACACTGACTTTTTTTATTTGTCAGACATTTCCATACAGATATAAATGTTGCATCCTGCTCTCAAGCCAGCATATTGTACACAATCATGTAGCCTATGAAAATAAAAAGAACATCATTTAAAACAATTAAAGTAAACAAAAAAGAAAAAGAAAAAAAAAGAAATAAACAAACATGAGCACCGTTTTACGAAGGAAAAACTGAAACATACTTATAAGAGACCACTGAACGAGTTAGTTAAACACATTAGAAATGACAGTAGGCTACTGCATTTGCTGTATACAAGTTTCAGAAAGAGTTCTCAGTATAGTGGTGATGGTGGAAGGGTCTGTCGTTGTCTCTGTGCTGCGGAGGTTTCCCCCTCCCCTCCAGGTCTGAGTTGCCCTCTGCAGTCCTGGGGCTCTGGAGCTGCTGCTGGGAGAGGCACTCCACTATGCCCACGCCGATGGAGTCCCCTAGCACATTGGTGCAAGTCCTCAAACGGTCCCTGTGGAAATATACATTAGAGACTTATGAGGGTACACACATGCACGCGCACGCACAAGCGCACACACTCACACACACACACACACACATGATAAGATCAAGATACTTACAGCAACCAGTCCACGGCAATGATCAGTGTGATGTCTTCCGTGGGCAGTCCAACAGATGTCAGTACTATCACCATGGTTACCAGACCAGCCTGGGGGATAGCTGCAGCACCGATGCTAGCAGCAGTTGCAGTGATACTGGGGGCGGGGGGGTGAATAGTTTTTCAATATGAAGAACATGGGCCCAGAGTTTTTCCTGACCGTGTCACCTGACGAGGAAAAGCTCTGTGCCCTGTATATGATCATGTTTTTGAGTGACTGAAGGTTCCCCCATATTACCTAATGGTGATGATCTGGCCGAGATTGAGGTCCATGTTATTGACCTGTGCTATGAAAACAACGGCCACAGCTTCATAGAGCGCTGTACCATCCATGTTGATGGTGGCACCTACAGGCAACATGAAGCGCGTCACCCGCTTGTCCATACCATTGTTCTCCTCTAGGCAGCGGAAGGTGATGGGTAGGGTGGCAGAGCTTCAAGACAGAAATTCCTAATTAATAACACTGTAATAACAATAACAATAATAACAACAACAACAACAACAACAACAACCAATTATTACTGAAACGACCCCACCCAGTCTAGTCTTCAATTACAGGCAATATCCAACAACTAAAGCAGGTATTCAATCCATGCAGATAGTGGCCAAAATGTATTGGATGCTGTTCAGTGACTTGCACATTTGCAATATTCCATCAAATCAAATCCAATACATACTGTAGCTCTGGATTGAAACAGTAGTGTTCTACAGTCCAGCTCACCTGGATGACGTCCCCAGGGCTGTGAGGAGTGCCTGGAGGAGCCCGGCTATGAACAGATAGGGGTTCTTGTGTGTGGCTATGAAGTAGAGCAGGGGCAGGATCAGCAGACTGTGGACTAGCAGGCCTGTTATCACACACAGAGTGTACATGCCCAGCTGGCTTCCCATCTTCCCCAAGTCCCTCATCTCCACCATTTTCCCAGCGATCAGGAAGAGGATTCCCACTGGAGCATACCTGTAGGGTGGAGAAGGTGGATGAGAGAGGAGATGGAGCGGTGAGTAGAGAGACTCGAAAGGTAAGGGAACTAGGTGGCTGGATGGCTAGCTCATGTTAACACCTGTCATTTCACCTTTCAAATCTTAACACTGAAGAAATGATGGTCATGTCGAGCATGCATTAGTTTGCACTGGACACAATAAGAACGGTCTTGAAATAAGCAGGCAGGTAATCTAAGGAGATAGAATGGAGGGTATTTGCTACAGTATTACTCACCAGATAATAATGCTGACCAGGCGCATGATGGCCATGTTTAGGCAGTCAAAGAAGTCCCTCAGTGGCTGGCCCTGTTTCTTCATGCTGCCTAGGACCAAGCCAAAGCTGATGGAGAAGACCACAAGGCCCAAGGCATTGACCCCGTTATAGGAGCCTGCTATGGGCACCATCTCATACATAGGGTCTTCAATAGTGCTGGTTTGGCCAGGTGACGTAAGGGTTCCACTGGTCTCAGTATAATTTGCAATACTGGTGTTGTTCCTCTGGTAGACTCTCTTGGAGTAAAGTGTTTTATACTACATAGGTGTAGATACAGACCAATGTTGAAGTTATTTGCCAAGGTAACACTTGAGTTGCTCTTATGCCTTTGTAAGATTGAAGTAGACAAATAGAAGCGTGAATGACCTCACCTGTTTGAAAGAGGCCTCTACCAAATTTGAAGGAAACATGTTTCTAGAAGATAAACAGGCCATATTTTGGTCAGCAACACCGACAATAACCACCCTACAGAGTGGACTTGGGGCCTTTTCACTCACAACACATCCTTAAAAAAGCCTAATAGTTCTTCACCTGATAAGATCCATAAAGGCGTCCGGAGTATGCACAGCTTGAATGCTGCCACTAGTGGGCGCTGAGGCATCCCTGGGGCCATTCCCTGGCTGAAGGATGACTACTATGATAATACCAGTGAAGACAGCTATGATGGTGGTCACCATGTAGTAAACGATGGCCTGCATGCCCATCCTCCCCGAGGCCTTACTGTCCAGAGAGGACATCCCTGAAGGACAACGAGAAGGAATGTTTTAGTTTTGTCTATCGTAAGCTGTATATGTGTATATTGTCATTGTTGTTGTGTCTTTGTTTTTGCCCAGTTTTTTTGTCAATGTGAACATCTCTTCCTTACCTGTGACTAGACTGGACACGATGAGAGGCAGCACCAGCATCTGCAGCATCCTCATCAACAGCTCTCCAGGGAAAGACAAGTACCTGATATCCCTGGCTGTCATCTTACTGGACTGCAGAGCAAGACCCAGCACGAACCCTTGAAAAGACACGTAGGATCAACATACTTTAAATAGTAGCCTACACCCATCAAGTATTGACCTGCTTATTACCAAGAGTTGCTGTCTTCTACAAGAGAGAAAGGCAAGGGTTTCAAAGAAAGACTCAACTCTGACTTGAGTAATAGAGAAATGTGAGCTCAGTTATAGAGTTATAAGTTTTAGCTCAGTTTTGGAGTATTACACTTGCCTATTACCACCGCAGCCACAGTGAGGACCACAAAGGTGTTCCTCCTGAGAATGGTGACAGCACAGGTACAGCTCTGGGTCCTGTGGCCATGGGACCTCTCAGGCTCCTCAGTCTGAGACACGTCATTAGAATTGGGAGGCATCTCAGTCATAATCAGCTTTTCAACTCTGGCAAAACAAGTGACAAAATCTCATGACATCTTCTGTACCAATGTTCTACTGTTAAAGTGGTTTACCATTTATGCTGTGGTCTACACTTAAGTGTTAAGAACTATGAGTAAAAACATAGAGAACGAACAAAAAGATCAGTATGAAGTAAGAATAGAAATGATGAAATAATAATAATTTACCTCAAATACAAATATTCCAGTTGTCCTTTCCGTTGTTCCTTCGACAGTGCATTAGATTACCATGTTGGCATTCATTAATCTAGATGTTTTGCGCGCACTCATCTGTATGGGCGTAGGCCCTATCAAAAAATGTCTTCTGTCTTCCTCAGATTAGGGACAACAACAACAACAACAGTCTGCACAAAAACACTGAATATGTACCTTAAACATATGAAAGCGGTCATGGTAAATCCATGAAATTGATGGTTCTCTGAATTTCCAAGTGTAAGGCACACTTAGACACTATTACTATTCTTATAGCTTTGTGTTTGTTATCCAGAGTGTGTTTTAACAGAGGGCATGGCAGTTAGTCTGCCTTATCATATGCTCCCTTACCACTGTGCTCACTGACTGCTCAGCCAGATATGGACCTCTCAGACAATGTTTCTGAAATAACTAGCTACATACATATACAGATTTCAGTGTTTTTGCCAATTCAATTTGATTCAAATTATCTCAAATAATATTGGCCACAGCACAGTAGGATATTATCATAATGTTGCTGTTTGTATGATGAAAAAGAGTTGCCATCAACTCAGACAATAAACCTGTTTACAAATAATAGAAAATAAAAAATACATTTAAAAAAAAGTGCTTTTCTTTTTTAAATCAGCTATAAAATAAGCATGTGGTTGGAGAGGCTATACCTCCCCCATATACTTGGCTATCATAGATTCTCATCCAGTTCTCTGCTACAGCAGTGTAAAATATTCCACAAGAGGGGACACAGACACGTCAAGTGCTTTAGTATGCTAACCGGAGGTGTGTGCAGGGACAAACAGGTGTTGTCCCCAAAGGAGAGCCAAGACCGGGCATGTGCACCCATCTAAATGACAGAACACAGGTGCCGTTAGCAGTGGATGAGTGCCCACACTACTCCATGGTGGACTCACCTGTGTTGGAGACAGACAGCCCCTGTAAATGCTTGCATGCAAGAGAGATTGCTTTGTAAAGAGAGAGGGTTGTTTCAGTGATCATTATGGATGATATTTAGTGGATGGGAAACTATATTGTACGTAAAAACGGCCTTTGTGGGCACATGATAGGCTGTGGGAATGTGTTTTCTCAAAAGCTAATAACTGAGGGAAACACTTCAGAGGAAAATAATGAAATGACTATATAATCAACCACAATCTAGATATCAAGTATTTTATCGAAATGAAGTTTGCTTCATATCAGAGAGTCTGCATGCCCGGTGAAAAACACAGTTCCAAAGCGCCTGTAACCTGAGCCGTGAGCGAGGCGTCGCCCATAGAAGAGCCCTAAGGGCCTGATACCACTGTGGGCACGATGCCGACAACCCTTATTCATTGTCAAAGGGGCTGCCTTTCAGATGGGGGAAAACGATGAAATGCTGCCATTATAATGGGGAACCAAAGGGCCCAGTGGCAGCAGACACCTGATCCCCTTTGTTGTCCCGGTCTCCTTTTGTCCCGGCATTTCATATCTGGCAAATCCACAGGCCTTGATAAGGCATTTCATAGTGGACCTGCCATGGCACTGAGGCTTGGGGTGTGTGTGTATGTGTGTGTTTGTGTGTGTGTGTGTGTGTGTGTACTCAGAAATGGGAAACAAACAGACCATCTTTACAGCGCAGCAGCTTGACGCCTATCAGGTTGGTGTCGCTCCTTTTTAACCCTCTGTTTGGTGACTCGTTCTCTTCAAAAGAGGAGAACAACCCTGGCTCACTGATTGGGATAAATTGCTTTCACTCATCTTGCTGGGTAGTCCTTTCATGTGGGTACTAATATTTGTGAATGGGGGCAAGTGCATACAACAGAGGTCTTGACACACTTGTCACATTTCTTTTGTTGGGACTCATTTCTCTTGTAGCTCTATTTGCTAAGAAAATAGATACAATAGAAACAGCACATAGAGAGCCAGGTGTTTGTGATGTCAGGGTTCACAGCTGTATTGTTATGTATTCAAAAAATAATACAAAACCTCTAAAAAGTCCTGTCGCATCTGTTTTTACTACTTTGCCTTTGCTAGCACTTTCTGAACTTCTGTCCTTTTGTAGATTTCCTAAATCTTGACTTTTCAAATCAGTATCCCCACGGCCATTTGTGTTTGTACCATTTACTGTATGTATCGCTGTATCATGATCCACCTATGTGAATGTTCTGTTAAAATAAATGTTTTATGCTATGACGCATTATTAAATAAAATTGAGAGCATCACTCAAAATCAACCATATATCAACTGTACATCTGCTGTGCTGAATAACCATTTTTAGTTGTGTTTTGCTACTACATGTCAGTTTATGATTGCATTTGTAGGACTGTACATTCTTCACAAGAAAAGAAATTCTAAGGTGAGAAACTCATTTGAAGATGAGAGACAATAAATGACTCTACTGTGTTCAATCTTGTAAACAATTCCATATCAATGCATTTAATAGGAATTCACTTTTCCATTACACAGCATAATTACTAAATACTGTACTCTCTGAAAACATATTGTTATAATTACCACTATAATATAAGCGTACCTGAGCGCGTTCTGTTTATAAGCCTATGGTGAACATGACGCTCAACCACAGCTTACTCAAAACTCACCTGGTCGTATTTTGTTTTGTTCTGCATCACTGAGCCTTTAACTACAGTGTGAAAGTCATTCCATGCTTAAGCAGACACAAACGTAACAGGAGATCAAACAGATTCTGAGATACAAATGTTATTTGAGCTCATCTTAAAAACAAGGACATGGACGAACAATTTGTGACTAGTTCTGCCGCAGAAAATTGTCTTTTTCTTTAATTCGGCCAAAGTCTGTGAAACTACCAGTTTATTTTCCTTGTAAAATTCTCTAACTATTGAGTGCTTTGAATAAATACTCCGAGTTGATCTGATAAGCAGTAATACACCAAGTGCATATGTAGTAATCCGATATCATATGCAATTAATTTCAACTTTCCTTCCCCCTCTAGACTGTTCGACCGATATCGGGATTTGGCACCGCAGCTCGTCCCTGATGACTACACCAATAAGCCAGATGTGAAACTACCATACGAGCTGATTGGTAGCATGCCAGAGCTGAAGGTACTGTGTGTATACCCAGAGCTTGCCCACACACAGAAAAGGCAGACCCGCTCCCCCTGTGTTTCCCATCCATTATTAATGCCCAGCTAATTGACAGCAGTCTTTGAGCGGTTATGTGTTACCTGACTCTTTTAAACTTGGAGAAAGCCTGTGGGGCCCGTTGGGCACACTTGGTGCAATTGGGTCTATTATGCGCCTCTTTACACACAAACAGCACAATCAAATGTAAGCAATGTCCTCAGGTCACTAATCTCGGCTCCTCTGGGAAAAAGAGAGAGATGTATGTGTGATAATTACTGTATTCATTATTGGAAATGATCAGTTCTCTTCTTTTTTTTATTTTTTTATTTTTTTTAAAGCTGTGAGTTACCAAGTTACCCATTGGGACCTATATGATATGCTGGGGGAGCCCAGGGCTGTACTTATAGTAGGGTCTTTTAGGCCATTCACATCCTGTGTGCTACACTGTTGACTATACAGTCCATTGTTCTGTCTCTGATGGTGGTGGTTCCCCCTCTCCTCAGGACAATCCATTCCGTCAGAGGATCGCTGAGGTGTTCTCAGAGGACGGAGAAGGAAACATGACCCTGGATGACTTCCTGGACATGTTCTCAGTGCTGAGTGAGATGGCACCACGAGATCTGAAAGCCTACTATGCCTTTAAAATCTATGGTATTCACATTTTTATACTGTCATGGTGCCACAAACATACTTGTATACCACACACAGCAATCCAGATACATGAGTAAGGGGTCATGCTTGATTTGCGAAAGATAGCATATCAAACATTACCAACATCACTTCAAGCACCAGTTTGAGTCTCCACATAAATGAATGTCCGTGTCCCAGTTGCCATAGTCACATCACAGCAGTGGAGGCAGGTGGAGGTACAAAGACGGGCTCGTTGTAATGCATGGAATGGAATGAGGAATGGTATCAAACACACTCATTGTGATGCACGGAATTAAATGAGGAATGGTATCACGTGTTTGATACCATTCCTCATTCCATTGCATGAATTACCACGAGCCCGTCCTCTGATTTCCAGCTCCACCACCAGCCTCTCCTGCATCACAGTAACATACGGGGTCATGTCAGAAGCCATGTAGGTGAGTTGTAGTAGGCCATGGAGCCCTAACCATGACATGAGCATCAGGGGGTTCTGAATGATTAATAAGCCTATTATAGAGGGGGACCAGTCTGTGAAAGGGCCAATTTATGGTTGGCGCCAGTGTCCCCCTAATTAAGAGAGGCTGACAGATGAAGGTGTTTCACAGTATGCAGACACGGTCACGGGTCAAGGAAGGTTTTCATCCATTATTCACAACCGACAGAAAGAAAAAGCCAGAAAGGCTTCATTGAAAAAGGCTTGGTTATACAGCATGACAAATTATATCATGAGTAGTTTCTCAATTGGAAGCAATAGGCTTGATAAGGAGACTCATTATACCATAAAAGACAGCACATACTTATACCATATACACATACAGTACATGAAGGGTAGGCTTGTTGAATATAATCTTGTTGGAGATGAGGGATTAAACTAAAAATAGCCTTGAGAATAACCATTGACTCTTCTTTCCTCCATCTAAGACTTCAACAACGATGACTTCCTCTGCAAGTCGGACTTGGAGAAGACCCTGAACAGACTGACGCGCAACGAGCTGACGGAGGACGAGGTGAGGATGGTGTGCGAGAAGGTCCTCGACGAGTCTGACCTGGACAACGATGGCCGACTGTCCCTGGAGGACTTCCAGCACATGATCGTCCGCGCTCCGGACTTCCTCAGGTCAGTTCCATACAGTACCGTACCACTGGTTCGGACTCCCAGTTTCCCCCCAGGAGCTACCTAACCAGTGTATCGTCAAATCAGTTAACCAGGCGATAGCGTAATGCTAAGGCAAGCCCTTGTTTGTTGATTACAGGTCATTCTCAGGGTAAGTGACGAAGATAGTTTGTTTACATGTATAGTAGTACATCTGTATTTTGTGTCCACAGCACCTTCCATATAAGGATTTGAAGAGACGATGTCAGCGTCAGTGCTGCAGTCAGACACTTGGTGTAAAATTCCAATGAAGAAATGTGCTGCAGATGGACACAAGAGGTGTTCTGAGGAATTTCTGGGGATGTCAAAAAAACAACAACTAAGGCTTTTTCGTGTAGAGCCGAGCTCATCCTATTTATTATCCTGGCTCATACAGTACACATTGTTTTCAAATTCTCTGACCTGAGAGAATGTCTTGGACTGGTTTGGATTCATCCAAGTGCAACTTCAATGTGTTGATTCTTCCTGTGTTTGGCCCATTCCTGTCAAAGTGAAATACGTAGTATAGAGAATACGCTAGTTTAGAGAATGTTTTTTTGTTTGTTTCCGCCAGTGTTTGAGAAATCCATAGTCATGATGCTTAGTAGAAGGACACTAATGTAGACAGGGCATGTCAACTGACTATTGGTTGATGAATGGAGTTCTGGCTACTGTATCTCCAAGGACAGGGCTCATTAGTGTGTTTATGTTCGCATCTATGGGGCTCAGTTACACCAGGCTACAGTATAAAAGAAACATTTTCCAGAATATTCCAATGAGCTATAGAGGAGCAGTGGAGGGAGAGACATTTGTATCATGAAAGCAGTCAGTCACGCTTCATTGTGGATCCACAGGGTCAACTGACAGTGAGTGATCTCCTGTTATTCCGGACATGATCACAATCAATCAGGCTGATGACAGTTGAAAGGGAGAAAGAAAGAAGTTTTAAAAAGGGAGTATAGTAAATAGTCTTACTATTTTTAAAAGAATCGTATTTTATTAAATCAAAAGTACAGATATCTACAAAACTGTAGATCAATTTCCATATGATTTTAGAAAGTACAGTTCAGTTAAAGTAGATCTCTTTAAACGTGATATTTACAACGTTTTTTTTCTTTTTCAAAATGTAATTTATTTTTCTCCCGGTGTACCTCACAATCAACAATAGAATGTAAATGTGGTCATAAAAAAGGAATGTAAATGATATGCATTTACTGACAAGTAAAAAGTAGGAATGCATAACAAAATTGAGGGGAATGATTGTGACAGAAAATCTTTTGACTAAACAAAATACAACAAAATTGGTTTTCTATAACATTTGTAAGATTTAAAGCTAACAATAGAAAACAGTCTCTCTCCACTTCTTTGAAAGGTTTGAAGAATAAATCACTGTTTGTGCCAACGTTCCCAATCTACTAGTCTTCGATAACACAAAGACTTGGCAAATCATTGCTTTGAAAGTACCAAATATAGACAATATTTCTCTACAAATGGGTCGTGTGGTGCTTCCTGGCTCAATGCGAAACAAACAAACAAATCTACAGTATACTCAATTGGACATCAACGACAGGTTTTCAAAAGAGAATTAATGAGTTGTGTGTGGTGACCATTTCACAGAAGTCTCAAAATATAACCACAATAAAATTACACAAATACACCAAAATGCAGAGGTCCAACTTTCATGATGCATAGCTCCAAAATGGAAGAGATTGAGGATTATTCATTAAGACACATGGCTGTGGTGCATTACTCATGAGGTCCCGATGGATATTGAAAGGTACAGGTTAGCAAAGGTGATCCCCGCTCAATGTTGTATTATCTATTTTTTTTCCCACAGACATTTAAAATGAAATAAAGACACACAGGGAGATGTGAGTACAAAGCACTCAACTGATCCCATACTGTATCGATGTAGGACAGCAGCAATGCAACGGTCACACGTATCCACTCCAATTTGTCTTTGCATTTATAAAATAATGCCAAAACGTAACACTGTTTTTTCTATTGATTTGTTAAGAGCGTACAAATTACATTTGCTTGCTGTTAAAACACGCAAGCGATCATTCCCATGTTTAAACGGCTACAGCAGTCTCACACCACACTGGTGGTGTACAGTGCCACCTAGGTGTCAAACAACATATTGACAAAAAGAAAAGTCAAACATGACCACATCAACACAAGTGGAAGACACACCACCACACCACACCCAAACGTTAACTTTTCGTTGTTTTTTTCTTACTTGACTTTATAAAGCCAAGAGATCACCATATTTAGAGTATACTCAAATTTGGCAGGGCAATTAGCATAGAACGAAAATTTAAAATACCAGAACAAATTCATGTCAGAACAGCCAGTGTGAGAAATTAAGACTTCTCTACCAATTCTGACAACTGACCCGCAGAACCCAAGTCAGAACATAGCAAAAGAGAGAAAGCTGTTCAGGCTATAAAGAGGTGTGTTAAAATCCAAACATTATCTAGGTATTCCCCAATGTATCTACCTTTACCATAATCCAATAGATCATAACTGTTTACATCAAAGTCAACCAAAGTAAAAATTCTCGTCTTACATTGCGAAACTATCACTTGGCACATACTACACACAACAGACAGGTTACTGGTAAAGTGCAAGGAATTGCATGGGTAGGAGTTTTTTTTTTTTTCCACACTGTAACAGTTGTCATCAGCTGGCAGACACCCTTTTACAGAGCGAACCGCCTAAAGCTGCTACCAGAGACGTCATATAGCTGGGAACGAATCAGAGCTCGTAAATGAATGCCGTTGCTGTGGCCTTGACCAATGACATCATCAGTACAACTCTGGAATGGGTCACATTTGAACAGGTTTTTGTTTCTTTTTCACACACAAGAACTTCTATTGCAGAAAACAACATTGCAAAACGGGAATGTAGGCCAGGCGTTAGGGCAGGTGTTACATGGTAAATCTTAGCACTGTGTGAGGGGGCCCCTTAGGCCTGAAGGGACCAAACCAGGGAAGTAAACAAAACGTACAGTAAGTTCAGGGAAAGAGACAAGCCGCAAGGTTCTTATATTTAGTCTCACATTACATGATTGTCGAGGAATGTGTGTTAGAAGTAAACACAAAAAAAGAAGCAATTGCAATTGAAGCAAATCTTGGAGCAGAGGGGAATAGACTTTTCTTTTAGTCTGTTTAGAAATCACTCTTTCCTGAAGGATTGTGCATCTTCAAGGCATATTTCATACATTTAACAACTCGGTTTCATCGTAAAAGCCAATCAGCCTCTGGTTTAAACGTACAATGTGGATGGGGGAGAAGACTAATAAAAAATAGTTTTGGACATTATATTATGTTCCTAATCCCAAACCTTTGAGGTTAATCGAATGATAAACGGGGCTCCAACTAAGACAGTTGCGCAATCATCAGGAGGGTGAGTGAAAGATAGAAACGTTGTACAGAGAGACTAGAAACAGAGGGAAGAGCACATCTTTTATGTGATATGTAATTAGATCATCTTGAACGAGTCAAGCCGTCTTCACCAGCTGATCAGTCCAACCCACGGAGATGGCCGAAGCTCAGCAAACTGGAAAAACTGCATCATTGAATGTCATCGGAAGTGAATGGGAGTTGTGGAATATCCCACCCAGCCATGGAACAGAATGGTGGGAGAGCGCAGGGAATTAGGGACAGGGAGGGGAGCATGAGTGCTAAGAGCAAGCACAGTCCATTTGTTGTCCAGCCTCCTGGCGGACAGAAACTAAGGCCTTGGTCCTCACAGTAGGGCACAGCGGAAGAAGCTGCTCTTTTTCTGAGGCTCGGAGATCTTCACCCCGTGGCTGCTCCCCTGGGGACTGTTGCCCTCCTGGAACACACACACAACAGAACAGCTGACTTGCCTGCCTTGTAATGTACACTTTTTATTACTTGGGAAAAAAACACACAAAGACTGTTTGTCTTCTCAGCAGTTTGTCTGGTTGAACTACTTTCTTTGCATGATTACTATTTTTGAGGACTGAGGCAAATTGCCTGGGCTACAAAACTCAAAAGAGCAGAGCAGGAAACAATGACATTCATAACACCTAAATTGCGATTTTAACCATATAGTGTCCATTTAGAACATACATACAGTTAATAATATACATTAATAAATAAATAATCTCACCAATTTTGTGTCCATTTTTGATTTGATGTCTCTGGCAAGTGTCAAGAACGCCTGTAACAAACAGAAGACAAACTACATTGCTATAACTGTCTCAACTCACTACCTTGAGTGTGATCTGAATGTCAAAGCAAAGTGTCTCACATATCAGCACCAAGGTGTATACTCACATTCTCCACATTTATATTAGCCTTCGCACTGGTCTCCATGAACTTGATACCGAACTCTAATGCCAACTGAGGGAGGAGGAAAGCAATGGCTTAATACACCTTAAGCCATTTGTATAGTAAAGTTGACCACAGAAATGTAGATATTGATTAATCATAAGCTAGCGGCAGAACTCACATTTTCTCCCCTGTCTTTGGACACCTGCCGTTTGTCGTTGATGTCGCATTTGTTGCCAAGGACCATCTTCTCCACGTCAGATGACGCATGCTAGGTGGAAATGAGAGGAAATGAATACCACTATTCTAAAAATGACATGCTTTTAGCTGACTTTATGAGACTAAAATGGAGAACAAGTCCACCTCCTCTATATTCCTGATCCAGTTCTTGATGTTGTCAAAGGACTTCTCGTTGGTGATGTCGTAGACTAGCATGATCCCCTGCAATGAGAGGGGAAAAAAAAGTCTAGTGGACAATTCATCAAGGTGCCAATTGTCTTCAAAGGCAGTCCCACAAAAGAGCATGTAGTGTATATGTAAGTGCGGTTCAAAGACATGGCTTGTACCCACCATCGCGCCTCTGTAGTAAGCTGTCGTGATTGTTCGAAACCGCTCCTGACCAGCTGTGTCCCTAAAAAACACAGGATGACAAGATGAAAACAATGACTTAAACAGCAGTCATAACTTAACTCATCAAGAATATTAATTCTATTTACTGTATGAACACTTGGCAATAGGACAACACTGCCTTTTACCAGAGTTGAAAGGGAGCAAACCAACTTACCATATCTGTAACTTTATCTTCTTGCCGTCTAGCTCTATTGTTCTAATCTTGAAGTCAATGCCTGAAGGAGATAGAAAGGGAGAACAAAACACATAGCTCATCACCAGTGACAAGCAATAGGCTAGATAACATTATAGCAGCTGTCAGGAGCAAGGAATGCAATAAGGAGGAAGGGTCAGATGCTGCTTGCTGGCACGGACGCCCTGGACCAGACCTACAATACCTTTGCTTAGCTGTGTGTGAATGCTAGGACACGTAGCTAGCTAGCTGGCTCAGTATCGTTCACTGACACCAGTAGCTAGCTAGTACGTGATGCAAAGAAACAATTAGCTAGTAGTAGCCAGCTAGCTAATGTTAGTTATGATTTTATTGCCAATACAATCACCAACTCACTGGTTAATCGTTGGGTCAGATGTCTGTGAGGACCTTCGAGCTAACTACCTATAGAGGTTGCTTAGCTAACGAGCCAGCTCGCTAGCTAACTTGCTAGTTAGCTACCCGACTCCAATGCAATACAGGAAGTTAGCCAACCTTAGCAAGCTAGCTAGGTTTATAGGGTACAGCAATACAACTGTTTTCAGCTTGAAACAGTGTCAGTGGTTCTGAGTTGTCACCTTTTTCATTATGTTTAGCAGACCGACTATTATTTAGATGTAGGTAGCCTAATTCGTAGCTTATTGCTCATTCGTTAGCTAGCTAAGACGCTAGCTAAGCTAATTCTGGTGATTGACAGGGCATCGTTCTGTAAACATGGACACAAAGCACAGTGACAAGAAAGTTACAGCTACCTATGGTGGAGATGAATGTTGAGTTGAAGGCATCTTCTGAGAACCTGAACAACACGCAGGTCTTCCCAACACCGGAATCCCCGATTAACAGCAATTTAAACAAATAATCGTATGTCTTCGCCATACTTGATATTGCGGAAATCCCGCCCGGCGAAATGCTGTGTTGAGAAGAAGGTCCTTGCACTGCAACGCCCCCTGTCACTCTAAGACGAGATGTCAGAGCATCACGTTAGACCCGTCCTTGTAGTATAATAAAAATGCAAATTGTGTTTGCACTGATTTACCATAGGACACAATTTAGCTTTTTATTGTAAGTTATGTCCACTCTGTATGTTCTGCATTTATAACCCCTTTCCAATGCATGCCTTACGCATCTTTCTTCTGATGTTGGAAATGCAGCCCTACTGCAATAAATTGTACACAGTACATCTCTCATTTGTCAGTAGCCTACAGTAAAATGTCACAAATATCTCTCTCTCGCGCGCGCACACACGCACGCACGCACGCACACACTCCTTGATAGCCAACAACAATGACAGTTTCAAATGTTCTTTTAATAACAATTCTTGTAGTAGAGCTGCTGAACAAATCGACAATCAACATCACACAATTCAACTGCAGCACACTTAACTGCATTTATTTCTGCATAGGTTTTGGTTTATGGTTTTCAGCTCCAACCATAGCAAGTATAAAATCTAATTTCACAACAATTCTGGCATTAAACTGGACATCACAAACAAGCTGCTCATGGAATGTTGATTCTTTTTTTGTTTCTTGTTACCATTGACTTTTCACAAACTATTCAGCTCTTGAAGTGTTTGGTCCAGGGCTTGCTGCAACCCCAGGTTTTCCTCTTTTGCAGCGGCTACATGTTCTGTAATAAAAGTAGTAATATTCAAAGAAGAGAAAATGTGACATACATAGGCATACCTGTATGATTTAAAATATTGAATTAAAATGCATAAGTTAGATACTAACAACCTTCACAAAGGAAGAGAGAAGAAGAGAGGAGCCATATAGAACAGGAAGATGTTTATTGAAACATTGATTTTACAGAAAGACATTCAGAAGAAAGCAAAAGAATGTGGGAAAAGAGAGGAAAGTAGAAGAGAAGAGACAAAAGTGTTCCATTTCAGATGGACATAGAAGGAGAAGAGTGAATCTACAATGTGTTCATATCATTGAGGGCATGGTCCAGCTCCTCGCTGATAGCCTTGTATTTCAGCTTCTGAGCATACAGTTCATCTAGAGGTCAAAGGTCAACAGGACAGAGGCAGCACGTGCAGCAGATGAAGTGGAACAGAGAGGACAGCACAGAGGCCATAGGGGGAAAAGACGGAGAGAAAGAAGAAAAAAAAAAAAAGGAGAGGAAGATTAACAACTGAGACCTAAGAATGATACAGCACAGGACAGAGAAAAATAGTGTAGATTTGTATGAAAAGTGCCATTTACAAATGAAACTGAAAACGTATACACCGTCTCAGACACAGAGTGAAAAGACATTGACGGTCACAAAATGCTATGTGCGTACCTTCCAAGTCATCTATGGTTTTTTCCAGTTTAGCCACCGTCCTCTCTGCAAACTCAGCACGGGTCTCAGCCTAAGGGATGATTTAGAGTGATTTAGCCTGTGAAGGGCCAGATACACAGTACTACCACAGACCAAGCTTCTGTAGGCTAATGTATTATGAAGTGTGTGCCCTTTAAATTCAGCCAATCCGTTGTACTCACCTCTTTCAGTTTGTCAGTGAGCACCTTGATTTCCTCCTCATATTTGTCTTCTTTTTCAGAGTACTGCAGAAATACAGTTGATATTATTATTACTCTATAGAGAACAATCCTGTATATTTCAGATCATAAGGTATTGATATACAGAACTGTATATATGAGGACGTAAACAAACAAATGAGAAACTAGCCTTTTCAGACTGAGCCTCAAGAGATTTCAGGTTGTTGGTAACATTCTTCAGTTCTTCCTCCAGATCACCACATTTCCTTTAGGACAGGTAAGAGGGACAAGACAGGCACTCATGTCATTTTCACAGGTCAGCTCCCTCTTGTAGGTAAAATGGCAGGGTAATCAACAATGCCTCAAGCTATTTCACACATACTAGAATTTGGTCCTGTCCTGTGTGAAGGTACGTGTTCACTGTGGCATATATAGCTGTACTATTGTCACTATTAGTACAATTGTCACTTTGTCACTTTTTGTCACCTTTTAGTACTTATTATTGAATTGTTGTTGCTGCTGTTGTTGTTGTTGAGCAAGATCCCAAAACATTTCACTTTGTCTATTACAACTGTATGTGATATAAGTGACAATTAACATTGGATTTGATCTGATAGTGTAGCAAGTATGTACTTACAGCTCTGATATTTCTGCTCTCTCCTCTGCCCTCTCAAGCTCACCCTCCAGGACCACCAGCTTACGGGCAACCTGTAATAGAACAAACCACGGGTGATAAGTGATCTCTTAGAGACAACAATGAAACAATTAAAATCAGTGGTGGAGCATTACTCGATCATTTGACAGTTGATAATGGATTTAAAAAAAGGTTCTGTTGTCCCACCTCTTCGTATTTGCGGTCGGCCTCCTCTGCAATGTGTTTGGCTTCCTTCAGCTGCATCTCCTGGATCTCCATCTTCTCCTCGTCTTTCATCGCCCTGTTCTCGGTCACCTTCATGCCTCTCACGCTCTCATCCGCTGCCTTCTCAGCCTCCTCCAGCTTCTGCAGGGCAGTGGCCAGTCTCTCCTGGGCCCGGTCCAGCTCCTCCTCCACCAGCTGGATCCTGCGGTTCAGGGACGCCACATCTCCCTCCGCCTGGGCACAGGAAAAGGTCAGAGGTTAGGTCATAGGTCAGACAGGGCATGAGTGCCTCCAAACAAAGGGATCATCTGGGCAGCAGTGTTCAAAGTCAGTCCTCATACTTCACTGTGTGCTATGGCCTATGTCATTTTATTCTCCAACAAATGAAAGGGGTGAAATATAGAACTCCAACTGAGCTAATCCGGAAGTGAAGTAAAGAGTGTAATGACTCAAGAATGGGAAAGTTGAACATTGATACATTGCTAGTGTTAGTAAGATATGACACATCCTAAGCAACGTAGCCTACTTTTGTCACCCAGTCTGTGTATGGGTAAGGAACTGCTGCTTATCAGTCTGCTTCCTGTGAAACACAGCCTTATAGACAACCCTATGTCTGTTCTCTCTTCCTGTATGAGGGGGAGGACTACGTCTCTGCTGCCTCTCCCTATTCATTCTTGAGGGAAAATATCAATGGTGGCGACATCACAAACGTTACTGTAGAAATATCATAATTTACTAATCTGCACTCATTAGTCTGAATCTGTGGCCAGAAAATGGGCAAGTATTCAGTTAGAGGGCGTTTCCGAACACTTCGGAAAATGAATGGAACTTCTCTCCCCAAAATCATTATGCGCATTTACGCATCAAATGTGTCTCTGCCCATTTTACTGTTATTTACAGTAAATTAGTCATTTACAGCTCTTTGCGAATATGTCTAGGTTGTCTAGGCAAAAATCTAATGAACAAAGAACGACAGCCTAGGTAAGTATAACGACACACTGTGGCCAACATTCTCACTTTTTCGCGGAGTTCCCGTTCATTATCCACCTCCCTTTGTAAAAGTAAGGCTTGCTCTTCTGCTTCGTCAGCTTGTCCTTGAAGGGCTTGGATTTTCCTTTTCACCGCGTCCATATCGAGCCAAGTTTTCACTACCGTAAAAATATCGTTTAAAAGTTTGTTTTACAAAATCAATAAGACTATAACCATCAAATGTCTGTGATTATAATCTACTTAACCCAAACACATATAACTTAAGCGAGTGATTTCCAATTATCACAAATATTCCATAAGGAGAAGCGTCTGAGTGATCAAGGAAGTAGTAGGAAGGGAAGGGCTGGAGTTTTCAGGAAAGTTATGACAAAATCCTCCAATCCTGAGAAGAAGCCGGTCTCAGATGACATCACAATTACAGGGGAGGTGGTTTCCTGCCTCAAAGTGTTTTATTTTTTTTCCATGAGAGGCATGAGGATAATCGTCTGACTTCAGGACTTATATGGAAAGTGCAAGGTGGAGGCTTGGTCATTTTTTACACTCATACATAATGCACTGATTAGTGTGTGTGTGTGTGTGTGTGTGTGTGTGTGTGTGTGTGTGTGTGTGTGTGAATCATACAAGTGAGAGAGTAGATCTAGAAGAGACTATTTCACAGGTGAATATGTTTGCTTCTATAGCAGATGTTGTATGCATTACAAACGATCTAGCATAAATACTTGAGTCTCAAATGGTTGGAATGTTCATTGATTTAGTTTTCTGAAATGACCTGCAGCCATTGGGCGGCAACACATTCCTTTGGTTCTCCCTTTTCCCCCACCCTTCTCTGCCAGAGAGTATGAGACAACAGCATTCTGTGAACTGGGTCAACCATAATAGGTCTATATGGATAATGTCTATTATCTATTATACATGGTTAATGTGGATAATGCTACAAGGATGGAATGCAAGTTATTTGTATCGGCAGGGCAGTAACAGCCTATACAGACGATTAACGACACTGGACAGCTTGATTAATGAATTTGAATTGAATTTGAATGCTGATATATCATGTTTATTCATGTAGTCAAATCTGAAATGCATCAGTGTGTATGACCTATGATCTGAAGACCTTATCTCAACTCCTCTCCCAGGATTTAGCTTGTACAATGATACATACTGTGGTAGCCGATTGCTTCTGAGACTAAAACATAGAGATACTTCCGAATATAAATACAGGAAGAGCCTAATCTACTTAATTGTCTGTCTGCAGCTGGAGCTGGCAGAACAGGGCTTTCATTCATGGAATTTGATTCTGCCAGTTGGATCAAGATTATCTATTAAATGCCCCAGACAGTGCTCTAATTGAAAAAGGTTTTGACAAAAGCGTTGTTACACCAAAGATTAAACACACATATTTTTTAAATCAATTCATATGTGTCTAAGCTGTTTATTTATGGTGGATTCTGTGAAAACACAGAGAGTCTGCGAGTCTGATGCGATGCCTTTCCTGTTGCCTGGTACATGAATCAAGCGAGGATTAATTTGCCTGTAGGTAGGTGTACTGTAGGCGCACGGTCCCCTGGCCATTGTACAGTTGAATACAGAGGCTGTACAGTTACAGTTATACAGAGGGAAGTGTCTGGTATCCCTTGCGGTCGAGCCCAGACGCATTGATTTCATTAGACACAGGAGTGTGGGGTTCCCTGTTTGCTTTAGCTACATTCCTGAGATTCCTCAATGGCTGCACGCCTAGCAGAGCTCAGCCTGCGTCCTCCTCCGCTCCTCCGCTCGGCCGCTTGAGAAACGTCTCTGTTCCAAACCGATGTTCCATCGTTCCAAACGTCTCTGTTCCACTTATGACCTCAACAATACACATCAATGACCTGTAGATGAATGGATTTGATGATAAGCGACGCAGTCATGTCTACAGAGACTGTTTAAAGATAGCCTCTCGAGAGCTATACTCTAGCTGCAGTTTTACAACTTGCTCAATAACATGGGCTTTAACTCTTGACTTTCACATAAATCATGCGTGGATGTCCATGGGAGATTAGAGCTGAGTTAACTAACACAGAGTTATGTGCGCAAATTTCCTCTTAGCAAATTGCCATAATTAACCACCCTATAATACAGTTCAACAGAGGCTACCTACCGTATGAAAAGAAACAGAAAAGGGGATGTCTGTAGACTTTGCCCATATATGGCCGTTTGGTTAGAAAATCACACTGACTGCATATTAGTCTCATGACTGCATTGATTGGGTATTTTCTGTTGATCTAATAATGTCTGGGTGGAAAGGCGCTGAAAAGTACACATTTGTCCGTATTTGACCTAATCACTCATCTAGCTAGGAATGTTGCCCAGAATGTTATATTCTTCTGCGGTCTTGAGGACAGAACCAGGCTAGATTGTAGCTTGTTCACCAAAGGTATCCACTGCTGTATGAATTAACTTGCCAATACACAAACAAGGTTCTCAATCTATTCATATCTGGAATGTGGTATACACAGGCGCAATAACATGAAAATAGAATAAGGCAGAGGCCTTAATTGATTGCATTATACAGGAACTATCTTTGAAGTGTGGAGTTCTTTGAGGGTTACCACGACGACCCATAAGTGCTTTCCTCTGTACTTACGTCTGTGGCTTTCTTCTCTGACAGTTCCAATTTCTCCTGAGCATCCTTCAGAGCCTCAGAGTACTTGTCCAGCTCATCCTCTGTCCCCTTCAGCTTCTTCTGCAGGCCAAGCAGCTCATCCTCCAACTGGGAAGAGGACAAACCAAGACACAGAATCAGGAAGTGAGCAAGAGCAACTTACCTAGATACATACGGTACTCCACCAATTGAAGAAACGTCGAATTTCAATGACTCCACAATTATTGGATACACATTATTGAAATTCACAATGTTGATTTCTCAATGAATTATTGTTACAATTGATAGGCCTACTAGAGATGATAAGACATGCATTTGTTTATGTTGGATTCAACTCTACCTGGCCCTCTTTTAGTGTAGAGTTTACAGTGAGCTTAAACGTAGACAGAAGGATATATATTTAGTGCCATCAACAGACCCGTCTGCCCAAATGTTGATTATCTGTCTCAGGGCTCAGAATACCACAGCAAATGTCACTTATTTGACCCAAGCCATCCAAACAAACTAAAGAGGTCCACATAATCCTCTAGGATCCCAGGCAGACTAACTCTTGGTGTCTAAAAGCGCGCAGGCCTTGTGGTTTGTGTAAATGACAACTGCCACTTCTGTACTATCTCTTTGTACGATGAGGGCATCAGTCATATGAGAGGATTCCATCCATTTGTTTTGATGTAGATCCCTGCTTGTCATCACCCCAACCTTCCTGCTAATTGGAATTCCAGTCATGCCTCCCGACTTGCACTCCCAGTGAATTCTTTCAGAATCAGTTGATGTTTTTAGATATTGTTTAGTATATGTCAAGTGATTTAGGCCAATGTAATATCCTAAAGTAGTCAATCATCTTTATGTGAGTCATAAAAACATCCCAGTTCAATCGCCTTAGCTCTGACAGCACATACTAAATATGGGTATGGAATCACGTCTTCACGTGATTAGCGGGAGTTTCTGCTTCGGTATGTTCCAGAACCAGAATCCTCATCCTGAGTGGTGGTGGTGCTGTTGGTGAGTGTCGTGGTACCCCAGAGCCCTGTAACTCACACCAAAGTGAGGAGCAGAGCAGCAGCTGGCATAGTTTAGTTTTTATTCCTGGTTCTCCCAGTCCTCTCTGGTCTAATCCTCCTGGTGCACTGTGGGAATAACCCTGCCAGGCAGTCGTCACTCTGCCATTCTCTCTCTCTCTCTCTCTCTCTCTCCCCCCGCCCCTCCCCCCCCGGTTTCCTCCTCCTCTCCATCAGTAGATGGGAGGACCACTCCCCAAACAGTCCAACATCAGCTGTTCTGTGTCTTAATGTTTGGTTACTGTGTTTGGTTACTGTAGTACATTGGTTGGTGCTTTGGTCTATACTGTGAGATATTTCACATGTTGCTTGGCTCCCTACATTAGAGAGGTACATTACAGTTGTATTTAGCCTTGCCTTTCCGGACCATTTTGATTACAGCAATCATGGTTGCTGGCCACAGTACAGTATGTAATGTAATGCGTCTAAGGAAGCCAAATTGTCGGACGGTCAAACCCTTCTTAAGTCACTCTTACTCATTCATTGGTAACAAGTTATATCAAGTTGCTGTGTATCTGTGCTGTACCACTGTGATACTACTCCACTAACAAGTTGTTACATTGTAATTAAATGCAGTGCCTTATTTTACAGGTTACATTCGATCTTCAAGGAACGTACAACACGAGCAACAGCATCATCTGTACATTAGGTGTCTAACCACCACAAAAAGTATTTGATTTAACACATATATCTTTCACTATACATCACGATTACCAGTCATCTGTTTCTGCTGCTCATTCATGATACACATCCTTCCTGAACCCCATCCGGCCGTGTCTCACCTGCTTGCACTTATCCTCAGCCGCTTTCTTATCAGACTCTGCCTGCTCCGCCCGGTCGATGGCATTCTCCTTGTCCAACTTCAGCATCTGCATCTTCTTCTTGATGGCCTCCATGGTGGCAGTTGGGGTTCAGTGGCTTAACCGGTTTGAGAAAGAAAGAAAGTTGGGGATACAGAGATCTAGCGGGCAGGCAGGCAGGCAACTACAGCGTCCTAGTGAGTCCCCGGTCCGTCAGAACAAGTGAGCAGAAGAAATGGAGAGAGAGAGAGAGCAAGAAGAGAGAGAGAGAGAGAGAGAGAGAGACAGCGAGGGAGCTATGGATGCCGACTGAAACTCTGGACTGCTATAAGTGATTTAAACCTGACTGGAAGGTTTGGAGACAACCCCATATTGAGTCCCCAGTGACAGACCTTTCCCACCACTACCCCTTCCTCCTCGACACTCCCCACCATGCCCATGTGCCGTGCCCCCCCCCTCCCTAAACCAAACCTCACTTAAAGGCTTTCTAAGGAATGGCTTGGCGTATATCCACCGTGTGTCCTTATTTGGATGGCTGTCCTCTTTCCTTTTTTTATAAGAAAAAGAGAAGTGGTAGTGAGAAAGAGAAAAAGTCTTAATGTAACATTTAAAACGTGTCACTACTGTGACCAAGATACAATACAGCACACACCTATGTAGAGAACTACATAGCTGTAACATGCATGTCTCAATATTCCATTGCTTTTCTTCCATGGGGCTGAGTATCTGTGTGCAATTCATTCAAGTCTGTCCCCCCCTTACCGAGGAATGCTCAAATTGATGGTAATACCACACTTCTGGTTAGTAAAGACATAGTTCTCATTCTACTGTCAAATGAAGAGGAGCAATATAGAAGGATCCAGCTGAGGGAAATGGATGGAAATTGCAGACTGCATTATCCTCAAGATTTACACTAAGGCTCCAAATAAACACAGCCCTGCTTTGGAATTATCTAAATTAAAGAGCTTTTTAATTACTGTTGGTTTGACACAACTCCAAGTGAACATTTAGACTATTTTCTTGTCTTGTTCTTCTTGTTTTTTTTTGTTTTTTTTAAGGGAGAACAGTTGTATTTTCATATCATTCATTTAACCTTTATTTATCCAGGTCAGTCCCATTAAGAAATTAATCTGGACGTGGTCCAAGATATAGTTAAGCTAGGGTAACGTGTGCTGTTAATGGGATTACAGAGAATCAACAGAGAGCATGTCAAGTAAGTACCACAGGTTCACAGTGGGTCCTGGGAGTTGTTGCTGAAGACATCTCTGTGGATTGGCTCCTCGGTCTGTTTGTCTGTTTGCAGCTCTGCAGATACTGTTCCAGCTGCTCAGCCTAAAAATAAAGACCGCTACGAAATCAAAGAACAATGATAATATCGCAATAGCACAGGGATAAACTTAAAAGGATATTTAAAAAGATATGGTGCTTATGTATACTGCTGATAATACAGTACTAATACCACACACATACACACACACACACACTCTCTCTCTCTATTCTAAACACAGGTCATCCTAAGGTGTTGTCAACTATCATGGAGGTCACAGCTTGGGGACACTGAGGTGCAAAGCTGATGCAGTTTTAGGTAAACCCTCCCAACCACACCTAAGGCTGTGTTTGCCAGGAGGCTCTCAGGAAGAAGAGCAAACCATACACACCTCCATACACATGCCAGACCACTGGCCAGAGACAGCTGTGATTCACTCTGGTTCACAGGGGATACGTTTAATTCATAAGGTTCATTACAATCATAGAAGATGTTAAAATGTTATTATAAATATTAACATTGATTTGTACTGAGTCGATATACTGTGAACCTCTTCAGAGCTTGGGTTGAGGTTGAATAGAGGAATCCCTGATTGTCATTGTAGTGAATGGATAAATAGATCAATAAATGTGTGTCCTTCCCTCCAAGTAGTCGACAGTCCAAAGGTTAGAGTACTACTCTCACCCTCTGTTGAAAACAGATGTCCTTAAATGGAAGAATCAGCACTGACATTTACAATATAGTAAACAGCATTGCAGCTCACAATGTTTACAGCTCTGGAGTAATACTGGAGTTTACAACAAAACCAGAAATGAAAGCTACCAGAAATGGTGACATTTCTGTAGCTTTACCTTATTTGGTCACTTTGTGTCCTCAGTAGACATAAGTATTTGAGATAATAGCAGGTAATATGTCTGTGTTGGCAGGCATATTGTCCTGGTGATAGACAGTGATTCTAGTTTATTTAGACAGTGATTTACAGTTCATTTAGCCAATTGCCCTACTCAATGAGTGGTAGGGTTAGCTATGGGACATGATATTTACCACATTCCTTTACAGAATAGAAAGTGATTGGAGAGATGGGTGGAACTTTCTACTGGAGGGAGGGAGGGAGAGAGAGAGAGAGAGAGAGAGACAGAGAGAGAGAAAGAGAGAGAGAGAGAGAGAGAAAGAGAGAGACAGAGAGAGAGACAGAGAGAGAGACAGAGAGAGAGAAAGAGAGAGAGAGAGAGAGAGAACCCTCCCACAGGAAACAAAGCTCAACTCCTCTTCTCCTTTTATGGTAAAAACTCCCCTAAAAGCTGCTGAATCATCTTGGGAATACAGTCAGTATTATCATACGAGTGCAGCTAAGTTTAAATCACAATGGCTTAGGGAATGGTAGGGCAGAATGTATCGGTGTTCATTTGTTACTATGCAGAATATCTGTTATTACAATTTTCCATCATATACACTTCTTTTTGATATCATAAACACATAATTCTTGGTCATTGATATTAGTCAACATTGAGCTTGATAATAAAATCGTTGTCAGCACTCATTTCAAATGCAAAAACAACCCACATATCAATCAGTTTATTTCTCCTGCCTGCCTTCTGTTGTCTTTTGCTTTTACCTTATGTCACTCATGTGTTCAAAGGGATAGTTCACTTGTTTACACCTTATAGTCACATGGTTCCTCACCCTGAAAGAAGTCTACGGGCCAGGAGAAACTGTAATCCACGCTTCAGTGTTGTTTACACAGCCACTACTCACTTCAGCTAACTTTGTCTTCTGTCTCATTCACTCCCATTGATTGTTTGTTAGCGGTGGCTAAAGTCAGTAGTGGCTGTTTAAACAACCCTGAACCATGGATTACAATTTATCCTAGCCACGGACTACTTTCCGGGTAAGGAACCATCTGACTAAGGTGTAAAAAAGTGAAGTATTCCTTTAAACGGACACCACCACACAGAGAGTTTAGAGAACATAGGGTTGGAGGCTGATAGTTGGCCACCCTGCTCTCCACCCAGTGCTCCAATTGGACGTCTGGAACCCCTCTCCTATCAGCCTAGGGATCAAAGGACGAATTTATGAAACCCTGTACTCTGCTAGTTTGATGGAACACAGTCCTGCCTGA
This sequence comes from Argentina silus, assembly GCF_951799395.1. NCBI lineage: Eukaryota > Metazoa > Chordata > Actinopteri > Argentiniformes > Argentinidae > Argentina > Argentina silus. Next base: position 5,089,872 of record NC_139672.1, on the reverse strand, counting down.
GGGTTGGAGCTCTTGTTAAAGGCTGTGGGGCTACAAAGAGTTTGAGAAGATAAGTGATGAAATGTTTGCTACTTGGTGTTACAGCTTCTCCTTCTTTCCACTTGATACTTTGATGGAATTAACACAGACTACTTCCAGGGCCCTATATCTGTATGCATGTACAACAGTGGAGGCTGGTGGAAGTAGAAATCGGAGGACGGGCTCATTGTAATGTATGGAATGGAATCAGTAATGTCTTGTGTGTTGGATACCATTCTTAATTCTATTATTCTATCTACCTCCACCAGCCTCCCTATACATACAGTATGTATGGCTCTGACTTCTTGGATGTAATGTGAATAGATACAAGTATGTATTGTCTAATTCCCTAGACGATAAACACAGTATACTGGGTTTCAACCTTTTTGCACCTTGGATTAACTCTAAATGTCTTCAGCAGACTCTTATATACTACTCTTAAGAGTATACAACCATGCATTACTATCCATAATGGTCACACAGTATTTCTCTGTTGTGGCCAACCCTTCTGCAATATAATAAGTTCTATTTGGAGACCATGTTGTAGTTTGGGAGTGGGTGAAGCAGGCATACTCACTGGTGACATCATACTGTTCATCTCCTCATCTCCCCAGAGGTAAATCAGGTTTCCATCTCTCAATCATGTGCCTTTTAACCATGGACACGCTTTAAACAGCACAGCAGTTAGAGACTAAGTGACTTGTGCAGCTCAAGAGCAATTTAATGTTGATGTTGCCATTTTGGTCATAGGTGTGGACAGGAAGAGTTTTCTCTAGAGGGCAATCTAGGTGTTGACTCATTTCTTAGACATCTAACTGGTGATAAATGTAAAGCACGCTCTCTAGTGGTGAGATGCGGCACACCTGATCTATCTAAAACGTCAACATGTAACAAATCTGTTATTTGGAGAAATAACAATTACAATTTCCGATGTTTCACGGCAGGATGTTGATCTTTAGTTATTCAAATATTTATCTTCAGCATTAATGTTACCACAACTATTTGAAATCACGCTCTTCGTTGCATTTCCACTGCATTTCGTTGTCTCTGTACTTGTACTCTGCACAATGACAATAAAATTGAATCTAATCTAATCTAATCTAATCTAATCTAATCTTGTGATCACGTAGCCCTGCTGCCTGAGACATGTAAACTCAAGTGTCACCCTAATCGTAGACGCTAGAGTCTTCCACGTAGGAGACTCCGGTTCGAACCCTGCCCATCACTCTAACAAATGCAATAGTTAACTTTAGCATGTGTTACTCGATTGTAATGATAACAAATAATGCATGAAGAAAATATAATGAATCAATAGGATTAATTGATATGAATGTTGCAGGGTGTGCACCTGTCCACTAGAGAGCTCACCACCCAAGCTCACATTTAAGCCCTCTGTCATGATTCTCAGCAGCAACAGCAGGGGGCGCTGTAAGATAAAGCCAGTCCCTGCTCCCCGGTTGTCTCTCCAGTTTGGATACACTGTCGGCCCCATAGCTCCACACAAACCTGGGCTGGGTTCTTAAACACAACATGATATTTGCTTTTTCTCCTTGTTTCAACTATCCATATCATACCAACTGCTGTTCCCGTGTTTGAGGAAAAAACAGAAGACGTCGCTAGATGTGAAGGGACAAGAAAGAAAGTACTGCTAATATTATCATAACTTACGGGTCGGTCCGACGCCAGACCTGGAGCATCTGCCTGTTGCCTGCTGGTGTATCACACACACAACACCATGGGAGGTTCCTGTAGGGCTGTGCGAAACATCTGAAAGGCGGTTGTCTGTTGTGTTTGACTTTGTAATCAGACCAAGATGACAAAGAGCCGAGGCAGATCAATTCTTAGAAGCCCCATGCTAACTTACTGTTGCTGTTGAATCTCAGGTGTAGGAATAAGCAACATTACCTAAGATCAATAAAGAGGTTTATTACAGTCGAGTTCAAACTAGGGAACGATATCCAGCATCAGAGAAATTGTCCAACCTCTAATAGGAAGGACACAGCTGATAAAGTAAAGGCCTACCCTAGAATCAGTAAAGTAATACAATGACTATGTCTTTGTTTGTGCATGTGATTGATATGCTCTGTACGTTATCAACCAATTAAGACATAACATACAGATATAACAGAGACATCATGAACACAACATAACACTTAATCAGGTCGTGTAGCGCCAGCATATTCATTGTTGTCCTAGGACATTCTGGCCCTGAACATCAGCTGGTCAGCTAGAGATTCATCAACAGAACATACAAGCATTCATAAAGCTAAAAATGATTCAGTCATACTGTATGATGAGCCATACAATCATGTAATGTGGTACATGATACAGTACAATACACTAACACTACACATACTGTATGATCACACATTAGATGATGTTTAGACAAGTCTAAACATAAACTCCAGTAGTCTCAAAACACTTACTCTATAGATTATAGAAAAAGCATTACTAGGCCATAAGGGGTCCCATCTGTTTCCTGTATAATCCTAGGACAGAGTGCTTACCCTGTGCTGGAAAAGAGAGAAAGTGGAGAAGAAAATGGAGCTGTAAAATTACCATGACTAAATGGCATGATAATGCACTTCTTGCCTGTAAATGAGTTAGAACATCTGCTTTCATCTATTAAAGTATACAAAGCAAAATATCATGATTTCAATTTCAATGTGTACGTCAACTTAAACATTGGTATACTCTACTGATAGAGGTGACTCATCGATACAGGCATGTATTTTCAAAATATATTTTCCCAAAAACTAAAGGTCATAAAATAATCATTAACAAACCTAGGTTTATAATTGGACGGAAGGCACATAGGTAACTATAGGGCAAGTTCAACAGTATAGTACAGGATATAGTTACTAAGACCAATAAGACATTCAGTCAAAGTCTGTTCAAAACAGGACAAACCTGCTTGGAGATTTATGTAACCATATTGTACCATTTCTTCCAGACCTGTGTGTTTTTTCTGTGGTTAATTTGGGGATGGGGGGGGCAGGGGGAACAACAAATAACTGCATAGATTAGAAACTGTCATTAGATCCATAGATATAGGTTCTGCACTGGAAACACTTTTGATTTGTGGACATTGTGTCAATGGTTGCGTTGTGGGAGGCTGCTGTATCTTTTGCTTCATTGGTTGATTTTGAAGGGTGAGGAATGTTTTCCAGGTCCCCTTGAGTAGGAAAACGGTTTACAAGAAAAATAAGATGTAATAGTCAATGAGCCAAAAAAAGGAGAAATAAATCCTACATTATTACTGAATATCCCAATCGCAATCTGCCAGATCTCATGAGATTTTTCCTGATACAAATTGCATTGATGGAATGCTGTCAGAAATGTGTCCAGTGAGTCTGCACAATTCTGTCTGGCATTGATTAAGCTTTAGACAATGCAATGGTTCTATGGGGAAATATTCAGTGATATTTCAGTTTCTAAAGGGTTATTTTAGTCAGAAGTTGCAATGAAAGGACATAATAGGGCTCTGACCAATCAGTTCCCATTTATAAATAATCTTACTTGACAGATAAGCCTACTTGTCTTATTTCTTGAAGCCAAGACTATTTGATAGTGGGGCTTACTTGTGTCTATCCCTGTATGTGATGGCACTGTTATTCAGACGTAATGTGGCACGAGGTCAATGACAACCCTCTCAACCTGTGTCACACGGAAAAATAAAGGATCTGGATGCCAGCAGACACACGCACGTGTTGAATTGTGTCAGTGCCAAGAACAAGCATTGGCAGAACATCAGACTGTCCTAATCTGTAAATAGATTGCTTATATTTGAATTTTTTAATCTAAAACGACATAATACATGTCGTTATAGAGTTACCCAAATGGATAGTGGATCGGGCCATTTTTTGAACTTAAATTATTGTAGGCCTAAAGTAACTTTACAGCATATCAGCTAATTACTAATTACTTAAGGTTACCGGAATTAAGGGGTTGCAATGTGGTCATAACAGTCATAACAGTCAAAGCTTTCTTCTTCATTGAGCGCTATGGAAAAATGCAACAGGTGAGCATCGCCGGAATAAAGAACCCCATGTGATTTGTTGACATTGTCCTAGTTTGGGAAGGTTGTTCACGCCCTGCCCTTGCCTTTAGACCAATAGAAAATGCTTACAGTTCACGCGTAGAGTCAGCTTCTCTATAAAATAACGATTTGAAACATTTCTTGGCATGTCAAAGTGAATTTATCAAACAGCGACCTCGACTACATTTTCTGTACTTTGGAAAATAGTTTTTCTTCTAACGGTATTATTCCGCCGGATAATCGTGACAAACCATTTATTTTTTTAATTTGGAAAATTCTTTAAATTAATTTAATCAGTTGTACTATGCAGGCAAAACAAATAACTTGGTTGTTCATAATTGGGATTGCTATCATCAAATCATGTGAACCTCTGACTTCCACTACTGAAGGAACTTCTCTTAGTAAGTTTGGCGATTAATATCCTCTTATACCAGGTTCATTACGCTGAATGCAAATGTTATTGATAAGGGTATGTCATGTTCTGATTGGTTAAAATAGATCCATTGTATTTGACCATGTTAGATAATTTTTTTTATTGATCGGTGGTTACCCCCAGGCATTGTGTGAATTATTTGCATTGGCTGCTGAAGTTCCAAACGTGTTTTGACGGCTCATTGTAGAGATATGAATAGGAAACAGGTTGCATTTGTTCTAGTATTATATAAGCTACAGAGGGTTTAAGGACACATTTGAATAAACCTAGTCAAATGCAACATTTTGAACAACAGTATTGCACAGAAAAAAAGGTTGCCTGAGAAAGAATTACATTTTATCAATTGTCTGAAAGAGGCAGTATTTTGGAGTGTTTGGGAATATTTGTCCCCATAAAATGACACAAACCTACTCTGTTATGACTAAATGGTGTATTTTCTACCAAATAAAAGAAACCATAACACATGTGTCTTTTCTCTCACAGATAACACCACTGACTGGATAGCGAACTACAGTGACATTGAAACCAAGTTCTCAGTGCGCAGTGCGGAGGAGCCAGAGGAGGACCTGTGCTATCTTGTGCCTGGGAAGCAGAGCACTGTCTCAGAATGTGGATTTAACACATCGACACCAACCTTCGCCATCATCCATGGCTGGTCTGTAAGTACGCCTACAGTATAAGTGCATTGTGTTGCATGTGCAACACAAAATAAACACAAAATAAAGTCTGATATATATATATTTAATGTGGAACTAATTATTCAGTCTTCAGAATATATATATATATATATTCTGGAGACTGAATAATTAGTTCAACATTAAAGTTCCTCAGGAACCACTCCCCTCACATTACAGTCTTTTCTTTGTGTTCTAGGTGGCAGGGCTCTTTGAGAGCTGGGTCCACAAGCTTGTGGCTGCCCTATTTGAGCGGGTGCCCAGTGCCAATGTAATAGTGGTGGACTGGCTGGCTCGGGCACAGCATTACTACCCTAACTCCGCCGAGAACACCAAGCTGGTGGGCAAAGATCTGGCAAAGCTGGTCAACTGGTTGGAGGTGAGATTTTAGATTTACAGTATTAGATCAGAAATAGTAACATATATTGATACAGTGTTTAAAAGTGGGAGTTGGTCTTTTAATTAGCAGTGGCATGAATAGCCAAAAGAGCCCTTCCTTATGTCGATAGAACGGTAATGCATGTTTAACATGTTTTTTTATAATCATTTATCAGGTGGAACTGAATTATGATCTGACGAAACTTCACGTGCTGGGGTACAGTCTGGGTGCCCATGTGGCTGGCATTGCTGGGAACCTTACCAACCACAAAATCAACAGGATAACTGGTGCGACTTCTCTTACAGTATCAATACACTGTATTATGTACTGTAACACAGCATAGCAGAGTATTTCTACGCATTAATAGAATAACAAAGTAATAATCAGTACTGTGTTTTCACCCCAGTGTACTGTAAGTAAAGTGTTAAACAGTTCTCTCTAACTCCTAGTTCCTCTGCCTGTCCTCTCTCCCCCAGGCCTGGACCCAGCTGGACCTCGCTTTGAGAACGCTGAAACCCTCAGCCGCCTGTCCCCTGATGATGCCAACTTCGTGGACGTCCTGCACACCAACACCAGGGGAAGCCCCGACCTCAGCATCGGGATCCAGAGACCCGTGGGCCATGTAGACATCTACCCCAACGGAGGCAATGTACAGCCAGGCTGCACCTTCCAGAACACTATGAAAATGATGGCCTCCTACGGAATCTACAGTATGTAGCTCATGGTCATTTCTCCTACTCATAAACTCAAACACAGTAGATGAACACATTATATATTATATATATGGGCGATTCTTAGACTACGGGCACTTTCATGTCCTTTGATCATATTTTATAAAAAAAAAAAAAAATTGGGAATATTCACACTTTCATAGTTATCTTTACAATGAAAGTACTTTAGGAACTTTTTACCGGTAGTCTATGATGATTTTTTCACCTTTTTCAACATCGTTATAGATGCAAATATTGCTGTTTTGTGCCTGTCCCACACCCAGACTTCTGATCTTCAATAATGACATAAAGTGTAAAAAAATGATTTATCTTTTTTTTTTTTTTATGTGACTGAATCAGTAAAGTATCAGTAAAATAATCAAAACATAATTGGGGTATTTAAGGTCAAACAACTATTTATGTGATTTTATATACAAAATGTAGTTGTCCCACAGTATTGCCATCATTTCCACCACAACACTGTAATGTCCCTTTAAAAAGTTTGTGTGAAAGATGGTTTGGGTAGTTTCTATGGAGATGAACAGTGACATCACAGCACATGTCTGATATGGAGGATATTTTGGATTTCCAGTCATGGATGACCCAGTCATTTCCACCACCTCATACCTTTTTTAAAAAATAGTTACAAAATTCTAATCACTCATTCAAAACTTCTGCATAGTTTATGGGATAATGTTCCACTTAATGTAATAACACAAGTAGTTATTTCCTGAAATGTATCTAACCAATCCAATATTATATTTCAGGTTGTGGTTGAAGCTTTGTGTTTGGTCCTCATCTCAATTAATTTACCTAATCCACAAATGTATGGGAATAAACTGGTAAAACTATGTGTGAAAGTGGTCTTACACTGTTGAGAAATTATGTATATCATACTTTTTAAAAATAATAATCAAATGTTTACATGTGATGGAAATTACATTTGTTCAATGCGGGTCGGACAATATGTAAAAAAACACCAATTTGTCTTGTAATGTTAGTGCGTTCTCTTATGGATCATGAAACTAGACTAGTTATATTAACCTGTTAGACTGTGACAATTTAGATTTGAACACTTTTTTTTCCCTCAAGTTCACAAGGCCAAAAGGGCCTGTAGTTGAAGAATCGCCCATATATATATATATTACATAGAGAAAAAATATGTGAAATGTCTCACATTTATTGCTTTCCACTGGTCCCTAATATGCTCCTATTGGTCTGTATGTTCTCATTGTGTTTTGGAATATGGTTCTACGTCAACACGCATACGTACTCCTCTCCTGTGTTCCGCAGACATGGATCAGCTCCTGAAGTGTGCCCATGAGCGCTCGGTGCATCTGTTCATTGATTCGCTGGTCAACCACCAGAGCATGGCCTACCGCTGCAGCTCCAAGAACGCCTTCAACAAAGGTCTCTGCCTGAGCTGCCGCAAGAACCGCTGTAACAACATGGGCTACGGTGTCAACAAGATCCGTACAGCCAGGAGCTCCAAAATGTACCTGATGACCGCTGAGAAGATGCCCTTTAAAGGTATATTAAATGTTTCTACACAGCTGACCTAACCGCAACCGTTGTATTCCCTAAACAAGATGGATGTAATGAGTGCTTGTCAGAAACTGAATTTATGATCATGTATTGGATATACGGTATAATGCAAGATGTTTGAAGTGGAGGTCTAAAGGCAATACTTTCCGTCCCCAGTGTTCCACTACCAGATAAAGTTCCACCTCTTCAACCAGCAGAACCTGAGCCTGGTTCAGCAGCCTGTCGTAGTGTCCCTCTATGGAACCCATGGGGAGAAGGAGGACATCACTATGACACTGTGAGCACCTCCACTAAGACCCAAATCACAGTCAAGGTTCTTTAATGTTACTTTACGTAGTCTATGGTGCACTAGCACATGTGAGTGTGAAAACATAATTCCAGTGTATTGCTTAAAAGGGCAATCTGGGATTCCAGCAACAACAAAGCGGGCTCCCTGCCACTTTTTTGCTTAACAACTGAGGGATGGGGCTGGAGAAATGTAACCACTGTCAAATTCATAGATGGAGCTTTGGATGCAAGGACTCAAATGATCAGAATTCTTAAATGTTTACCCATGCTTTGGAGCTATACAGTGTTTGTTTACAATGAAAATGTTTATACACAATGGGGTTGTGATGGGGTAAGAAAGTTGAACTAAGCTCATGAGGCATTTATATGTTATATTCTTCAAGAATCAATGGCTATATATCATTCATTTAAAAGTCCAAAAAATGTATGTACCAATCCCAGATTGGCCCTTTAATAATGGCCGTGTATCTGAACCTGCAGGCCCAATCTGATGACCAACACCACCGTGTCCTTCCTGTTGACCTCTGATGTGGACGTAGGGGAGCTGCTCATGGTCAAGATGCAGTGGGAGAGTGACTCCTATTTCTCTTTTCTCTCCACCAACATGTTCATGATCCGCCGGATCCGTGTCAAAGCTGGCGAGACTCAATCCAAGTGAGTACAACACATCTAGTGGTGTTAGGGGTTAGGGTTAGGGGTTAGGGGTTAGGGTTGTATTCATTAGGGTTAGGGTTGTATTCTAGTGGTGTATTCATTTGAGCTGAGCTGATACTCTTAGAGTTCAGTTGAGTGCGTTTCTGTGTTGAGTGTGTGACATGACTTTCATGTCTTTCATCTGCTCCTCCTACAGGATCATCTTCAGACCTAAAGATGCAGAGTTGGCCCACCTTACCCAGGGAGGAGATGCAGTAACTTTTACTAAGTCAAAAGAAGATCAAAACAGCAGGAAGCTGGAAAGGTGAGAGACGGGATTCTTTGTATTGTTTCAGTGAGAATGTTGTGTTGTTCTTTGTATTGTTACTGTCAGCATGAAGAGAAATGACATCAACAAAATGACATCGGTGATTGCTCCTCACCCGATGCTTTACTTACCGATGCTGTGTTTGTGCTTTTGTCTCTTTGCAGAGTGCACAGGCTCAATACGCACGGAAGCTTTTTCAGACAACACATGAAAGAAGCTTCCATCGACATGACAGAGCCAACATCATCATCACAATCTTCATCATCAGAGCTTGACTGAGAACATATAGATCCCATCTTAGAAATGAATTAGTGGATGGCAGCATGCCCGGATGTCCTTTGTCTGTTGCACTTTGACATAGAAATGCCTCATATCAGTTTAAGTTAAAAAAAATAAAAAAAAGCCTCACATGGCAAAATTCAGATTTTAGATGTTTTACTAGCTAAAATATCTTCCATTGACATTAATGTATGATCTGCATGAAAGTTTGAGTTTTGTACTGTATGTTCACAAATCTCAGGTAAAGATTACAGCCTATGCAAGTCTATGCAATCTGTATTAGTATCTGTGATTTCACACAGAGCAAAAGTTACTTTTACAAAAACTGAGCTCTGCTGTGAATATGTACTGTAAGAGATCAGTAGAATTGAACATTCCAGTTAGAGAAATCAAACTCTCATTGGTATATTTTTCATTTACCGCAGGTATCTCAGTCTGATCTGGATATTTTATGCCTTTTCCTTGTTAGTTTTTCCGCATATTTTGGTCTTTGACAGACTTTGTCTTTGTAACATTTTTGTCATTTCTTTTAACGATATACTGTATGTATATTCCAATTAGCATAAATATGTGAAATACAAACCTTTAAAGCACCTGTTACAGTATTTGCATGAAAGTGATTGATGTTCAAGGTCCAGCATGTAGTTTTGCATGTTGCTGCGCCCGCTGGCCACACTGAACATTTTAAAACTTATATATGCTACGTTTTCTCAAAGTGCCAAACATGTGAATATCCTTGTACACAAACCAAATGTGAAAAAGGCACGTAAAGGCCAGTGTCCTACCCGACACCTGATTTATCATGGTCATTGAGCACTACTTTGAAACTAAAATCTACATTCTGGACCTTTAAGAATGTTAATATAAAAATATATATTTTTCATTTGTGTTAAAACTATAGCTCTACTTTTCTGTTAAAACCATAGCTCCATACCTGGGAAATCCAAGTCAGTTAACGGTTGTATGTTGTATTGCTGATTAGCACAGGTCACTTTTTGGCTGTTTCTACATTACCGTAGGTCATCATGTTGGAGTTAATCTAGCTCTAGTTCTAGAACTAAATTAATCTAGCTCTAGTTCTAGAACTAAGTTAATCTAGCTCTAGTTCTAGAACTAAATTAATCTAGCTCTAGTTCTAGAACTAAGTTAATCTAGCTCTAGTTCTAGAACTAAGCAGGTCTTCTTTTAGAAGGTTGGTGAAATGTGCCTCTAAAGTAAAGATGAAATGCCTGGAACTTTCCAGGTGATTCATGGACCTGACTTGGAAGGAACAGTTTTGTAGAGAATGTTGTGCCTTATATTGTATTTATTGATTGTATATAATTTCTGAATTAGATTGTATATAATGTTTGGATTCCAATGGTACTCGACTTTTAAACCTTGCCTATATTTCCATGTTTTGCTTGAAATAAATAGTATGGCTTTCATTTGTGAGTTCAGTCTTGAGTTCTACCCTGCTAGTTGACTGTGTACTTATGCTGACATACATTAGACAGTTTGAGTAAGCCTTGATGCTTGAAAACGTAACAAAATATCACAAAGTAGCTCATAAGGGCCCCAGATGCCTGGAAAAGACTCATAATATTTACACAGACCCTACCTACCTGTTTCCAGGCATCACTGTTGTCTCCTAAAGCAAACATCATGTCACTGACGTACAACCTTCACAGTGTCTTGGCCAGTGTGGTCTGGTGGTCAACACAGCCATGTTTATCAGCTGTGTATTTTTTGTATTTATTTTTCTCTCAGCCAGTAAATTTCCGCACATTTTCAATGAAAAGATCGGGGACATTCTGTTGACGTGCTACATGCAACCTAGTTGTGCTGTAGCCATGGATCAAAATGTCCGGCCAGATGTAGCTTTGTACCGTCCAACAGCAGTGAATCTCGTCCCCATATCTACTGCACAAAGAATATGAAACAATTGACACACACAATACACTACATGCACCAAATTCAAAGAATGATGCCAAAGATGCTAAAGTCGTATTTATTCCTTGTCAGTATTCATCTCTACATTGAGTAGGGGAACGTGTTCTGTCCGCAAGATGGCGAAAGCATGTGTGACACCCGGCAGACATGCATGTGCCAATAGACAGAGAACGCTGTTCTACTCTCTATGCTTGTTTATTGTCTGTGTGTTTGCGTGTGTGCAGTATGTGTCTGGTAGGAGAGGCTGGTGGGGGTAGAAATCGGAGGACGTGCTCATTGTAATGCATGGAATGGAATGTGGGATGGTATGAAACGATACCATTCCTCATTCCATTCCAGATGTTTCTTCAATGGAGGCCTTTAACCATGAAACACATGTCAGTGGGAACTCCAGCCAACAGCTGCCATGAAACAGTGGATGGGTCTAATACAACACTGCTGTTCACGACCTGGGGTGATGTACTGATCTGCAAGCACTCACTGTAGATGCAAATATTGTGTGTCTTGCCTGAACTGCAACGACATCTTTTCTTGGTAGATACTTTGGTGAACATATTTCTTGCCTTGCCATGCACGCTGTCACTGTGCCCGATGTACCAGACACCAGGGGAGGCTGGCGGAGGTAGAAATCAGAGGACGAGCTCATTGTAATGCATGGAATGCTGTTTGACACCATTCCTCTACAGTGTTTGCAGATCAGTGTATGATCTTGTTCTCATATGTTTTATGAGACCCATCCAATGTTCCATGGCAGTTATTGGCTGGAGTTCCCACTAGCACATGTTTCATGGTTTAGGCCTCCATTGAAGAAACATTTGATTTTAGTCTAGGTCTACATACTGAAGTGTCTGTTTTTTCATATCCAGATGGCTATGATCATGTATGAAATTGAAAGGGCATGATCATTTCAATGAAATGATGTATTCATGCCAAAGGGATCAGAACAGCTCTAACAGCACCATTATGCTAGCTTAGACTGGACCATTCAATAAATGGGTCAGGAATCAGCATTCAGGATCTTGAGCGCAAAAAGCTAAAGATGGATTTAATCTAAATCAAACCTGATTTTCATTCATGTTCATCAAGATGTCTGATACAATTATACACCAACTTGAACTGATGTTGAACAGACCTCAACTCTGATCTCCTTGTTCTCGGAAGTCACCATAAATATTGTCAGTTGACACGACCCTCACAAGGCTGAACAGCCTTCCAGGAAAAGTAAAATCAGACACACTCGCTGGACAAACAAATTACGTAACAAATACAGCCAACATCCTTGGGCATTCAGTGGTCAATGCCCCTTCTCATTAAACTGAACATAGCTTGTGAAATACAGTATGTGTATAGGCACACACGTGCACACATGTGCACACACACATACACACACACACACACCCACCTCCTCATAAAATCTATATCTGCTTATGCGATGCCCACATGTCTCCCACACTTCTGTGTGTGTTTGAGAAGCAGAGTGGGACTACACACAGCCAGGTCCTTATAAGGATCATAAATCTTTAGGCAGAACGAATTCAGAGGGGAACACTTGCAAAGACAGAGAGATGGGCCTGTGGCAACAGAATCAGTGGAGGAAAGTTCATGATGAGGGTTGAGGAAGCCAAACACCTGTGGATGGGGCGGGAATGTGACGTCGCCTCGACACCCTTCCACAATCAGTGCGGCATTCACACCACCGTCACTGAGGAGGGGGGGTTGTGTTAGGCTTACATAACACTGACCAGCACAGGATTCAGCACAGACATAAACATACCTGGGATTTGTTTACAGTCATCACTATACACTATGTATTCATATGCATGTGATCTTAGTTCAGTACACTGCATAGGCTACAGTAATTAAAATACTGTACTACAGTACACTACTTCTATGTACAGAACCATGGTATCATACTATCGTTCTGCCAGAACGTGAGTGATTCATGCTTGGGAGAGGTTTGAATGTCAAAGCCAGTGCCAGCTCTGTGGCTGGGCATTCACTGGGATCAGGTTCTCCTTTGGCACACTTTGTCATGAAAGCGTGACACCTGTTGGTACTGCTCCTGTTATAGTGACCATGTGGGTCACACTTGATGTCTCTGACCTCAAACACAAGTTTCGTCTCACATTTTGTGAACACCTTCTAGTATGTCTTGCAAAAGACCGAAGAGATGCAATGTTTTTATGTGTGGCTGTTACGTTTTGTAATTGTCCTCAGCTGTTACGGCTGTGCCACTCAGCTGTGCATATGGCAGGAGAATGAGCTATGACGTAAGTCCTCCCCCCCCTCCCCCCCAGACAGCCAATCACTGTTTAACTGTGACTCAAGATCCTGAGCAAAAGATCCTCAATATCCTGAGCAAAATATGGACGATTAAATGACCATGATAACAATAAGGTACTATATGTGTTTTACGTGATGAGAGAAATCTATGTTTCTCGATTAGATCTAAATGTATAAAATACCATTAAAGGGGCAATCCGGGATTGGTACATCCATTTATTGAATAAAGAATATAAAAGAATAAAGAATATAACTTATAAATGCCTCATGAGCTTAGTTCAACTGTCTTACCTCACCAGAACCAAAAATATAAGCTTGTTTTACTCCATTGTTTGTAAACAATGCAATTGTAAACAAACACTGTATAGCTTCAAAACGTGGTTAAAACTATCATTTCGTCATGCATGGTCAGTCCTTGTATCCATAGCTCAGTCTATGAAGCCCCACCCCTCAGCTGTTTACCAAAACAAAAGTGGTGCAGAGACACCTTTGTTTTTGTTTGAATCCCAGATTGCCCTTTTAAGGTCGTATCCATCTCATGAAATGTATCATGGAGCAAGCCTGATTAAGTTGTGAGAGGAGGTTAAGTAACCAATACAAGTCACGGCACAGTTTAATGAGATGACCCTTCCCAAGAGAAGGTGATTTGGAAAGAGTTTTTTATCCACTAGTTGGAATTATGTTAGCCGCAGCCACTGCATGACAACGAGGACTCCTGCATGACAACGAGGACTCCTGCATGACAACGAGGACTCCTGCATGACTCTACTGGTATGACACAAGGTGACACAATGTATCCGTCAATCATACTGGCCTCAAAACAGTGGCTCAGGTACTTTTCTCTTTACTGTTCTCTTTACTGTTCTCTTTACTGTTCTCTTTACTGTTCTCTAATGGAATGTTAGTTTATGTGAGTGTCCGTGACGACAGACTCCATTAAAGATCCTGGCGTGATGTTCCATCCCACTTTCTCAGTGATGGGTTACACACACCCTGTCATTCTGACACGGCCTTCACCCTCTCACAGCCAGAGCCAATGACCAACCTGGCTTTTGACGAAGAGCTACAGTGGCCCGGAGGTGATGGCAGATTGTCATATTGAGAAAGCAAGTGCCTCTGTCGTCACTAGGAGAAATAGGGGTCAAGGAGCTGAACATCACAGACTGTTGGACAATGTCTAGAATGTCCTCAGTGTGGTGCAATGGCATCGTGAATCATCAAAAGTTGACAGTCATCAAAATGAGCATGAAGTGATTTTTTAAATATTCCTTAGACTTGAGCACAATATTTGATTTCAATATTAAGTTTGAGAGGGAGTGAATTGATGATGCATGTTTGAAACACTCGAGTGATGAGGATGGCTGAATTCTCTTGCATGTGTCAGTCCAAGCAAAGCAATCCAATCCCTACTGATTTATCATGGAGAGATAAGCTTCCAGTCCCGAAGAGTTTTCTGAAACTCATGTAAATATGCCAATATTTAGTTTTACTGATACCAGCCCTATGTCTACATGCTGTGTTCTATCCTGGCAGCGAGTAGCATACAGTACATTTTGTCTAGCCTGCTGTGTCTGGTAGTGTGAGTGCTGACCCATTTCCCATGGGCACCGGGAGTCCACTTGGACCTGCTCTCCACTATCTGTTCTGTAATGTCATGACTGTGGAGCTGGGCTTGCGCCATATCTCCCCCACATCTAATGACCTCTTGTTTCACGGGCACCTCCTCCTCCTCCTCCTCCTCCTCCTCCGAACAACTGTCGACACATGCTCATGTTAAGCCTGTTTCACAGGATTGTGTACGCCATATGACATTCCGTCCCGAGGCCCCTATACATATACACACGTAGTGAATAAAACAGTGTTCTATCTCCATAGTGCACAAACACCAGTGGAGGCTGGTGGAGGTAGAAAGCGGAGGACGGGTGCATTACAATGAGCCTGTCCTCCGATTTCTACCTCCACCAGCCTCTCCTGACATACATCATTATGAAGAACATACTATACTGTCATGTCATTGCTTTTTCTCACAGGCGTCCTCCCTAAACACCATTTCTTTAAAGATGTGTCATGCAAGTTATCATAGAATCAGACATGTATGATTTTTTTCAACATTGAATGATACCGGAAAGTGATAAGAAACTTGTACTCGCTCAACAGTCAATTGTGTCTAACCTTAACCCTATAATGGTGTTTTAACACATTTGAGTAGGAACCTTGCCTTCAGCATACATCTCAATTTAGCTAAACCATTACCCCTAAACCCTTGCAGGAGTCTATTGCACTATGGGTAGAGCGGGATCCTGAGCCATGTCCGTTCCAATAACCTTACAGCAGTACATCCACAAATAAACAATAGAGGTCAAAGCCATTTGTCATTTGGCTATCGCTATCTTGTATGAAGAATGGTATTAGTGACACTAGTGGCTGTATGTTTATATGCCAGCAGACAGGAGAGGGGTATTTGGGTTGTCACTTATCTGTCATACGGTTTACCTACTCGCTTGCTCCCTCTGGTGTCTAAGATGAACACATCACCAATATTTTTACTCAACGAAACTGGATGACAAAATAGCTCACCTAACCCACCCCACCCCTGCATTCCCAGATGTTCATGTAATCTTCATAGGTTAAGGAAACAGGTTTATCTGCCCAAACAGGTTTATTTTACAATTGTTTGCATGATATTCAAAGGAGAAAAACTACAGCAGATGCGTAGACAGAAAGGCTGAATTGTGTCGTTGTGAACAGTGTCATCTGATACAGACACTGTCATATGGTAATATTCTGTATAAAACCACCTTTACTGAATTCACAGGTAAGACAAATGTAGTATTCTTTTCCCATTATATTTTCTATACTGTCAATCATTTTAATGTAAGACATATCTATAGATGTAGATTTGCCTATTTCAGGCATATCTACATTGATAAAATTCTGCATAATGCACCTTTAAAGTGTACTTGAAGAAGTGTGGATTGATTCTTTAAGAATGTAACTTATAAATGCCTCATGAGCTTAGTTCAACTGTTTTACCCTATCAGAACCCAAAATATAATTTATTTTACTTCATTGGTCGTAAACAATGTCATTGTAAATAAACACTGTATAGCTTTAAAACATGGTTAAAACTATCATTTTGATGTCATGGATGGTCAGTCCTTGCATCCATAGCAGTCAGTCCCTTGCATCAAAGTCTATGTATTTGAGAGTGGTTACATTTATATATATATATATATATATATATATATATATATATATATATGCCAGCCCCGTCCCTCAGCTGTTTACCAAATGAAGCGGCAGAGAGAACGTTTTGTTACTGTTTGAATCCCAGATTTTCCATTTAAAGTTGCTATACTCATAAATACATAATTGATTTTACATCGGGTTCCATTTCTCCCAGGTTACCATTATCATCAGAATGTGGTGGACTGTCATTACAGTTCTCTTTTTTCAGCTGTTCATGGTGACCACCTTAAAGTTGAAGGATAGTCATGTAAGTGGATTGAAAATGTGCTTGTCAAATAAACACCCTGTTTCTCTATTCATATAACCTCTCAAAAATGTTCACTATTGACACCATTCTTTGGTTCAGTCACTCCCTTCATTTGTTCAGATGCACTCAGTTCAGATGATATATATATCAGTATATATATGTGTGTGTGTGTGTGTGTGTATGTGTGTGTGTGTGTGTGTGTGTGTGTGTGTGTGTGTGTGTGTGTGTGTGTGTGTGTGTGTGTGTAAATAATCGACATGTTCTTTGTTTATTCAGTATGAGTTTGGAGACATCATTGCATTCCCTTGTGTGGTCAGGATGTCTGGGCGAAAATACACCTTTATACACCATGCGGTCTATGTGGGAGACAAGGATATTGTTGGGAAACCACCAAATAAAGATATATTTCACTTAATAGGTATACCATCATGTACTTTTACACACTTATTGATAAGGCATATATATCTGAATCACAATGTTTACACTACTCTCCATACAACTCTTCAAAAACAGGTTTTAATTCCATATCTGAGGCAACTAGTGAAATTGGCATTCATTGGAAGAAAAAACACCTTGATAAATCAACCATGAACCTCAAAGGCCTGGAGAGAAGGAGTGATGATGATATGATTAGAATCATAGAAGACCTGATTCGCAAGCCCCAGGCTGTGCTTGAACAAACATACAACTGTAAGGACCTTGCCCTATTCATCCGCTATGGGGTAAAACCAAAACACAATTTCCAGGTATACTACTATATAGCCTAACGTGATATTTCAGAAACAGTGTATTCCCTTAATGTTGGATGATCACTTGATATCCCTGTCATGTTCTCCCCACAGAGAGGTGCATTGGGACTTCTCAGAAGTCTGCTCTGAGAGCAGAGATGAAAAACGAAATTATATACCCTGGAATGCGTGACTCAAGCACCTCTGTATTACATTGTGTGATATATGAATGTATGTGGCAGGGTCATCATCCATCTACTTGCACACCATGCACTTCCCACCATGCCAGAACAACCCAGAGAGACAGTCAGCCAGTTTTGATGATTCTGTAACACACACCACGTTCGTCCCAGTATCAGATATTTTGGCAAAATAAATAATAATAATAATAAAACATTTCTTGTTTTCTTGCTCCCCCTGCCAACACCTTTTCTATCTTAGACGTGCACATGCACGCATTAACACATTCATTAAACTGAACATAGCTTGTGAAATACAGTATGTGTATAGGCACGCACACACACACACACACACACACACACACACACACATGTTTGTAAAATGTTTAAAGTTTGACTCTCATATTATTAGGCCTACTTACTTACTAGTATTCTACTTTCAAATATGCTTTCATTACACACCCATGCTTTATGCCTCCTCTTCAGTAGAGGGCGGTATACACCTGTCGTGTAGTGTCAAGCCATTGATGTTTACATTGCTATGACAAGAGGAAAAGGAAAAAGCCTTTCCTAATTTTCAGACTTTTGATTGAAACAGTAATCCCACATTCTTCACCAACATACAGTCTGAAAAATAAATTGCTCACCGCGGAAGCGGTATAGTTGATCGAGATGTCGGCAAGTGCTGTTTATGTCTTGGATTTAAAAGGCAAGGTAAGGATAACGAGACGCTTTGCTGCTCCTAGCAAGTTAGCCTAGCCACCGTCATCAAAGCACCGTTGGATTGGCTAGCTAACGTTAGCTTTTTGGCTATGCTTGTCCTGCCATCATCATTTCCTCCTTCATCTCTTGTTTGCCTTTCTTTTTACCATGATAACTTCTCCTCTAGTTTGTTGGAACGTTAGTTAGACCTTAATAATGGGTCTATAAATTACACAAGCTGTCAAATAACTTGTTATAGGACTAGCCTATTTGTTCAGTAATGCAACTAACACAGGTTCTGGATTCCGAGATTAATGTCTCAATTAATGTCTCATCATTTACTTATGTTAATGTATCATAGTTTCCAACATTGCACGTATCTATGCACAGTATTGTTTAGTTGTCTGTCTACTATATCTATTGTTTTGTGTAGGTCCTCATCTGTCGGAACTACCGAGGAGATGTGGACATGTCAGAGATCGAACATTTCATGACCCTTCTGATGGACAAAGAGGAGGAGGGCACCCTCTCTCCAATCTTGGCCCACGGAGGAGTCCGCTTCATGTGGATCAAGCACAACAACCTGTACCGTATCCTTGTCATGACCCACTAAATGTCTTGCTTTCACCACAGACCAAGCCCAATTGCATGTCATATCATATCATACATTGTTATATTTACTGACTGTTCATGATGTGTTCCTTTTCTTAACACATATCCTACCAGTTGTTGCTACATCCAAGAAGAATGCTAGTGTCTCCCTGGTTTTCTCCTTTCTCTACAAAATTATTCAGGTATGGGAGGTTTGCTGGATTTTTGAACCCTAAAGTTATACAGGTCCACTCTGTTAAGGCTTGAAGAATTGGAGTTGCTTGTTCTGTGCTCCTCAGGTGTTCTCAGAGTACTTCAAGGAGTTGGAGGAGGAGAGCATTAGGGATAACTTTGTCATCATCTACGAGCTGATGGACGAGCTGATGGACTTTGGTTACCCCCAGACTACAGACAGCAAGATCCTGCAAGAGTGTGTATTCACATTTGTTGCCTCTCTCTCTCTCTCTCTCTCTCTCTCTCTCTCTCTCTCTCTCTCTCTCTCTCTCTCTCTCTCTCTCTCTCTCTCTTAATTCTATACTACAGCATATCCTAATGATTTTCAACCCGTAGGTCAGGCTTTTACAACAGTGAACATGAGGACGTTTTAGACTCAACCCAACTGTTTGGTTGTTGTCAGCTGAATCACATGGCTACAGACAGTTCCTCTCCTCATTGTCTCGTTTCCTCACCCAGGGTTTGTTTATGTTTGTCCTCAGATACATCACTCAGGAGGGTCACAAGCTAGACACCGGCGCCCCACGCCCCCCTGCCACTGTCACCAATGCAGTGTCCTGGAGGTCAGAGGGCATCAAGTACAGGAAGAACGAAGTCTTCCTGGACGTCATCGAGTCAGTCAACCTGCTGGTAGGAACTTCTCCTTTTAGAAGAAGTCTGCTTTGTCTAAGACGTTTGCCTGGGTCATCGGTGTGTAAACTTCCTCCCTCTGTGTGCGTCACAACATGGGGAGTGTGTTTCAACGCTCTGACTTTGCAAGCTGTGTGGACAGGTCTTTGTTTTCATTGCTTTGATACATATGTCATGGTCTGTCTCTCTCTCTCTCTCTCTCTCTCTCTCTCTCTCTCTCTCTCTCTCTCTCTCAATTCAATACAATTAACTTATTGGCATGATAAGATTTCACCTCACATTGCCAAAGCAAACATATAAGTTATAAGTGACAAGACAGAACATAAATTGTGATAAATACAAAATAATAATACATTACAGTAATGACAGGAGTAGCAATTTACAAATAACAGGGATAACATTAGATTTGTTGTGTTGTTTCAATGGTTTTCCCCCCAATAGATTAGAATCTAATTTTTACTTTGTCTGTTTGTGTTTCAAATTCATTCTCTCTCTCTCTCTCTCTCTCTCTCTCTCTTTCTCTCTCTCCAGGTCAGTGCTAATGGTAACGTGTTGTGCAGTGAGATAGTGGGCTCCATAAAGATGCGTGTGTTCCTGTCAGGGATGCCGGAGCTCCGTCTGGGGCTCAATGACAAGGTTCTGTTTGAGAACACCGGAAGTAAGTTTCCCTGCACTCTGACTAGCCACCACTAGGGGCACTGTCTGCAGTAGTTGGGGGATGGGGGGTAACCGCAGGGATATGATGGGGAGCCCAGGGCGATTATTAGTTTAAATAGCAGTTACAAGATGCACTTTGAGCTACTACATTACAAACACATTTGGTCGAGATGCAAAACAAATGTTTATATTTTCCATAACCCACTTCTCTAGTCTACTACGAATTCTAGGTCAGCACTTTTGCCTAGAAATGAATGTTCCAGATTGCACCTTTTAACAGGTGTTAAGTTGTACTACTGCACATTTGAGTAGCTCTGGGGTTGTGCTGAACGGCCTCCTCTGCTGATCTCCATAGGAGGGAAAAGTAAGTCAGTGGAGCTGGAGGATACCAAGTTCCACCAGTGTGTGCGTCTGTCCCGCTTTGAGAACGACCGCACTATCTCCTTCATCCCCCCGGACGGAGAGTTTGAGCTCATGTCCTACCGCCTCAACACACACGTGAGTACCAACCAAGATGGCGGAACTGTAAAAGCACTGCCTGCTACGTATTCACATGTATTTTCTCCTGTCGACACTGAGAGTTTAGCATGATGTTTTGGCCTGTTCTTACCTGTGTATTGCTTCTTATTCTCTTTGTCTGTAATAGCAGCTGTCTACCACCAGGAGGTGATGAAGTTCTATACAAGGTTGACGTGTGTCCTGTTGCGTTCTATGGAATGAACCGGAAAAAAAATAAAAATGTTTGTTGTCTATTTGCATTTCAGGTGAAGCCTTTGATCTGGATCGAGTCTGTGATTGAGAAGCACTCCCACAGCAGGATCGAGTACATGATCAAGGTTAGCTCCATCTCACATGTAGTTTACTATGTTATCTTACAGCAGCATTGGGTAAATGCTCTAATACACTCAGTCAATGGCTACTGATGAACGGTTGAACTCACCTGCCTCTTTCCCTCAGGCTAAGAGTCAGTTCAAGAGGCGTTCTACGGCAAACAACGTAGAGATCCACATTCCCGTTCCCACGGACGCTGACACGCCCAAGTTCAAGACCACGGTGGGCAGTGTGAAGTGGATACCGGAGAACAGCGAGGTCGTCTGGTCCATCAAGTCTTTCCCTGTAAGCACAAACTCAGTAGTGAAGCATTGTGTTATGATCAGCTTATGAAACTGAACATGGAAAATGAGAGATTTACCGATGGAGTTCACGGATGCTGGGCAAATATGTTTTTTTTTTGTGTGTGTGCGTGTGTTCGTTCTCAGGGGGGAAAGGAGTATCTGATGCGTGCCCACTTTGGCCTGCCCAGTGTGGAGGCGGAGGATAAGGAGGGGAAGCCTCCCATCAGCGTCAAGTTTGAGATCCCCTACTTCACCACTTCAGGCATCCAGGTGGGGCTCACTCAAAGAAGCTGCAGTAACACACAGTAGTCTATTCACAAATACGTACATACATATACATACATACCAGTGGAGGCTTGTGGAGGTAGAAATTGGAGGACAGACTCATTGTAATGCATGGAATGGAATGAGGAATGTTATCAAAACACGGTACCAATTTTCATTCCCTTCCATGCATTACAATGAGCTCCTCCTCCAATTTCTGCCTCCACCAGCCTCCCCTGATACATACATACATACATAGTCTATACTGTAGAGAAGAGTTTTACTCGGGTGTTCTCCTGTCAAGCTGGTGTTGTAACACAAGGTGGCGCCGTTGGACACCTAATAACTCCCTTTGTCACACCGTACGTCTGATGTGACAGTAATTATATGGTCTGGATGTTAGATGACATTCACAGTCATAGAACTGCATGTTATTAGGTATCCAATCACCTTTCAATAAGCCTATATGTATCTCAGATAGCCCTTACACTTCGAGCACCTTGGAAAGGGGGTAAAATCAGTGATGGGACTGTTGATGGCCAGAGGGGGCAGTAGAGTAACAATATTGACTTGATTTGAATGGACACCTGTAGGCCATGTTTCTGTGCCAGTGAGAGAGCTGAGAAGTGTGTTTGTGATGGTGAGAGGAATCCTAAGTGTTGTTAGAGGAAGCAAACCTCAGGAATAATGTACTGTAGGCCTATGGCAAGTTCAATATCACGGTCCCGACTCTCTGTGTCACTGCTGTCTGAACTGTCTGATACGGTCTTGAACTCTTGAGTAAGAGCTATTTAAATGGGGGGGAAGCATATTGAAAATGCAGTTGCTTTGAGTCTGGCATGGAGTCCATTTCTTAATTGCTCTCTCTTTGAGACCCTTGTTTGACCATACCACACCCGTCCAATTAAGGAGGAGGCTGATGATTCAAGTTCCAATATGACAACTGTTGCATCAGTTTGATTGGATTGTCCATAGAGGTCAGGTTTGGGAGTAACTCTGAATTACCTACAATTTGCATGCGACTTTATTACGTTCTATAGAAATTAGGCAGCCCACACGGAAATAAAGACCATGATTTCTAATCGAATCTCCTCGTCAATGTGGAATATTTGTCAATAGGATGAGACTTTCTGCCCTTTTTCAAGGTAATTGAGCAGCTGAAAGAGGCGATTTCCTTCTCCATTCTCTTGCTAGACAGTAGAGTTCCTCAATTCTACCCACGCTCTTGACCTCGGCTCACAAGAGCAGATGCTTGAGAACGTCTATCATGGGCTTCAGAGGAACATGGAGGAGATATTGTTGAACTACGGAGATGGATAGAGCTCCCAGAGACGTACAGTACAGTATGTGATATCCCATGCCTGTCTCACTGCATACCTCCCTCCCGTCTTGCAAGCCCTGTAAGCACTACAGTACTAAAATGCTAGCAAAAGTTCAGAGTAGCCCCCAAGCATTTTCAGACAGATTGCAGTCTCTTTTAACATTTTAAAACAAGGGCACTCCTCCTTCGGGGATAATTATTTGGTCCCTGAAAACTCAAAGACACTTTCTTGGTGTTCAGGGTAAACCCTTCAATGCCCCTGCGGTCTCCTTGGCCACCCGCAACGTTGAATATTCCCATCAGATTCCCGTTGGAGCGCCAGCCGTCTGTCCTTATTACAGGGGACTAGCAGACAGGGTCCCAGCCACTAATGCAGCTAGTGTCAACATGTGACGATAAGTTTTGCCAAAGTAGCTTAATTAGACATGTGCACATATCAAAGCATGTGAAAGTTCCTCTTAACCATGCCACTAAGTGCAGGCAGGCACACATGTTAAACATGCTAATAACAGCCCGACGGGCGTTTTATGACAAATGAATGTCAGCCGACATTATCTTTGACATTTTTTGTGACCGTGTACTGTACCGTAACTATGCAGGGAAGCAATGATGAAGCAGAAAGACGTCACAACACGTTTTTCGCAAAACCTGTCATCCAAGCCAATGCTTTCAGGTGGTGTTTTATGCAAATAGACATTTCCGCTCAGACTTTAGCCCAAACCAATTGACGTTCAATGGAAAATGGCTTTAAAGCCATTTCATGTAGCAGACTATGGGCCCACGGTTGTACTGTACCCTACTGTATGTGGGCCGGGCCGGGCCTGGGTGTGAGGCAGACAAGTGCTGCGCCTGCAGACTCTGAGAGCCTGTTTTGTCGTCATGTCTCTGGTCTGGTGGCTGCATCTCTCCTTCTATGACCTCACTGTGTAGTGGAGGGTTAATGACAAGGCGGCCAGTACCCAAGGCTTTACCAGCGGCCTGCCACCGCGGCTCGACCCACAAATTCCAGCTCTGTCTCTCTCCGGCTCCAAGCTGGGAATGGGAACCAGGCAGAGATGGCCATCATCTCAGAGAGAGAGCGTCTCCCTATAAGTGGCCCTGTCGCTCCAACACACTGAATGTGGCCCCATGCGTTGCTCTAGTCTGAAGGAGAAGGATTGTGTAGGTGTGCTCATGGACTAGTTTTGGCCTGTATGATCTGTTTCAAGACTGGTATAACGGGGGCAAACACACAAGCAGGTCGTGGGAATGATATTGAGATGAATGATCATATTTGCGGCCGCTGACTAAGAATGTTGAGGAAATAGTTGTGTTTCTGCGGATGTGGAAGACAG
Organism: Argentina silus; assembly: GCF_951799395.1. Lineage (NCBI taxonomy): Eukaryota > Metazoa > Chordata > Actinopteri > Argentiniformes > Argentinidae > Argentina > Argentina silus. The sequence goes on along the minus strand of NC_139672.1, from coordinate 5,065,080 downwards.
GTCTTAACAATCCATTTTAGAAGGGTTTAGTGGATGAGGGTCCCTGTTGGCTGTCGCTCTCGCTGCAGCTCCTCTTCCTTCCACACACAACATAAAGCACGACAAAGTATAGAACCGTCCTAGACAAATTATAGACGAGAGTAAAACAGATGAACACAAAGACAATACTACAACTGGTTGTCGAAATGGTGTGGTTACAACACCCTGGTGATGAAATATCCGTTGATCGCTTGTGTAAATGGTACAGTGAATTCTGCTGACATCTGCTGACATGAGCCCTCTCCCCCCCCCGCACCCCTCTCCCTCCCCTCCGCACCCCTTCTTCCCCCCAAGCCTCTCTGAGAGTACAGTTATGTAAATGAGTTGAGTGCCCCTTGAAGGCAGAGCGACCAGAAGGTGCCACTTCCTCTAAAAAAAAACAAAAAAAAGTGTAGATCTCAACCACATCCGGAACATTCAAATGGATGGACCAACCTCTGAAATTCACACAGACTTCCCCATTAACATGTAGTCTATGTATGGATACTCCATCATTGAGTAATGCTTGAGTAATCTGCGACCAATAGGCATAAAATAGAAGTGTAGACATGTCGATCCATATAAAACAAGATACGGTCTTGTCTCTTCATAAAAAATAACGTGACGCCCCCTCTCCTTCTCCCTCTCTCTGTGCAGGTGCGTTACCTGAAGATCATTGAGAAGAGTGGCTATCAAGCCCTGCCATGGGTGCGCTACATCACTCAGAACGGAGGTACGTCAAGAAGGGTTTTCTCTTTCTGACCCACGTGCATATGCCCTTAGAATGCCCTTATGTGCATATGTTGGGCAACACAGAGTGAAACCTGATGGGAAGCTGACACAGTTCTGTGAAAAGGGGATACACCATAGGAAAAAGGGCAATGTAGCAATGTCCTGTTAAATAGTACAGGAGCTGGAGTTTTTGTGTTGGGCTTTTTCATAACGAGATGTGATGTAAGGCTCTCTAGTCTCATTTATCTCCTAATTGCTACACATCCTCATCTAATTGTCCCATGGACAGTATTTGATTAATTCCTAAAAGCCGGGCAGAAAAGGCTCAGCTGTCACCGGTTTATTTGTCTCCGATTTCCCGGTTCTCAGTCCCATTTAAATCTGCTAATTTCTGTTTATTAAAGTCTGTTCATTTCCTCCTTGTTTATAGATTACCAGCTCCGGACGCAGTAGGAGGAGTCAGCTCTGGGCAGGGGGAGGTCCTGGGAGGGGCGGGGTCTTATCTCTGATGTACATGAGTGACAGGTGTCAATCATATGACATCATGGACCATCAGTGTCAACATGTATTTGTTTCATTCATATTCATATATGATGTTCATTTCGAATCAATGCAAATGTGTGAAGGAACTCTTTTGCAAGCATACTGCTTATAGCTTAAATAAAGAGATTGTAATGTTATACTGTATGGCTCATGACAACATGACAAAGGCCATTTTTGGCCATACATCCTATGCAGCTATGCAGTCCAGGGTCACAGGTCAGACAGCACTGTTTGCCTAAATGGGACAACTGCTCTGAGAAGAAAAGGAGTCACAATGGTCATTTCAAATGTTACTGTAATAATGTTAACAGGTCAACAATATCTCATTCAGAGTGGTCAATCTTAGAGTATGATTTATTTTTTATATACATACAGAAGTGTTTTTTTTTTTTTTTTTTGGTCTGTCATATTTCTAATTTGTTGATTATTTGTATATATTTGGTATGTCTAATTTCAAATCAGTGTTATTGGATCACTGTGAATTAATACATTTGTATTGTTATTGTTTTGTATGTTGTCACCTTGATGATTTCTGTTTTTACCCTATCTAGAATGTACAGCCATAGGTTAATACATACTCTGTGTTAGTGCCTAAGTAATACCTCATGCTTGGTTATTAAGATATTGTCATTTCAAATCAAATTGCTTGAATTCAACTGCCAAACATTCAAGAGATTGTCATGATGCTGGCCATGGATTTGAACACAATACCTATTGAAAATCCCTCTATTGACCCCTGCACTTCTATCCCTTGTTGTCAATCTATGATATACGCACTGTTTTAAATCATTAAATATTTGTTTGGATACTCTGTTTCGTTTTCTCATTGAGTCCCTTTCTCTTTCATTTCATGATCGTTTCATAGTCAGTTGAAGAGTAACCCAAGAGTTTGCCTAAAACCCTGTTGTCCTCAGGTACCTGTTAAACAGCCAAGTGTGGAATGCTGAATTGAGGGAAAAACAGAGCGTAGAGGTTTCCTGTCCCAAGCCTGTACTATTGGTCTACTAGCCCTCTCTCTGGCTATTTTCATCCAGAGGCCTCTCTCAACAGCACTGCTCTGCTCCCAGGACCTGGCTGGAGCCTGTGTGATGTCACCTGCTATTTAGGACCAGTGTTCGGTAAACATGCAGGAACTCTGGAGAGGATGTGACTCAAACTGTGCACTCACTCACTGACGTCTCAACTCACACCAGCAGGCTCCTGGGTTCATTGGAAGATGGCCCTGCACAGAGTGGCCATTGTTCAGGTTTTATTCAGAACCGACAACGGATTAGGTCATGGTTGAGTTTTGGCTAGTTAGGTAATTCTAGTATGTTCTCTCATGACTCATATAGACAACAGGTAAAGTGGTTTTTCGTGACAAGCGACCCAATAGGCTAGGTTTGTGTCCACTGTGCTTTTTCCATTCGATTCTTATCTTCCTCAAAAAAGAGCTAATCGCAAAATCATCTAACGCCCACGTAACAGGTGTGTATTGTTCTGGAGGAGTTTTGATTGACAGGACTCAATCTTTCACTAAAATATGTAAGGGTTAGATATGTTCAAGTTGGCTCTCTTGGTTAAGGTCACGACAACGTCTAGTACCCACAACCTTGATTTATGTGTATTTTGGCATTCCAGACTCCTTCATTAGCCTCCACTTTCAGGAAAAGTCTTATTTGTATTTCTACACGGTCTTCTCAGCAACAACTTTTTTTTAATGAAATCATTCAGGGCTTTTAAGTATTCCCAAAAGCCATTTTTGAGAAAAGTTAAAATAACAGCAGCTGAGGCACTTCCCGTATAATGGCATATAGGTGCAACATTCCGCCGTAGATTGAAACCCATCTCTTCAGGCTACATCTTAACTGTCCCTCCTAAAGACCTCTTCATTTCCCTGTACAAGTTTCTCTACTGTGAAAAAAACTACTGCCATTACTGCCTGATCCTACCATAGATTACTTTATCTTATGATGACTGATGTATACTGTAGATGATTCCCTTACTTAAACAAATGTATTTGTTGTAAGTCGCTTTGGATAAAGGCGTCTGCTAAATGCCATAAATGTAAATGTAAAATGTACCATCTAGTAGAGGTCAGCATTTCTGACAGGCTGAAACCAGACAACAGTGATATATCAGATTCCTCTCGTTAAAAATAAACAAAAGGTGTATTATCAGTTACGATCATCACATTGGCAGGGTTGCTATGGTAATCCTTTCGTTGGCAGTGTACACCAACACACTCCTCTATCCGGGTGCCCCGTCCTTCCCTGTGTGTGTGAGGGAGTTGAGTGGGCGGGCAGGCAGGCGTCAATGGAGGTGAGTCAGACAGACACATTTATCTGTGAATTTGTTTACTTACTCATCTGTCAACATTACGATTCTCTCAATCGGCTATTTCCCCAACCCTCATGTCCGTCATTCATGTATTTAGGAGACAACACAGACAGGGGAGGCTACATTCCTCATTCCAGTCCATGCACTACAATGAGCCCGACCTTTGATTTCTACCTCCACCAGCCGCCCCTGTGACACAGTGTACAGGTTATCTGGTCTTTCCCGTATCTAGAGGCAACCCAGGGCCACAGAAATGCTCTGAGCAAAGCCAGTTGGTTGCACTGAATCTCTGACCTGAACTTTCCTTGGCAACGTCTCTTTTATGATGTTTGGCAGAAGATGTGAAAATCGGATTTGGCTCATGATGAGGAGGTCACATTCATGAGGCGATTTCTACCTTGGGTTCCAGAACCAGAGCAGTTATATTTCAAAAGGAACACACACACACACACACACACACACACACACACACACACACACACACACACACACACACACACACACACACACACACACACACACACACACACACACACACACACACACACACACACACACACACGCTTACATAACGAACGGTTTTAAGGCCTGTTACTGTATGTGTATCTTGTTGGGGGGGTTTTGCTTTTACTTCCTACAATTTGTAAACATTTACATTATTCAGATATCCAGGGGTCATATTCAGTGCATATGAGCATTATAAGTGAATGGGTAGTTCATATAGTGCCATTCTAATATTGGATGATTGTTGTTAGATTATTTGGACAGTGTTCTATAGGACTTCTGACAGATAATTATAATCAATCGTTACCGGAACAAACATATATGGTTGCAGTCTGCACCAGCTGATACAGATCTGCCCTGTTGGCTCTGTTGCACAGCGAGACACTCACCTTCACACAGAGGTGCGTCGCACGAACACTCTGTGTTTACTAGACACGGAACCCTGCTGCCTAGCAACCAGCTCTCCTAGAGGGAAACCCTTGCCACTCATTCAGGACTCTGAACCGTCTCTGTGACGTCAATAGCGGTCCTTCCCCTCTCGGACATGCCCCGGGCCCCTGTAATCTGCTCAGGGAATTCTTTCACCTGCACTTGTGAAAGGTAAATAGTTGATGAGTCATTGAGAAGAGACAGTATAATGGTGATGTGGGTATTACACTGGATAATGTAAACTGGAAATTGTACAATGTGCAGTCAGACACACACTCTCCCACAGAACCCTGAAATAGTTACAGCACCGGTAGAAAAACACTGCAATTCTAAGGCTTGGTGTGTGGGCTTAGCCAGCTACTCTTCATGTGTCAGGAAATTTCCACTCTCCACAGTAGACATAAGACAATGTTGGTTTATAGAGCACATGCCTATAGCTGAATATGGCCTTGAGGCTACTTGGTGGCCTTGATTGATATAACACATTTTTAAATATGCATATTGTTCATAATTTGTGTAATACTGAGTACTATCAGTGATAATTGTACAGTTGTAAGTCTACTTATAGTAAATTCCATCATGTCTCCCTTTGCCACAAACAACCTGCATAGATTGTTGGCAAAACCAATGAATCCTCCCTCATTCTCACTCCCTCAAAAGAATTCAATTGGACAATCTCCAAATTAAACTCAGGTAAAGTACTGCCAAGCAAAATCATACCAGCAACTCACTATTTGCATATTAGTTTTCACCAAGTCCTCCAGGTCTGTAGTGCCACAACATGTCCTAACCTTATGGGGATTACAGAGAAATGACACTTGAATAACAGCCATTCTCCTGTATGACCTCAGGCTAATGCTAGAACATGAAAAAAAGTTCTGCTTTACCCAAAGAAAAAAAACACCTAAAAAGTGCTGTGCGTTGATAGCCTTCATTATGACAGGTCTCATGTGAGAAAACAAGCTGAGAGCCTTCTTTACAGTCAACTTTATTAACTAGAAAGAAGAGGAAGTTACTTTTTATACAGAGGTTCTTTCTTTCACATAAAAGAACATTTAAAGGACTTCAGTAATGTATTCACACATTTCTAAGCACAAGTATTAGCTTTAGAGAAACTGAAGGAAGCCTCTTCCTCTTTTTCTTCAATGAATTTAACTGTCACAATAAGCTTTGCTTGAGGCAGCATGTAAGTTGAGCAGTCTTTTCTAAGTGAAACAATACATTAGTAAATCCTTGTCTGTGTTGTGTGAGACTGCACAGGAGACAACCATGACACCTGGCTCTTAGATGTTAAAAGTTCAGAAGAACCATATGATTCTGTATTTGTCTCTGTGCCTGGAGTCCTGATTCTGGTCCTGAGCAATAAAAAGTTAATATAACAAATAATAAGCATGTCTTCTCTGAGCTTCTAAACAGAGACACCTTGCCCAAGCTCACAGTAACGACAATCACATACACACCAAAAAAAAAAAAAAAAAAGACCACGGCAATGTCTGATGGCCAAAACCACGAGCAGCCATCCTTTTATTTACTATTCATTTGATTCATAATTCAACTGGATCTACATCTGGAGATTATCAGCCATTTCACAGCTGCAATACACATAAAGTCACTTGTCAGAAACCTCTAATTCATTTTGATGGTCCACCAGAGTGCTTTTTGGTTTTTCTCTTTTGCTACTGAAAATATTTGTGTTTTCCTTCCTCTAGTTCCTCTGGACATTTGATATGACTTGGACGGCATCCGACATACTTTCTACTACCCTTAATGCAGTTTCTCTGAACCAAATGATATTTTAGCACAAGTGCATGGCAACAGCAAAACAAAGAGGCACAAGATGAATTCTTTCTCCGACCACTTTTTGAATTACTGATCATGTAAAAACCCACTGCGGCTTCCAGATTGCAAACATCAGTGCTTGGAGCCCGCATGCAAACCATCCCTCTAAATAGGGTTGTCTATTTCTGTTGGGCTGTGGGGAACATGTGTTTGACATCAGTGTCACTCTGAGACATTTGCAGTGGGACTGAGTCCTTTTGTCATTGTCCCCTTTGGAGCGGTAGCAGTCGGCTTCTCTGAAAGATTGACAGAAGATGATGATTACATTGAGAGAACAATCAACGGACACATCCTGGTAGTTGAGGGCAGCGCCCTGGTTTGAGCGGTTGGAACTTGGATTCAACACTGTGTCACAGAGACGTTGAGAGAAAAAACACTAAATGATGTTAATATGAGCTTTTTCAATCGAGCTTTGTACTGAGTTAGCTGAGAAACCTGCGGTATGACCTATTCATGACATCCTTACTATCTCAGACTCGCCTTGTGGAAGACAAATGCAAAATAAACGGTGAAACTCAACTTTCACTTTGATAAATGATCGTACATTCATTCACTCGGTCAAACCTACTGCGATCGTAATCCCTTCATCTAACATTGCGAGAGCAGTCGCCAGGTGTTCATACAGCAGTTGTAACAAATCAAGGTGCTCCTGATTCTCACCCTGGGCTGTGTCAGTGTTGCTCAATCCTCCAGGACTCGTGTCTATTTACCCCACCAGCCCTTACAGCAGAGGCAATGAAAGGCCTGTGTGACATGTACTCTCTCTCCCTCTATAATTGCAGTCCCTATTTCCACCAAGACCACTCAATCTTACAGCCATGCGGTGGTTTGATGCCACAACCACTCACAGCCAAGTAAAAATAAACCCCTGAGACATATGCTTCTCATGGGACGGGGATGGGGATGGGGGGGACGGGGGGACAGGGGGGTGGAGGGGCGCAGGGGGGGGGGTGCTATAGAGGAGCTCTGCACTACAGCCTATCCGCTTTGTGTCGGCTATAATAACGTACTATAATCCATGCCATCTACAGATGATTTCCTTCAAATGTGATACTTGTGCTAGGGGTATGGTCAGGGCACGGGAGGGGAACATCTCAGGGTAAACAATATCACTCAGTCAAAGGCTTTAGGTCTAGTAAAAATAGAAAACTATACCACATGAAGAAAATCAGAAAAATATACCCTCTGAAAAGCTATTTATAGTCGGTATCCCAATGATGGGGTTTCTCTCTCTCCAGATGGTTTAAAAGCTCTCTTTTAAGGGGTGGGGTATCATGCATAGTGTGTGTGTGTGTGTGTGTGTGTGTGTGTGCGTCCGTCCGTCCGTCCGTCGTAACATTCAACAGCCCTCATACTGCACAGAGCACATTTCCGCTGATTGAATGTGACTAATAAACCTGTCAAGATCAATCAAACCTCTCCCTCCTCTGTCTTTCACCACACACTAAAACATCACGATCAAACCACCTGATGGGGCGCCATAGATTAATCCATAAAAGGGTGCAGCCCGCCCACTCCTTCCTACCCAAGATGTATATGGAGGTGTGTGAGTGTTAAGGGAGGCTGCAGGCCAAGGTAGGATGAGCTTGGCAGACAGACGGTCTGCAATACCTGCCCACACTCAAGCAATTATAGAGATTACCCCTAACTCCATAGTTACGGTGAATCATTTACTGCACTGTCTGGGCAAGGATTCTATAAGGGTAGGTTGAGGCCATTGCAGAAGGCAGTATCTGTGGTTTTTCAGTGAATGTGGTGAAAGCAATCTGATGCGTATGATTAACTAGTACAGGCATTTGACATGTCTCTTCAAATGCAGTGACTGTCAATGGATATTTGGTATCAGATCTGCTACTATTAGTAAAGTCCAAACGGGCTGATGAGAGCAGTGGTCAGTGAGTGACCTTTTCACCCCAGGTTAAATGGATGCTTTGCTATTTGCTCTTGGCATTTACACAAGGTTCCAGGTAGGGGTTAACTAACTCCCACCTCTCAGGTCAAATGAGCAGCGGTTGTAGTGCTGCTTGGAACCCTATCTCATCATCTACTGAGTGGCAATTTAGTAATACGCCCACAGGATATCATCAGTTAAGTGTAGTGAAATGGAATTCCAAAGACTTGGCATAAGCCTTGATGCAGATGAGTTCTACTGAAATAGGTGGCATTAAGCAATACCTGCGACAGGAAATACCTAGCATAGAACAGGAAAATCATTGGGCAGGTCTATTGGCTTTCGGCGTTATGTCTGAGTCATGTCATTGTGACATGGGGCCAAATGCTAATAATGTGATGGTGGCCATAAAATATGTTTCCGGTGAACTTCAGTCGACTGCGCCTCATGCTCTCCTACGCGTCCTCCACCCACAGTGACATTGATGACAGTTGATGATGTGACAATAGGCCCAGGGTGGAGGGACAGGAAGCTATTAGGGTTATTAAGATATTAAAACCAGATTATATCTGGTTTACCTGCCACTGTTTTCACTCATTAGTTAGTGCTTCTTCTCACCAAGGCCATAATGTCCACTCACCAAGGCCATAATGTCCTCAGGCAATACTGACTAAGGACAGCACCATCTGAACATTTGTAAAGTTCCACTCTGGATGATAGTAGTCAATCCTACACTCGCTGCAGTGTGATTATTTGAATAACATTATATTTCACAAACGGGTCTATAGGAAGACATCTCTCCTGCCAGGGATCAGATGTGTAGCTACAGGTTTGGGGGTTTAGCACCTCCAACACTCCTCTGACTTCCCCCCACGCTGACTACCACAGAGAGAGAACTGAGGAACAGAGAGGGAGAGAGAGAGAGAGAGAGAGAGAGCCAACAGCCTCCCTCAGGGCAGAGGCTGATCCGCTTTGATCCTCCACATCAGATATTATCATGGACAGTAGTTCACGAGAGCCCTCTGCCCCGGGAGCCCCTCGAATTAAAGCTGCCCCTAATCTCACTGATCTTTATCTCCACACTTCAAAAAACACCATTCAGTCTGAAAGGCCCAGAAGACCTTGTTCCTGACAGTCTCTCATGTGTCAAAGGACAGCTCAAAGTTTCAATGCCTAATCCTTAATGATGAGTTTCACTACTGCTACTGTCCTCCACCTCTTTGCTGCTTTCCTCCTTCAAACTGAACATGAAAACGAGTGCAGCACTGCCACCTGTTCTAGTGGGTTTTGAGGTTCTATCTGGCAGTGGAGAGAGTGAGGGAGAGAAAGAGAGAGAGAGAGAGAGAGAGAGAGAGTTCCCCACTCACTCATATAAGCTCATAGCTTTAAAACAGATGCTCGGCCCTACCGTAGCCAAACCAGCCTCACTTTTAGTGTTGACCCTTGTGGTAAGTCTATTTAGCTCATACAGCCCCTATTAAAGTCACCCCGATGACTTCAGCCAAATATATCAAGCAATTGGAGTTTATATGGAGTTGATTTTAGTGAGTCACATTTAGGCTTCCCAACATACACAGGTTGGTTAGAAGAAGCCTCCAGGAGATATATTTTTAGGGTTAACTCTTCCACTGTTATTTACTCTCTTCTTTCCCCAGAGGAGATGGTTCTGTTGTTTACCCCTGGTATCTGTGTCCGTTCTTGTCACTGACACATTGAAACAATACCCCCTCCGGGGATGAATTGTGTGTTTTCTCGGTATGAAACAGTACAGATGCGAATGTGTTATTGTTAAGAGTCACACTTGTTAATGGGTTATTGTTAAGACTTAGACGCTTGGAAGCAAAACATGTCTCGTATGCGCCTATTGCACCACACAGAACTCGGTTGAGTGATATAACTCAGCCATCATGGAGGACTGGAGGAGTGGGTGGAACCGCAAGGAAGACATTCGTCAAGTGATCCAATTGTTCCTGTCTAATTTGGCACAACACCACCATAAACCATCAGATCCCTCATCCCTATTCACCCTTAATCGTCCATCGCCTCCTACATACAGTACTGTACATTACCCCCCCCCCAACCCCCCGCCTAAAAACTAAACTTCCCACTTCCCCTTGAGAATGGCCAGTTCTCAATGGTTTTATAATGGCTTTTACACGCAGAAATGTCCTCCTGTATTTTATAGGAAAGGAGGAAAATAATAACAGCAACATTCCAGAGGGGCTATAATTTTCTTCCGGCGGGTAAAAGTTGTCCATTATGGTCAGGGTCAGGGAACACATGGAACCCCATCATCAGGACCGCACGGTCAACCACATCAGAACCGCCCGGTCACGACCAGTGGAAAGGCCCTGTCTCTGAGAGCAAATACAGCCAATCACAGAGGAGAAGCTGTGCGGCTCGGTACATTTGCCCCCTAACCACGCCGCGCTCTATATTAAGCACATATTCCATTGAAATTACAGTATACATTCCCACCCGTCCCTACAATTTGCATGATTTGCACGTTGATGGGCAAGCTTAAACAATGCTGATACATTACAAAGACGCTCTTGAAAGGGAGATTGGAAGCTTCTTCTTCTCTCTCTCTCTCTCTCTCTCTCTCTCTCTCTCTCTCTCTCTCTCTCTCTCTCTCTCTCTCTCTCTCTCTCTCTCTCTCTCTCTCTCTCTCTCTCTCTCTCTCTCTCTCTCTCTCTCTCTCTCCGTGTTTTGTCTTGCATTTGTTTTTGTTTGATTTGCACCACAGCCAACGTGATTCTTGCAAAGTTTATTTTGGCGACACCTTTGAGAGTATCTAATCTCACCTGGGGCCAATACAAAGAGGAAAGTTGTAAGTAAATGTGTTGTCCCACAGATCTGTCAATGGGCAGGAAAATGTTTTTATTTGCCGTTGGTTTAAAAGCCTGTTCATGCAATAGCAGAAGTACTGTATGTTATTCAAAGCATGACATGTGGTCCGGCATGGCGTGTTGCTCCACTGCATAATCTAAATCCTACAGAGTGGAATTTTACAAGTGTTATGAGAATGCAAGACCCCTTCTGCAAACACCCCACCTACACTCCACCCCACGACAGACCCCAGAACCATCCTAGTTGATGTTGGATGTGTAGTCATGTCCTGCATGTTACATGTTACATTTACATTCATGGCATTTAGCAGACGCCTTATGACAAATACATTTGTCTAAGTAAGTGAATCATCTATCCATCAATCATCTTAAGAAAAAGTAATCTATGCTTTTTTTTTTAATTCATTTATTTACAGTAGAGAAATATGTACAGGGGGGTAGTGGGGGTGAAGAGGTCTCTAGGTTTAGGGTTAGGGTTAGTACAGGGGGGTAGTAGGGGTGAAGAGGTTTCTAGGTTTAGGGTTAGGGTTAGTACAGGGGGGTAGTGGGGATGAAGAGGTCTCTAGGTTTAGGGTTAGGGTTAGTACAGGGGGGTAGTGGGGATGAAGAGGTCTCTAGGGTTAGGGTTAGGGTTAGTACAGGGGGGTAGTGGGGGTGAAGAGGTCTCTAGGGTTAGGGTTAGGGTTAGTACAGGGGGGTAGTAGGGATGAAGAGGTCTCTAGGGTTAGGGTTAGGGTTAGTACAGGGGGGTAGTGGGGATGAAGAGGTCTCTAGGTTTAGGGTTAGGGTTAGTACAGGGGGGTAGTAGGGATGAAGAGGTCTCTAGGTTTAGGGTTAGGGTTAGTACAGGGGGGTAGTGGGGATGAAGAGGTCTCTAGGGTTAGGGTTAGGGTTAGTACAGGGGGGTAGTGGGGGTGAAGAGGTCTCTAGGGTTAGGGATAGGGTTAGTACAGGGGGGTAGTGGGGGTGAAGAGGTCTCTAGGGTTAGGGATAGGGTTAGTACAGGGGGGTAGTGGGGGTGAAGAGGTCTCTAGGGTTAGGGATAGGGTTAGTAGGGATGAAGAGGTCTCTAGGGTTAAGGACAGTTAAGATGTAGCCTGAAGAGATGGGTCTTCAATCTACGGTGGAAGATTGCAGTCATTCACTCACCTTCTTCTTCCAGGGTGTTGTTGACCAGTACAGTGTCAGGTGTAGCTAGCTATCTCACATGGACTGCCTGTGTGTGAAGGCCGTAGACATGACAGAAAAACACACGTGCACACGCACACAGACACACACAGACACAGACACAGACACAGACACACACACACACACACACACACACACACACACACACACACACACACACACACACACACACACACACACACACACACACACCTGCAATAGGCATGTTTCAAAAAACACATTCTAATAACTGCCCCCTCATAAGTTGTGTGGGGGAAGACGATGACTCAACCAGGGCAGGGTGAGAAATTGTGTTTTGGTATTTTGGTGGAGCATTATCAGACACAGACATCACCCTGATGAAATAAAGCGATTGTCTCTCACACCTTCCACCTATAAGTCTGAACCGCTGTAATCCTCAATTACTGAGGACCTGTACAGAACCCTGCCCTATCCAACCCGTGACAGCAGGGGAGGCTGGTGGAGGTAGAAATCGGAGGACGGGCTCATTGTAATGCATGGAATGGAATGAGAAATGGCATCAAACACAGGTTCCTGATTCCATTCCATTCCATGCATTACAATGAGTCCGTCCTCCGACCTCTATCCCCACCAGCCTCCCCTGCGTGACAGGTGCAAAACCCTGCCCTTTCCAACCCGTGACAGGTTCTGCACAACAGGTACACGAGGAGTTGCCACTTGTGTCTGAAACATGGTTGTATTGTTATATTCAGGCTGGTCTCCAGAGAGACGGCTATGTTTTAGATGATTGGGGAAACAACACTTCACAGCACTTGAAAATGTCATCCAGAATGAAAAGAAAATAGATTATACTTGTCATTGAGTATTATTCAGTACCAATTGTTCTGTCAAATAAGTAAGTATATAAGTATTTTTTGAATGATTTGAATGTAATCCATTGTACTTTGATTACTTAGACATAGCCGATCCAATTACACTTACAGTTCATGAAAGAGCGCTGTCAAGCCATGTGTGTATTTTATTTATTTGCTCAGGTGCGTTAAGCCCCCTATACGATCACACAGCAACTGCATTTGAATAGAAACATGTTCACTGTCACAAAAGATGGAGAGAATCTAAAAGGCCACACCGAAGGGGCTCCGTGGTGCATGTTTACTCTTCAGGACAAATGAAGCCATTGAATCACTGAGAGCTGTGAATGAGCTCCTTCTACACAAACAGGCCTTTTTGAACGCACTTCAAAACAACCTCAGCAAACGCAGGGACACATTCCACAGCCGTTTAATGTGAGGGCAAATAGGCAACCACTTCAATAAAATACCTCTCTGATGGAATTGCATAAGTCCATGGTAAGCGGTGCCAACCATAAGGTGAAACCTTAGGGGGACTCAGAGGTTGAAAGTCTACTTGTTACTCTTTTAAGATCTATTTTAAGAGTAGGATTTACTACTACACTGGTTTTATGGTCAAGTGAACATACAGTAAATACCACTGGTATAGGTTGTTCTCCTTACAAAGACATATTTGAGACACCACAGATCCTGTAACTTGCTTGAAAGCACAATCTGGGATTTAGGAATGTTCATTACAATTCAATCCATACGATTGACTCATGAATGACTTATGAAGCATAACTTATGAATGCCTCATGAGTTTACGGTTACATTCACCCAGCCCAATCCCTCTAAATAAGTGGCAGGACATTTTTACTGGAGAAATCAATCCCAGATTGTGGCTTTAAAAACAAGATTTGTAAGATGTGGATGCCAAAAAGAAATCCAGTTGAGAAACTTTTCCACACCAAATCAAAAGGATGGTAGGCTATTCTCCATGGAAACGTCTTATCCAGCTAGGTCTGTAGGAGTTAATGCATTCTCCTCAACCTCCCTTAAAACCTCTATTTTTACATGCTTTCGTTTTGGGGTTTGAATATACAATAACAGGCTGGGCCCTGGTGAAGGCCATCCTATTTTAATTATATTATACCATAGCTCCCCCACCCCATCTCTCTCCCTCCCCTTTCCACAACCCCTTCCCTTCACAAACACACAAAAAAAGGCATCACATTACACACTAACATCCTCGCTCCCCGCCATGTAATTATACAATCTGCAGAAAACATTTATTTTTAGGGTTAGTAAATGTTTGACTTCTGCCCGCGTACGACATCCAGAGAACAGGCAGGGGTATTTCGCTTTAAAGTCTGTTTAACAACTGAAGCCTCATCGTCTAACTTTGAGATTTTATAAGTCAGGGGCGACTGAGGCGTATACCCATGTTGAACACATTTGCAACCGTCACATTCACTGGGGATGGAAATACAATTCAGAAAAACCAAACACAGCCGAGAGTTGGTGTTTTCATGGCATTCAGGACCTCTGCAACGGCTATTTTCCATGACATTCACTGTGTTTCAGATACCTGACTTTGTTGTAGCTACTATTTCTGAGGGGGTTGATTCTATTATGGTGACTGTCATAATCATTGACTGATTGCGTTGTGAGTAAAAAAGACAGTGAGAGTGTGAAGAGATGTGGATGTCTGCTCTGCTCCTCAAGATCCTGCTTTGACTTGTCTCTCTCTCCTTCCCTCCCTCCCTCCCTCCCTCCCTCCCTCCCTCCCTCCCTGACTGCCTCCTCTCTCCACATCACGTGTGCCGAGGGCAGACACACACACACATGCCGTTTCTACATAGCTCAGCTCACCACTCATAGTTACAGATACAAGACTCAGGCATGTTTACCGAAGGCACACTAAAGCAATTAGCACATGTTCAGTCAGTTGAGTTCATGTGACTCTGTGTCTGTGTCTGTCTGTTAATGTGAAACCGCCAGGCTTTCTAGTGTTTTCCGGGGCAACCAGGATTATCGTATCAGCAAATTAGATCAGTGTTTATCTTAGCGGAGAAGGATCATCTTTGGCAAAACAAAAGAAAAAAAAACATTTGAATGTTGACGTTGGTGACATGCCAATGTTTTCTCTTAATCTAATCTCTCCTTTGGAGAATATTGTCATTATTCCTAACAGCTCAACATCCATCATCACACACATTGCATAATCATCAACAGAAGAATCATCCGACCATTATTGTCTTAATAGACAATACAACAGGATTTTTTATCTCCTTTACCTCAGGTAAACCTGTAATCACTCCTATAGACAAAAAAAACAAAAACAAGACTGACTTGTTGGACAGATTCATGCAATGTGAACCAAAACCACAGATGGACTCCCACCCTTCATGGCTACACTCCAACGTCTCCCCACTGAATAGAGGAAGGCTGCTTCGAGACAACAGAGAAGGACACACCTCTCCTGGTTGGAGGTGATTCATGCGCTTGACAAAAATCAAGCTGCCTGAATTACTCTCTGTAACTCGCTTTGTAATTGCAAAAGAAAGCAAGGAGTTGGAGTTGATAAGGTCTAAAAAAAAAAAAAAAAAGTGTCGTGCGTGGTGGTGAGTGCATATGATCATGTCAAATCTGGGGACGGGCTCGTTGTAATGCATGGAATGGAATGAGGAATGGTACCAAATATGTGTTTGATACCATTCCTCATTCCTGTCCATGCATTACAATGAGCCCGTCCTCCGATTTCTACCTCCACCAGCCTCCCCTGGTCAACAGTCTTAAAGAGGAAGGGTGGTACTGGAAGAGTCAGGATAGGTCCAAGTACAGTGAGCACTTCCTTATTCCTGTCCAAAACAGGATGTTGATAAAGATTCTCCGGCAGGAGGTTAGTGTCATGTGCCAAGAGCAGAATTTACTTGGACGAAAAAGTCAATGAATCTTTGACGAGTGATAGATTCTGAGGGTGGCACCGGTTTTCCAGACACAGAATTCCATGGAAGGATGGGGGAGGGGGAGCGGGGGTTCTGGCTCTAAGGAGATGCTATCAGATGACAAAGTATTGACCTACAATAGTGTTTGGTGTAATTAAAGAGGTCACACTGGCTCCTGTGACCACTAATCACTTCAACAACTGTTACCTTCAAGTGTCTCTTGAAATGACCACAAACATCACCATTTCCCCCCCCCCCCGTTGAGTCGATGGAAGAAAAATAGACATCTGTATCAAAATTTAGGACTTCATGATAAAGTGATTAAGCGTATTTATTTTTTGCATGAATTCAGTATGTTGCATGTTTTGCATGTCAAACTTGCCTTTTTTTTCTGAAAATCGTCACTTTAAAAATATTTTGGATCCACTGAATCTGGTGTGTGTGGCAATTACCCCCAGGTTATACGTGTTGCTTCAAAGCAACAAATTAACAAATGAGTCATTTAATTTACTCAGACATAGAAGGAATGCAATGTGTTTGAAATAGAAAAGCAATTTAGCTTTGAAATAGGACACCCCTACACAGACCTGCAACCCACTGCTCCCCCTTGCCCAAAGAACTCACCGTGAAGCCCTGAGTGTGTTAAGCTGTACAGCTTATCTATAACACATCTTCAGGGCTGCTTAAAACCTCCAATGATATGCTGTCATGTGCAAAGAGGCGAGGAGTTAAGTTGGGGAGCCGGAATGGAACAGTTTTGGGGGATAATACTTAGGTAATAATAATACTAGGTGGTTTTGACAGAGAGAGATAATTCAAAGCAAATACACATTTAAGATACTCTTGGTGACGATTTCCCATTAAAGGTACCTGAGTACTTTGGATGAAAATCATATAGTCTGACAAGACCACATTTTATGAACACAATTTCTGTCAGAGATTTGGTTTGGACTGCATCAGCGTATCACAGTGACAGTCATTCTGCATCACATGTTATCCTATCCTCAGGCTCTCCTTGTTTCTCAGTATTTTTACTTGCACCTTCCCAAAACTGTTTTCAATTGAATTTAAATGACTAAATGTTCCATGTCTCCAGCATCAGCTGTATACATAGGGTTTGTTTGGAGAGGTTACAGGGAGAGTCAGGTAGACGACACATCCTGGTCCTAAATAGCTGTCCTGGGGATCAAGAGATGCAAATTACACTTATCAACACGATACTTTGCATCTTATTAAAGGAGATGTTTGTGTGTGTGTGTGTGTGTGTGAGTGTGAGTGTGTGTGTGTGTGTGTGTGTGTGTGTGTGTGTGTGTGTGTGAGTGTGTGTGTGTGGCCAATAAGACACCCCCCCCCCCCCAGGACTACAGAAAGCCATAGACAAATAATCAAACATTCATGACATGCACGTACTGTGCACTTGCAATTTCAAAGAAATGTCTTTTAATGTCTTCAACTTTTGTTCATAACTGGAATGTCATACCATTGGGTGGCTCAGTTGACTGTATTAATGATATGAGGAAACTGGATCTAATTCCGAACAATGACAACAATACATGTCCTACAATCAGAACAGGACAGTTATGGGTCCCGGATTGTGCAACGTGATATTCTAGAGTCTAATGATATTTCATTCCGGAGTCCAGAGGGACACATAGCGGGAAGAGCGATGTTCTGATGTCATTTCCTCCGGGTACTCTCTGGTTAATTTGACAATCATTTAACTGATTATAGGCTTCTTTACCTGCTTCCGCCGTGTTCTGTTGGGTGTCACTGTATTTCCCTTGTAATTTGCCTCCCTCCACCCCCCCTACCTGTAGAAGGCGGTCTTTGATGTGTGTCCCTAGTGTATGATGTAAACCCTGTCTATGTGTGCACTCCAGTGTTGGTGTGATGGTACAAACAGAGACTTCAACAAAGGATACGTTTCCTGCTGTCCTCATTCCCATGTAACACAATGGCAGCCAACAATGGCCCCTGTCTCATTCATGGACCGGTCATAATCCTGGTTACACTGTGTCTCTGTTACATGAGCGCCGATGTGATGAATGTGCATGAATGTCCTCCATTGCTTTTAGCGTGCAACGAAATTTCTCTCGTTTTTTTTTTTCTCCAGAATTTCTTTGTTTGTATCTATAGATCGACAAAACGTGCCAAGATGTGTTATTGGAAACCATTCTCTTTATGTCAAATCTCTGCTAGCTGCAGGCCTTCTTTATGATTTCTCAGAGAGCTTATCTGTGAGTGTGATTCTAATACACGTTGTAGAGGGGAAAGATGGGAGGAAAGCCATTTTGAAATGTATCTACTAAAGCTGATCTGGGTATTGTGGCCAATTCTTTTGTTTGACGATATCCTCTCTCTAAATGTATTGGTGCTGCTCATAAGTCAGTGCCATATTTGAGTCAATACCCACCAGAATCTTCTGATGGCTTCTGCTTTCATGCTTATCATTGCTTAGTCTTTGTTTGTAATCTTGCCATTCAGTTTGGTGGAAATCTAACACCGTCCCAAACACCACACAAATTACATCGGCTATAAA
The DNA here is from genome assembly GCF_951799395.1 of Argentina silus. Taxonomy (NCBI): domain Eukaryota; kingdom Metazoa; phylum Chordata; class Actinopteri; order Argentiniformes; family Argentinidae; genus Argentina; species Argentina silus. The sequence goes on along the minus strand of NC_139672.1, from coordinate 5,046,487 downwards.
TAATACGGTCGTCAGAAAAGGAAAGGCATCGGGCATTTGATGATATTTTTGCTCTATTGTTTTATCAGCGCTGTCATTATGTGCTGAGAGAAGCAGAGCCCCGACACAGGCTGGAGAGGCTGATAGGCCGGGCCGCTGAGAGACGTTCAAACTGCTGCTGATCTGAGGGCCGTCAGGGCTGTGATTAGCTGAAACAATGGGCCTGCAAGGAGGGAGGGAGGGGGAGAGAGAGAGCAGGAACAGGGAAATATTGATTTAATGGTTTAATCACGACTTCCTGCGTGGACGACGTGGAGTCCAAACACACACATCACATCACTTCTTTTCTTCACTCCTCTCAGCTGTAATTGTGTGTGTGTGTGTGTGTGTGTGTCTGTCTGTGTGTGTGTGTGTGTGTGTGTGTGTGTGTGTGTGTGTGTCAAGTCAGCAACCCTCTGAGATGCTGATTACTAGCATGGTCCTAAGTATAGCAATTCTACAGGAGGGAACTCCAACAGTACACAGCCTCTGATATACTTAGGGTTAGGGTTAGCCCTAACCCTAACCCGTGACATACAGTACAGTATAGTACACAACTACGGGCTAACCTAATGTATAAGAGGGCAAGAAGAAAACAAGACAGGGATCTAAAGGCTACTGTACAGCATTAGCATTTATCTGGTCCCCGAGATGGTGGATGACTGCTGGAGGTGACTGGTGGATGACTGCTGGAGGTGACTGGTGGATGACTGCTGGAGGTGACTGGTGGATGACTGCTGGAGGTGACTGGTGGATGACTGCTGGAGGGATATTTTATATGTGTTTTTTAGGGCATTTCTGCTTTTTTGGGATAGAGACAGTAGACACTGACAGGAAGGATGGGAGAGAGAGAGAGAGAGAGGCGGGATGACATGCAAGATATGTCAAACCAGGAACCTTGCGATTATGTGGTATGCGCATTAGTGTGCTACGCCACGAAGCGCCCCCGCACTTTCTATGTCATTGTGACCTTATCTCAGGTCAGACCCTCGTCTCTGTTCTCAGGTGGGTGACTCCATTGAGCAGAGCACACAGTGCTTCACAGGCCTCCCAGCAGGTTGGCGCTCATAGAAACAATTCAGCACCACTGACAATGCAGGAGTCCTGTCACAATACAAGACTACAGTCACAATGCAGGACTCCCAATGAGGCAGCTGAGAGCTTGGCAGACGTCTGGACGGGGGATTTAGCAGGAGGAGCCTGAGGCCATCTCACCTGACTACAAGCAACCTGAGAAGTGGGGAGGGCAGGAGGGGGGAGGGGAGGGGAGGTGAGGAGGGGGGAGGAGAGAGGAGGAGCGGGAGGGGGGCAGAGGAGAGGAGAGGAGGTGGAGAGGGGGAGGGGATTATCCTTAAGTACAATTTAAGGACATGACAATAAAAGTATATTTTGGTAAGTATACTAAAGTACAGATTAAATTAATGGCAATAAAGTATACTTTTTGTAAGTATACTAAAGCATACATTTAAGGGCATGGATTTAAAGTATACTTTAAGTAAGTGCACATAAGTACAAATACAGTATAACTTTAGTGTACTTTAAGTATGTATAGAAACATAGAAATATATTTTAAGCATATTAATTATAATTGAATATACTTTCAATACACTTAAGTACACTTTTTTCCACTTGTCAACGGCAATAACGTAATGTAGTTACTAACCCTAACTCTACAGCATCAGTCAGTGTGATCCATCCATCATCACAACTTGAACGTACAGTAATCACCTGTAAGACCTGCTATCACGGAAAGAGGATCTGCATCTTTGCACAGCAGAAGGGATAAAAACAACACTTAGCAGCAGAGCAAGGCCGCATAAATATTTACCATCGCTAACCACATGAGTGTACTTATGTTGAGTTAAAGGCTAGATGGTGAAATAATGAGGCTGCCCTCAGGGAGCCCGAGGGGAAATAGAGAGGTTGATAGTGTACATGGTTAGACAAACATGTGCTGTCTAAACACAGGCTTTGTTGACGTCTCTGTTATTTCTCACTCTGCACACAGAGGAGGCCGTAGAGAAAACACGTCAAGTTCTTTCACTCTGCTATCAGCCTCCTTTAAATACATTCCTATCACAGGTGCATAAGAATTGGGTGTGTTTCCTAAATATGTTATCAATCAGCAGTTTACCTGAAGAAACCTTCACCGATCGTACAGTATACTGTACAAAGCATACACACGCACGCACACGCACGCGCACACGCACGCGCACACACACACACACACACACACACACACACACACACACACACACACACACACACACACACACTTTACCAGAGTGCAACACCTCTGGCGTTTTGAGACCACTTAGCTGAGAGTCCATAACTCACCCCAGCAAAGACACCACCAACTGCATTATCAGATTAGAGACACTTTAGAATGAAAATACTTGACCCCAACCCCAAATGCCTTCATAACCCTGGAAAATTGAGGGATATCTGTGAGGAGGAGGAGACTGTGAATTTAACTTCCTAAGATTACAACTAGGCAAAGAGCAAGTCTGATGCTCTCATACTTTTGAATAAGCTATTCAGGATGTGGTTTTACATGATTGATGGAGCAGAACACCAGCCTATAACTGGCAGTACCGATATCACTTGATGCATCTTGTAAATGGTAAATATTTTTTTTTTTAAAAGAAACGTCTCCCCTGCTGTATAAAGTTAACAAGACAAGTTGTGGAAAGACAAAGTACTATCAGTGCACATTTTCCGTTAACTCAGATAATAATTCTTTATTGCATTCTTTAACGAGCTACAGGCACGCAGGTAACATTTTAAGGTCACGCTCTGATAACATCTCTGAAAGCGAAGGAAACTTCTGCTCATCTTCAGTGTCTACCTACAGTTATCAGTGTGGCCAACCATCGTTTACCATTTTAGGCTATTAAGAAAATAACGTCTAATATAACCATTTAGATATACAGTATGTGCCCGCCATAAGAATTGGAAAGAGGAAGCATTTTGTCTTCTTTTAGCTCTATGCTCTACTAACAACTATGAGGTTAAAGTACAGATGGGCATCTTTAATTCAGTGTTTTCCTTTTTCAGATTTGAAATGGTTTCACCATTTAGGAATGACAACCCTTTTACACACAGTCCCCCTAAAGTATTGGAAAATGGGCTTGACAGCTGTTTCTGGTAAGTCAGGTGTGTGCCGTCACTTCATTTGTGCAGGTACAAGAGAGATGTCAATGTCAAGTATTGATTCCAGGCTTTACATTTGCCTTTGGAGTTTGCTATTGGTGTCTGTCAACATGAGGACCAAAGAGACATCAATGAAAGTCAAGGAAGCCACTATGAGGCTTAAATATCAGACAAATCAATCAGAAACATAGCCAAAACCTTAGACATACCAAAATCAACAGTTGGTAACAACATTAAAAAAAGAAAGAAAGCACTGGTGAGCTCAGCAATCGCAAACGGGCTGGTAGGCCAAGGAAGACTTCTGGAGAAAAAAGGATCTGCCCAAGATTTACAGCATACCACCTCATGTGTGAAACATGGTGGAAGGGGTGCTATGATTTGGCATATATAGCTGCCACAAGCACTGGATAACTTGTCTTAATTGATGATGTTACTGCTGATGGCAGCAGCAGAATGTATTCTGAAGTGTACAGAAACATCTTGTCTGCTCGAGTACAAGCAAATGCTTCCAAATTGAGCCCTGAAATAGGGGGAGTGTGTTTAAAAAAGGTTGTACTTTCTAAATGGTGAACCCAATCTGAAAAGAAAACCCACTGAATTAAAGCTGAGAATCTGTACTTTAACCCCATCGTAGTTGTTTGATTTCAAATCCAAACTGTTGGAGTATAGAGATAAAAAAAGACAAAATGCTTCCTCTTTCCAATACTTATGGAGGGCACTGTATCTTTTTCAAAGGCATGTCTTTCATACTAGAAGTTAGGCCTAATAGCTGTGCAAAAATTAGATTTGCTCTGCTTTAAACAAACCTATGGGAACTAATGTATTCTCACCTAATAGACAGGATCTATGTCAAAACAGGTGTACTGTTCCAATGAAAACATTGATTAACATTACACTACACCACATAACATTGACAAGATCCTCTTCATTCAGCCAAACATTTATCTGGGTGTATAGAAATACTGCTTCAGGGTGTGGTAGACAATGAGGCCTCAAGCTGACAGGTAAACAGAAATATGGAATGTTAATATAGTTTAATGGGCTTTTTCACCATCACTGAAAAACACACCCACACACTGTAGTACGCTAGACTACACAAACATGCCAAATGTTGATTTATAGACATGGCCCACAGATTATTCACACGCTTAATACACATGCACACACACATATAAAAACATATAGTGTCCTCGGTGTCACCCTGGACACTGTGGAGGAGGTGACCAATAGGAGGATGAGGACAAAACTCCTGGCCATCATGGACAATCTCTCCCATCCCCTACATGTCACTGTGGCAGAGCAGAGAAGCTCCTTTAGCAACAGATTATTACAACCACGTTGCACTAAGGAACACTATAGGAGATCTTTTCTGCCTGCCGCAATAAGACTGTACAACTCCTCCTCCGGCTGGCTCGATCGGGGTGATCAGAGTCAGGCTGGGGGATGTTAAATCATACTGGACTGTTCTTACTGTATATAATGTTTCAGATGTCCATTTTATTTTTATTCTATTATTCTACTGTGACTTTATTTTGTTGTTGTTGTTAGTGATGTGTACTGCCTTTGATGCTGCTGTTTTGATGCTGCTGTACTGCCGTACTTGATGCTTTGATGCTGCTGTACTGCCTTAATTTCCCCTCGGGGATCAAAAAATTACCTACCTATCTATCTATCTATCTATCTATCTATCTATCTAGTCTTAAAATTACTTACTTTAGTAAATGACGACAGACGACAGAAACCTCAGTGTTGACGGGGCTGAGACACTGACAAATCAGTTTTGTCTTATCGGTGGGAGTAAAGATAACAGCAGCAACAAACACATACCTTAAGTCAACGCCTCATGCATCGCACAGACTCCGAACATTATCGTCTTTTGGACTCTGCACCTATTGAAGGGTACCATAAAAACAAATCAGAGTGTAATTACAAACTAACTACTACTGTACATTGATGCATTTCTCAGCAATGAGAATGGCAACATTGTTAACAGAGGAAAAAAAATGTAACCAAAGCACCCTAGAGGACTTACATTTGTCTGTGTGTCACATTGGTAACAAACATCTCCTTGCACCTCCTTCACGCTCCCAGTTCCTGCAGCAAGAGTTATGGATGAGAGCTGTCTAGAGAGGTCACTCCCCAGTTCACACATCCAGGGTCAACCCCAGGTCTCCTTTTGTCTCCAGGTGAGAGAGATGAGAGTCTCTTCTGCCACTCTCCAGCCTGTCACTTTACACTTGAGAAGCGGTGAAGTCAAATCAATGTAAACTAGGATTAAGAGCCTCTCTGGTCACCCTGGGGTCAGGGCAGCCTCCTGTCTCTCACGCAAACCCTTGTTTTTCTTTCTTTTGTCCAGAAGACTATTTGAAATATTTCAGTAATTTAAAGAGCTTTTCTTGGTATAGGGTTTGTCGTTATCAGTGCAGAGTGCTCATTGGTCGGAGTTGAGCTCACTCATCCCGGTCTGAGGGAGGGTTGAGAGAGGGGAGAAAGAGGAGAGGTCTTGAGTGAGTGCTGTCAAAAAAAAAAAAAAAAATTCCTTAGATGCCTATCTTGATAAACATACTGATGCAAAGAACATCTATCTTACCAGCCTATGTCATTAAAAATTGTTATCGTTGAGTAAAATCTCTAAATCATTTTCCAGTGTGGCGCATGAAAGCCACATCCTCCTCAACCTAAACCAAAAAAGGCAGCTGACTTCACAAAACCAGTTGAGCGAACCGATGATTGTCGGTGTGCAGGTGCGCACAAATATCTACTGCATATCAGCAACAACAGCCCATGCCTCTGATAGTGACGGTATGCACAACGTCTTATCCTCCGGTTATCATGGCTGGAATCATCTCATGACTCGTCCTGTCGATAACCGCGCGCAGTAAACAAACATGATATTGCAGAGATACCCCATGTCAGCCCAAAGGAGCGTGAGTGAACGGCCTGAACTTGGACACTCAGTGGGAGAGTGTGCACACATGCCAGTAGTGTGGACAACATGCCCTCCCAAGTAGTGTTTACTCTCTAGGCAGCAGTAACATGCTTTCACTGGGACGACAGGGCCCATAAAACATGCTAATTAGAGGGCATCCTTCAACAGAGTGCAGTTATCAGTCAGTCACTCTGCGTTTATGGCCATCTTTTTCTGTTGCTGTAAAACTGGAGCTGGAGCTGGAGAGCAATGCTGTCTTAAAGGAGCCAGGGTTTGGAGATAAGAGTCTGTGTGGAGTCTATGTGGTATCTCTGATGCATGGGCTGTTTGCTGCTGGAAGACTGTAACCCTTGGTCAGGCACCGACATGACGCCCGTCGCCTGTCGCCCACGCATGTTCTATGGGCCGAGCGCACCGTGTCCTGCGCGGCACGTCTCACCTCAACCCGTTCACCCTGAACAAGGTTACCGCAGTTACCCCGAGGGTGTGAACTAATCGCGAGGAATCTTATGGTTAGGTACAGCGCCACTCGCTTCAGATGTTAACATGAAAGATATAACTAAGCATTTAGGAGGGCGCCCAGTGCAGCAAGTGTCACCTCTACTCGTACGCCCCTAAAGGGTAAGAAGGCGAAGAAGGTGATTGTTTACATTTAAGACGTCTGAGGGTATGAACTAATCACGAAGAATCAGAGGGTTGGGATACCGCTCCCTTCAGATGTTAGCGTGCCAAACACGACTTGCTAAAAAACATAGAAAAATCATGTCAAATCTAACACAGGCAGTGTACCATGGGAAATAAAAATGACAGAGAGCAGAGGGGTAGAAACATTCCATGTTCCATCCACAGTGAATAGATGCGGTGAGCCACTTCACCTTCTGTGGGCTGACGGGGCTGTCAGGTGTGAGTCATTCTCACTGACACATGGACATGTAGTACACGTGGATGGATGGGCACACAAGTCCAGGCAACAGACCTTCTCATTTGGGAACAGGAGACAGCTGTGTGTCAGCTCAGCCAGCCTTTATGCACAACATTTTTTTCAAATAGAAAATGTGTCATTGTCTGTTTGTTTGATTGATCTCTCGCACACAGACACAGGCACAGGCACAGGCACAGGCACAGGCACAGACACTGACACAGACACTGACACTGACACTGACACTGACACAGACACAGACACACACACACACACACACACACACTCCTGCCCCCCCTCCTCCACCCCCTGCATAGGAGATAACATACTGTAGATCCCAGTCAGACAGGTGTGTGTGTGTGTGTGTGTGTGTGTGTGTGTGTGTGTGCGCGCGTGCATGTGTGTGTGTATCACACACTCCCTCTACCTGCTGCAGGATCCTGCTCAGCCACCTTGTCACATGGCCATGTGCTTGAGCCCTGTGCAAACAACATGGACCCAGGATTGCTGTGTGAGTCACTCTCCAAACACTACACTTTTCTTCTCTCCAGTCGAACGGTTCTCATCACAATGCCTGTGACTCACCTAACCTACTCCCCTCCACTTGCAATGCTGGAAGTCATGCCATAAGAAAACATACATCACTTTCTTTTTGTTTACTTTATTTTTTATTTTTTTTATTTTGCAGACAAAATGTCATTCTGTGAAAGCAAACACAACTGCACACCTGAACACCCGGTGGTTATGAGGGCTTTGCATATCCTGTCAGAGAACATTTGTACGCGGTTTTGACACTGATCTTTCAGAGTGAATGAACCATACTCTGACACTTTCTCTGAATCAAGTTAAACACAGAACTCTTATGATTCATTATCTTATGATATCTGAAGTGATATCATTGTTTTTATAATCACATGATCGCAAAGAAGCAAGTCATTATGATCAGAGAGAAAGATTTCATATGATTGCATGATACACCCTCTGGTACCAAGCAAGTGGGGCGTGAGATAGGCCCAGCGCATTCCCACACTGTGAAACAGACCAAGAGGTCTCTAACCTGACATCAGGTGGGACTCTGTGCCAAATGCCTCCCTACTAGAACATTCAGTGCCCTTGCCCTGATAGCTGATGTTCCTTGGTAGTGCTTTGTGTGTGTGTCTATGGAGCTGGTAATCCTTTGGAGGAATGTGGCAAAGCCAGCTGATGCCTTGAGCATTTTTCAAAAGACTTTCAAAGACACTGGGCAATAAATAGGATTAAATAAAATGTTATCTATATGAAGAAAAAAAAAAGAGAAAAAAAGAAGAGATTTTCAGCATGTAAAAAGCGAAAGGATGCTTCGGGGAGGCAAATGACATCTCTCTCTCTCTCAAACACCTGGAAATCAGAATGCCGTGGTGACACAGTGCTGATAACAGAAACTTTCTGAATGCCTAACCCTAGTCATACTGTCATCCAAGTCTGCCAACTAGAGATACAAGTACCAATGTCACGGTGATAATGGGAAGATTAAACAGGTACAACTTGCCACATAAGCACTTGATTCTGATTGCTTACCATATCCCTCTCCACAATATGGAGGCAATCAGCTGATATCATAACACACAAGACCAGAGTCCAGCACTCCTACAGCAGCCTGTCCAAGTGGACCTCTCTGTGGTCGGCCAGGGTCTGAGGATGAGGTCCGGCTCCCCTCGGCCCCTGACCGCTGCTCTGGACACCACAGCCTCGTGGTCGGACAGAGAGAATGGAGGCAGGTTTCTCTCTGGGACCGCGTAAACACCATGGCCAGACCTGAGTGGGATCAAAGTGCTCATTACAGAAGCCCACAACCCTGAGAAATGGCAGCCAATGGTGGTGACCAGAACTATATTTGGAACAAGGGCACGCATTCATTTCCTAGGAATGGAGTGTCTTAAGCAATTGCCATTGAGCAACGGCAGTTTGTTAAAGCTACAGTAACCACCCAGAGTCAGTTCCACTGTCCACAACAGAGGCAGCACTGTTTAAACTGTGACTGGTTCTTGAATACACCTCAGAGGTACAGTTGAGGTATAGTAGTATGTTCGAGAGAAGAAATACTATTCATCACAACTGTCTATTTAAGGTTGCAGGCAATGAGGCATTGAGAAACACACATGCTGTCAAATTAGGTGATAAACGGGGGGGGAAGCAGAATCAACATTACAGTAGATGGTAGGGATTAAATTTGATTCAATCAGGCTGGCACAATTGCCATCTGTATTTTATGTTACAGTAATGTAAAGAAACATAAATGGGCAACAGACAAATGTACATACAATATCTACTGGATAAGGTACAGTATGTGTCAACACCCATCTTTGATTCATAGTTGAATATTTCAATGGATGTGAAATCACCAAATGACTGTGTGTTTTGATCAGTTGAACGAGAAGAGAGGTCACTGACTAACCTCTGTTGGCCAATCACACAGGTCACACCGGTCAAACAGAGTGACTGAAAACAGACTCTTGGCACGCACAGTACTCTGTGCGTGCCAAGTTGACATTGGACAGCCATCTGTGTTATGTGCCCACGTAAGAACTTTTTTTGTCACTGTTTTCTGGTTGAATACAATATATTTATTAGGGTGAATAAACAGAAGAGTCATATTGAGCGAGAAACAGTTTGTAAATCGGGGTATTGAAAAAAAGATATGATACATCGAGACATCACTTCCATATTGCAGAACTTTTTCTATTTTTTTTTGGAGAACAAGAATGGACAAATCATGAATCATCTAAATTTAAAGTGAGACGTGAAACTAAAAAAATGTTCTTAAATGTAGCTACTGACAGAGAAGAGAACATTTATATATATAAAAAAAATAATAATAATAAAAAAAAAATTAAAAAGCAGCACATTTTAAATCATATTCATTTTATATGATTGTCATGGCCACAAGTAAAAAAAAAAAAAAAATAATAATAATAATAATAATAATAATTCCCCAGTAATTAATCCTAATTAATTTAGGATTAATTAGAATTGCAATTACGTGTGATCAACAAATTTATAAACAGGTGACCAAATCACCAGTTCCAATAATGGCTGCTTCAATGGAAAGAAAATGTACATTATGACTAATTTTCATACCTCAGAGGTGTCATAGTTTCTGCTCATTTAACTGTTTCCGCCAGGCTTAAATAGTGGAAATGCAGTGTGTGTGTGTGTGTGTGTGTGTGTGTGTGAGAGAGAGAGAGAAAGAGAGAGAGAGAGAAAGAGAGAGAGAGAGAGAGAGAGAGAGAGAGACACTGGGGCCTCTGTTTTGAGCTAGTCATGGTCCATAGGAAGGAGAGAGAGAGAGAGAGAGAGGGGCATTCACTTCTTTCCGTTCAGTTCAAGTCATTTTTAAGAACATTAATCTCCATTTGCGGCCCTAAGTGTGCAGCTTTATCATACTTGTATGTGCTGCAGAGTGCTTTTGATGGGAATGGAAGAGATGTGTAGAATGGTGGGCACAATGGTAGAAAGTCAGTTTGATCGCACATAAATTCTGTTTATTCTATTTGAGTCGATGAGATTATGGCGTCCCCACTGAGCGCGTTGCCCTATAATCATGCTCTCCCCTGCCGTGGGTTTCACTTTACAAGTACTGTGTGAGTGTGGTTATCAACATGTGTGTGTGTGTGTGAGAGAGAGAGAGAGAGAGAGAGAGAGAGAGAGTGAGAACGTGTGTGAGAAAGAGATAGAGAGTGAGAATGTGTGTGTGAAAGAGAGAAAGAGAGTGAGTGTACGTGAGAAACGGCAGGGTCAGGATGAGATCCCCCACCATGATAACCACGACGGAGGTTACAGTAAAGGCATGGATTGAGTAATACGGTGGATGAGTGTACTGCTGAGGGTGCATGATGTCTCCTGACCGTTAAGCGAGTGGATTAGTGTAAACTAAACTTCACCTTTCCTTGTGAGGGAAAGAAAAAGTCAATTGGATTGGATTTTCATTCCATCGAAAATGGGTAGCACTCCAATAAATCAACTGAATGTGTTTCCAAAGAATGTCATCCCCTCAGAGAAGTCGTCAATTCATCAGAGGAGACCTGACTGTCTTGTTTTTTTCTTTCCTGTAAAGAGACAACCTTTATATCTCCCCCTCTAATATGTAGATCCCAGAAGAGGCTTATATCTAACAGCCAAAACCAACGATAATGAATTAAGCTATTCACTAGATCGACACAAACCTCTGTGTGTGTTGTCACAAGGAAACACAAGGTTGCCTCTTGTACCCCAGTCCCAAGTAAGTAAAAAAAAAAAAGAGGAAATAGCTCAGAGAAAAGGTGTCATTTTTCTTCATGTGAAAGTGTGTGTGTGTGTGTGTGTGTGTGTGTGTGTGTGTGCGCGCACGTGTGTGTGTGTGTGTGTGTGTGTGAGAGAGAGAGAGAGAGAGAGAGAGAGAGAGAGAGAGAGAGAGAGAGAGAGAGAGAGAGAGAGAGAGAGAGAGCAGAGCCCCTACCTACAATATGCTGAACTCAGCTGATTACACTTTCCCGTCCAGACGGTAGACATTCCTTCAACCTGTGGCCGCTTCCATTGGGCCCCTCAGCTCCCCTCTGCTGTACTATTCCATTAGAAGTTAAACACCTCACATTCACAACTGGCCTACAGACACAGGCCAAGCCAAATCAAACCACTAACACACAAGCATTGTCAGAGGCTCTAGCCTTTAAAACATCACAACAAATGGATATCATTGAAAAGGTCATCTGTGTCAATCTGTTATAGAGGGGATGTGGGGTGTGTTTTTTTGTGTACTGTAGCTGTATGAGCTCAGAGCTGATAGCAGCAAAGCTATCACTCACAGGAGGTACTACAGAGTCAGCCATTAGTTAGACACCTACATGTGAAAGACAGAGGTCTGTCGGGGCAACGTCCTGACTAGGACAGCCATGACAAGGCAAGTTTGAGTCAAACCAAAGGCACATCACTGTTGACACTCTAACACGAACAGTGCTTGTGGACACAGACACCTCACTCTACCACTCTGTCAGTTTTTCCGCCAAGGCCATGAAGGTCAGGGAAACACTGGCATAGGTTCAAACCCCCCCCCCCTCCGCCCCCCCCCCACCCCCACCCCCCCTCCCGCCCCTAAGCTCAACGTTTACTATCAACAGGAAACATCTTTCACAGCACAGGAAGTGTTGCTCTCTAATTGGCCCGGTGTGATTCAATGAGAAGTTTTTGCTCTCAGCCAATGGGAGGGGGCTTATTTTAGGACAAGTATAAAAAGGAAGGCCGGCCCTTTCCAGAAAGCTCAGACAGCACAAAGTTTTCACGCTGACTACTAGTGTGCTGCTCGGTACCACTTCTGCTTACCTTCGGGCTGTGTGTACTGAACACTGCGCTCACATCACTGCGCACATCTGCTTCAGCTGTTCTTCATTAATAGAGGACGTAATGCACCACAAAACCACCTGTTAAAAAGGCAGGGTTGCCCCAGAGAGAGCAAAATATTGACATTATCGTACGATTCTGCCATGTTTCCATTCTCCATACTCCTCACGTGCGTTTCATTCGCCGATCATCTAAAACCTTCCATAAACAAACTCTTAATTTCGTATATACAGTATATACTATAGCTAGGCAATTCCTGTATGACATGGCAATGGTGGAGTTCTACTTGTACAGTATCTCATACAACACGAGGTGAACAGGTATATCTGGGTGAAAGGTGGTTACCATTGTTTTACTACTGGAATTTGAACAAGGTCTTTTATATTCGGAGGGCTGCCCTATGACGGGGCAATAACGTGTCCTCCTGCTTTACTCTTACCTCATAATGGCACAATGGCACCGTGCCTCCTTATAGCCCTGGCATTCCTGCTGCCATTGTTCTGCCAACTTTGTACTTTTTTTTTTTCAGCTTCAACTGAGAGAAGGGCATGAGAGCAAGGGGCCAAAAATACCTTCTTATACACCGGCTGACATTCCGAGTGTGCAGGAGAGAGGAGAGAGAGAGTGACGGGAGCTCTGACGGAATTCCCTAATTAGCAGGCGACATGGCGGAGACAAAGGGACTCTGAAGTCTCAGGAAATAGAACAATCACGGAGCTTGCGCACATTCCAAGAAAAGCAGTGAGAATCAACGGAATCACAACATGTTCGGTCACAAGGCAGAAGGCTCTCTCTCTCTCTCTCTCTCTCTCTCTCTCTCTCTCTCTCTCTCTCTCTCCCTTTCTCCTCTCTATGTAGATACTGATGTCACTATAGAATATTTAAATGTTGCTTATGAAACATGTATCAAAGCTTTACAATAATGGAAAGCACCAGTAGCGTCATAGCTGCTGAAGTCTGTATTACCTTCATTTCAGATGGGAAACTACATGTTCCTTCAAATGTGTGAGAACTAGGTCTACCTCTAACTTTCTAACTTTACCTCTAGCTTTGCTGAATGCTCTTATAATTGACACTGGGTTGGTGGATTCTTTATGAGTGATCAACCTACACCACCATCAACGCCCACGCAGTTTCCTAGCGGTTCATCAGATCTCAGCCTGGACTCAGGAAACGTCTCCTTTTCCATTTCCAAAATGGCAGCTCAGTTTCCATAGCATCGGTTAGCGAGATTAGCAAAATCTCCCACCACCCCATAATTTGTGGGAGTCTTATAATAGGCCACACCCAACCATACATTTTCAGTGCAACCTAATTCTGTCCTAAGATGAGGATATTATTACAGTACCAAGAAGAACCCATTTTCTAAGAGAATCACCAATGGTGGTTTTTGGTGATGGACCCCTCCACTTTTGAGAAGCTGTAGATTGAGGCCTTGGTTGGGGAACCTCTAATTTCTGATTCAAAGCCTCAGAAACTCTGTCTCTTTAGTTGCTCTGAACCAGATACCAACAGGATTTCAACAGGATGACTCAAACATTGAAATTATAGTCAAAGCATTTGATTCTATTTTGAATTAAAAAAATGCTTGTTGGTCTCCCTGGTTGAACCCAATAGAGAACCTCTTCCTCATAGGGCCAACCGTGTTCTCTAACTTGTGGTAGATGTGGGTTACCTACAGCATGTGGTGTGTATATCTATTGAGCTTGCGTCTCTCTCTGTCTCTCTCTCTCTGTCTCTCTCTCTCTGTCTCTCTCTCTCTGTCTCTCTCTCTCTGTCTCTCTCTCTGTCTCTCTCTCTGTCTCTCTGTCTCTCTGTCTCTCTGTCTCTCTCTCTCTCCGAGAATGATGGTACATTTACACTTACGGGTTAACCTAAATAATCAACATGTCTTGTATGGCATCATCTGAGTAAATGATTGACGTATCTCAGCCATAGGGGCGAGGGAAGAAGATGCCAGATGAGAATAAATCTTAGCATGGTCCACCTACAGGTCTGCAATAACAAATGACCTCTGGCAGTCCCCCTGGCTTTCTCAAACATACAGAATATACACAACTGGTGTACATGTGCTCCAGCCATCTAATCTGTGATTCGATCAAAAATAAAACAGAAGAACAGAATTTATTTTTTGAAGAAAAAAGAAGAAGTATTTGAGTTTTGATCTTGAACTCAGATGGAACTGGCAGAGTAGAAAGAGCGACTAAGATGATTACATTGTGTGAATCCAGAATGTTCTGCATTTGTTAGGTGTAGCCTCTGCTGGTTTCATCACATTGTAGAGGAATAGCAACATCAACACGACAATCAGACTGTACTTTCTTCCATTACTCCATCGCTCCGCAAACAGGCCCAGTGCAAAAACAATATACACACATATGGACACACACATGGACACGGACACACACACACACACACACACACACACACACGATTGAGCCATTTATTCCACTGTCCTTGGTGATTGAGTAAAAAAAAAAAAACAGCTCTGCAGTGAAACCCATGCAAAACAAAAACAGCAGAGAGAGGAACTGTGATTGTTCATTGCAAGCATGCACGGAGCATCAGGATAGAGTTTCACCACACACACACACACACACACACACACACACACACACACACACACACACTCAGAAGGAAATGATGGCCAAACTGTGAGAAGATTCACTCGTATAGAAAACAGGAAGTGGTTAACAAGCTGAATTAAAAGTGGAGCGCACTCCTGCGTACTGTATGGTGTAGAAGAGAGAAAACACCTGACAATCAATACGTAGTATTTCTATGAATAAACCCCTTTAAGAGGTTAAAGCATTGCCAGGATAGGTTAGCATTTTTGTCATGTTCCAAAGTAACCACCACTAAGTGCGTTGCTTATCAACCGATCATTCTCATTTCTAGAAGTTAGCATTGCGTAACGTGGCGTACAGGTGGTTCAGAGGGCCTCTCCTCCACTAGCATGCCTCTGCTGTCGACTGAGAGAGCCTGAGGTCAAACACGGCAGCTGCTGTTCAGCATGTCATCCAGGGCTCCAGGCCACTCATTCAGCCTAAGTGCATTATGGCTCCAGTGCGGTTGATCCCCCCCCGCCCCCCCCCCCCACGCTTCTCTGCCGCAGGTTGAAGTGCGTGACCTGCCCTGCCTATGGGAGAAGTGCCCAGACACGCTCCTCAATTACCCTGCTTAAACAACAACAACAACAACAAAGGAATTAATGGGAGTTATGAGAGTCATTATAGGAAGCGCTGGCTCGAAGCAGAATGCAGGGTTTACGGCTCACATAAGCAGCCAGCGCGAGAACAAGTTCTGACAGTTTGGGTTAAAGCCCCCCAACAAGACGGGCCTGATAAGCGATTAGGGTGAGTGCAGGTGGGTCTTAAGTGGACAGTCAAGGTTGAGAGGGGGCTCCCTCAAGGCTCTCAGAGGTCACCAACTCTCCTCCCCCCTGGCTGAGCTGCCATTTTGACCTTTGACCCTAACTAGCCTCTGTGACATCATCATTCATTGTAGATTAAGATGTTGTGGAGCGAGCCACAGTATGCGGGCCTCTCGGGTCCGTCACAATGCATGCCGTTGCTAGGCGCCGGGTGTGTGTGTATCCAACACACACACTATTCACTACGACAGCATGTGATGATCACATCTTGGGAGCAGTTGGGGCGATGAATAAGAAACACACTCATGAAACACACCATGGTCGGGTTATGTTAGCAGTCCCCGGAGTGTGGTAATCTGACCCTGACACAAACACAGGGAGAGAGGAAGGGAAGGGGGAGAGGGAGAGAGAGAGGGAGAGGAGGGGAGAGAGAGGGGGGAGACCGAGAGAGAGAGAGAGATGGAGAGAAAAAAGAGAGACAGATGGAGAGAGAAACAAAGAAATAGAGACAGAGAGAAAAGACAGAGAGAGAGGCAGAGAGAGAGAGAGGGAGAGAGGGCCAACTAGTCAATCACATTAGCTCAGCCTTGGAGAGACTACAGCCAGCTGCAGAAGACATGGCCAGCCCAGGATAACACTGAACCCAGCTTAACATATCAGCCAACAATGTGCTCAACATCATAGTGTACCCTACCCAGACAGTATGGATGTGCTCATACTGTACAAAAGAGCATGCAACAAAATGTAGGGTGCTGAAGAAATTCTTCTCAGAGGGATGACTATAACAATATGTCAGTCAAGGCAATGATTCATGACATTTTAATTGCTACCAATGTGTTTTGCCGTAAATCAGAACCGTCTAAATTGTGAAGTAGCTGCTTTGATTGAGACTGGTCCATGTTGGGTTGACTCCCCCTGTCCACTCCCAAAGAGTCATAATAGACTCAAAATAATACCTACGATACAGGTTATCAAAGAGCAGAGAGTAGTTGTTTTGCAGCTGTTGTGCTTCTACAGAATTGGGCGTGTATCATATCTGTGGAAAACGTGGCCACAAGAAAAAAACTGTTGAAAGCACAAGAGGAAACCCACCTGGTGAGCATAAACCACACTCTCAGCCAAGGTAACAAACCAAAGACCAATCCTTCATGCACACTGCAACGAAAGTTCTGAAAGTGTGTGCTCTAGTTATATCCAAGGCTGCCACACCTGATAGAGTACTAATAACCAACCTTACCACAACCATCGTATCGTGTGTTCACGTTTTCAAACCGAGAAAGTGTTAATCAATTCCTGAACCTGGCGCGTGTCAAATCATGACCACAGGCCGGATCTGGTTTATATTTTAGGCCAAACCCAAACATCAGAATTACTCAGTTGTAGTTGTTACACCCCTAGGCTGCTTACTCCCTTCAACTGTTCTAACGGCCTGATTGTAGCAGAGCAGATTGGTGTCACATTTACATTCATGGCATTTAGCAGACGCCTTTATCCAAAGCGACTTACAACAAATACATTTGACTAAGTAAGTGAATCATCTATCCATCAGTCATCGTAAGAAAAAGTATGCTAGGACCAGGGGCTATTGGTAGTCACAATGCTAGAAGAAAGGAAGATTTCTTTTTTTATTATTATTTATTTACAGGAGAGAAACGTGCACAGGGGGGTAGTGGTGATGAAGGGGTCTTTAGGAGGGACAGTTAAGATGTAGCCTGAAGAGATGGGTCTTCAATCTAAGTATGTCACCTGTTAGAACAGTATTTTAGATAATGCAACTATACACGACAGCCAGGTCAGCATTCATCATTAAAGTCCTATCTTGACTGTTTCAAATGTCTTTTGGTGATGCTTTCAGTGGTGTCAGAAAGGCCTCATTCTTAAACTGTTCCCAATCCTACCTGTCCACCTCTGACATAATGAATCTATTTTGACATTATTACAATGTTTCAGTCACTGACTCATGTGATGACATGAAAGACTTTAATGAGTATTATAGTTTGTCTTTTTAGGTCACGGGTCATAAGTATGAACGTAAAGGTTCTATGCTGAGTATAATTGACTATAATAATGATCCATGGTAACCCAATGACCCTGTCTACAACACGGAAACTGATGACCTGTCACCAACACCCACTTGATATGACACGCCTGGTCCATTGACTCCATTTGTGTCTTCATCACCTGGTAACTCATTCATACTCTGACCGACTGATTTACTATAATGTCCAAACAGAAGTTGGGCCCAATACTACATCACTACATTCAGAACTATGGGTCCTCTGTGGCTCAGTTGTTAGAGCATGGCACGGACAACGCTTAGGTTGTGGGTTTGATTCCTGCTGGGACCATATATACTGAAATGTAAGTCGCTTTGGATAAAAGCGTCGGCTAAATTGCATATATACGTATATAGAACTACAGCCAGAAAATTCCGTTTAAAATAAAAAACAACAACAGCGATACCATATTGATCACAAATGACTTGTGTGATCAATACCGGTCTACCTACTACACTAAAAGTGTGTATTTCTGTGATACGGCCGAGCACACTCAAGGAAGGAATCGTATCCAGGTGTATAGGGGAGGAAATACCAAGAGCATTCCTTCGTAGTGGAATGTTTTTATTAGTGTTTTACAAATGTCGCCATTTTGAGGTGTGTACACTGTAAAGTGCAGTGCAGACTGGATCACTCAATCAAGTCGAACGTGGCTTCAATGGGGAACCTGTGTGTGTGCCAGGGTTATGTTATTTGAACAGCTGGCACAGTTTAGTTCGGCATGTTCAAATGTGCTGCTAAGGCCTGTGGCCGCCGTACCATCTAGAAACAACACAGGCCTCTCTCTCGGCTTTCAGGGGACCTGGACCACTTTTATACTGTAGTATCTAACTGAGGGTGTTGTTCATCTGTCTATCTATCAGACATGTTGTGGCTCAAGGCTAAGAAAATGGGGAACGAAAAGGGAAAATACTTGAATGCTTTTACAGTGTCTTTTTGCAGTGGCAAAATAAGGAAACAGTAATTTAGATAAAACAGTAATGGGGTCAGTTTCCTAGACCCCGATTAAGCCTACTCCTGGACTAGAAAATTCTTTCAATTGTGATTCCCTATTGAACATGGTCAATTTAGTCCAGATCTAGGCTTAATCTGGGTCTGAGAAACTCGCCCATGAAATACAAAGCACAGTCCGATGGCAAGGCTTCCACAGAGCAGGGCTCTCATCAGGTTCTTGAGAGTCTGAGCCCCTTCACAATGAACGTTACAGCATTGACAGTTTGACTCTTAAACCATGGAACCGTTGGGACACTGAGAGCCTGTCTATTCTCATTAATCAAATAAAAAGCGCCTTTCTTTGCACTTTGGAGAAAGAAAACATTTTCACAGCCAGCACAGCCATGTGTCTGTGGTCTGACAAGGCCAGTATGATTCTGAGTGTTAACAGCTAATAAATTGGGGCCCATCCCCCCCACACTGGCTCCCTACCTCACTCAATTATATCCACATGTAGTCATTACGGGCATGTTAAGCGAAGAGAGAGTGCATATTTTTGAAAGGTGGGTTTCCATAACACTTCGTGAAAGCTAAGTTGGTCGCTGAAACATATGTTTGGGTTAGGTTCAAACCAGACACTGGTTTTGTTAATACAGAGGTGTTGTGGAATGCAACATGGCTAACTTTCACTGCATTACTCTGTGTGTGTGTGTGTGCGTGCGTGCGTGCGTGCGTGCGTGCGTGCGACTATATACAAGGACGTTTACAACATGGTACCTCAAAAACAAACTTGGAATAATGTGCCAGTCATTCATTAACTCCTCTCTGTGTCTCCTACAGATAACTTTGTAATCCTAAGTCTTGATAACACACGTACTTGTACAGAAACCCTCGGACTGAATTTCTGTCAAGTCATTCCAAGGGAAGATCTTGATAGGACGGAGGTACTTCAATGGTACCTCATACTTTTCCATGGTTAAAGTATGTTAACGACTTCATGTAATGTGATATGCAATCAAGGCAATGTTTTGCAACACTGGACATAGGCTAAAACAATGTATTCAAATATATTTAGTTGTTTGCTACTAGGGTTTTGTTGCTTTTTGTCCCTGTTTATTTGTTTGTGGTTGTTTTTAAAGGTGTTACTCATAGGTCACGCTAATATGCCACAGAAACTGGGACATCTCTGAGGGACAGATGTCAGAAGTGTGAGACCAGGTCTGTGTCTCGAACTCTCTTTTCCACAAATATTTGAGGGACTCTGAAATTAGAGCAGGAGTGGGGCCAACTGTTTGAATCTCACGCCATTGGCACGTGCCAACCTTTCTGTTTAACATTTCTTTCCTCCTTTTTTTTTTTTTTTTTTTTTACTTTTTTTTTTTTTTTTTCCTTTTCCAACAGGAGACCTGAGTCTCAATGCTATCATTCTTTGATTCTTTTTGAATCTGGCCGCGTGTGAGCAGGAAAAAGAGCCAAACGTGCTTCCTGAGTGGTCCGCGGAGGAAACGCTGTAATAAGCAAGGGGGTGTGTGGTTAAAAATAACCCCGGTATAAAAGCCCAGAGCCGAATCCCACTCACCCTCAAACTCTCACTCACTCTCGCCTGGGCAGGACGTCCCGCGCAGCTCGAAAGTCCGGCTCTCTCACAAGCACGAGTCACACAGCCAACGTTTTTCCATGGAAGTTGCATGTATACAACATGAAGCAGGGCAGATGTGTCTCAACCATCTACACAGAAAAGGAAAATATACACACACAAAATGACAAAATATCACAAATGTAATGCACACATAAACAATGAGTCACAATGACTGGAACAGCCCCTCTGATTTTGGGGCACAATAATATACAACTGTACCACATGTAAAAGACGGCTGCCTCCCACAGAATGACACTACAGTTTAGTTTCACCAATACAGTGGATATATGCTCAGAATAATCAACAGTTTCACATATTTACAAAGTAAACCAAATGTTTATACAAAGCATACACATACAAAAGTGGGCAGAGTAATGTGTGAATAAACTTGATTGTTTGACTTATACATTATCATTTGGTAATGGTATTTTGGATTGCACAATTGTCACACTATTATATATATATATAAGATATTTGATTATGAAATTAATTCTGTGGAATTATTGCGCATCATACATTGCGCAACATTGTCACTCTTTTAACACAACAATTTCAAACATGGTTCCTCTTCTGTCCTTTAAGCCTGTGCTAGTTGATCAATCTCTCAGTCATTAACACAATTCACCTGAGTATGACCAGGGAAGAAAACGAGTATGAATATCCTCACTAATCCAAACATGACCATCTATTGAATCTGTCCATCTGATATACTGTGGTGGTCACTGTTAAAAACAGTGGTATCTGTTGGCCATCTGTGATTACCTTGTTCCTACATGATTAACATATCTATAGAGACTTATCTTGAAGACAACCAGAATTATAATTACAAATGCCTATAAATTACCTGTAGCAACCTGTTCTCTTAAAATGGTCAACTACAACACAGTGGCAGTTAATATTCACATTGTAGAGTTAGAAGTCCATGTACGGACAAGAAAGGAAATGACTCAGCTTAATTACACTATTCAGCTGTCATGGCTATTTCAACCAGTGTTTGAACTCTGAGTCCTCCACACTAGCGTAGCGTTTAGCTGCGTCAGAAAGCTTATTCAAAGTTGGAGAGGAAGCGGTGCGAAGTGAGAACACTCTCACTGGTGGCAAAGGAGAAGTGTTGTAAGGGCCCAGGGTCAGAAACAGGGGTCACGGGTTCAGGCAGGCCAGTGATTCCATCATGCCCAGCCAGACACACTTCCTCCCAGAGACTACTGGAACTGCTGTGTGATGCATGTTACACAGAATTAGGAGACCCCACTGCCATCAGGATACAGCTAGCCGGTAGCCTCACTGCTACTGTTAACTGACAACAGTTAAAGAGGGAATGTATTAACATGGGGTCTGCTGTAGGCTCATATGTGACTTGTCCATGTGTTTTAACTTGAAGACAAAAACATCTCTCTCTCTCTCTCTCTCTCTCTCTGTGAGTAATTAATATTAATATTGGTTAACAACAGTCATATAGTCTATTCATCCCCACTGTCATGTTTTAACTAATGATTGGGGAGTGGTCTGTATGCGTGTCAAGTGTAACAACTACATGTGATAAAACTACTGCAATTACATTTTACCTCCTTCATAAGGCAAAGTGAGACGACATGATAATGCACCTTTGGTTGTCACAGTAACATAGTAAATCGGCTGTGTCAAAACAACCAGCTATCTGAGATAAGAATGACTCTGATGCAATGTGTGGAATTGATTACTTGCCTCAAAAGACATGCACAGGGGCCGAGAGCAACGACAACAAAATATCTTAATTCCTTGACAGACCTCTTGTAACGAAACAAGAAAAAGCCAGTATTGATGAGGGTCTTCGGAACTTCGTAAACGAAACCAGTTGTGCCTGCGGGCAATGCAAATGTGAACAACCCCCATCAGCAGTTCGGCCACTGAGTCCAAGCGCCATTATTTACACCTGAATAGGTTGCTACATAGAAGTTAAATCATGTTAACATTACATGATTTGAGGCCGTTAAGGGCCGTGAAAACAGTTTCAGACGACCCTGGCGCCTGACGGCCCCGTTTAGACAAGCCTGCTGCGAGGGAACAAAGGCTTGGCCGTATTAATGATAATGACGGAGGGACGGTGTGCGCCAAGCACAGGTGCGACTTGCTCCACCTTCTCAACTCAAACATTCCGAAATCTAAGGTTAGTAACTTTGAATATCTTTGAGCTGTTAAAAAAAGATTATTACATGAATAAACCCACTTTGAAGATGTGTACAGATTTGTTGCAGGCCTGCTAAGACTTTGTAGTCACATTTCCAAAATGTTAATATTTATCCCAAATGATATGTTTTATTTAATTTAAGGATAGATTAAATGCAACAATGACTGATTTCAGTCATTATTTAGTCCAATTATTTTCAGGGTGAATTGCATATTTGCATTCTAATTGTTGACAAAGTATGAATTGATAAGCTAGTCAAATATATTTCATTACATTTTTCCAGCTGTCAATTTCTTTTGGCACATTATGCTTGTGTAGACAAATGACGACATACCATGCTTTGAATAAATGTGTAACCTGTTTGCAACCTTTTTCCAACCAGCTTTCGAGGAGCCCCCCTCCTTTCAAGATGGGTTGGTCTACCAATCGCGCGCGTCATCATTTGGGAGGGAGGTTCCATAGGGCTTTATAATGCTTGTAGAGCGGCTGACAGAGAGAGAGAGTGAGACAGAGAAGCTCGCTAGCGGACTGCCTTAAATACCGGACTAAATTTACTTACATCCTCAACGTAATTTCCTCGACCCCGCTCAATTGGTCCAGCTTCTCAGCTACTCCATTTATAAGGTTGGAGGACCTCCTACCACTCGTAGTTGTTCATGTCTTTGAAGCGCAACTTTGGAGGAGCTACAGTTAGATAGATAGACACGCACAGACTCTAGTGCGACAAGGTGAGCACAGGGCACTCACTCAACTTTGACAAGAAATAAATACCAATTTATTTCACCTCAAGATGGCCTTATCCGGAATAATTCTGCCATCTATTTCGACATTCGCAAATCAGAGGGAGAAAAGTTGGGAACATGTAAGTACAAGTCCTGACACTTTTTGGGAACATTTCGTTTATGTTTTATTCTGTTTTAGATTCGACTCAATGTTACAGCATATCTAATGTACCACATCCTTCTTCTTGCAGAGGTGGAAAAGCGAACCTATGTCTTCCAGCTGCTCCATGCTTGATCTGATACAGAACATGGACAGTCGCGGAAGAAAGGATGACGAGGATCTGAGCAATTATTTGGATCTGGATTTTATACTCGCCAACACAACTGGATCGGAGTGCGTAGCGCCGCTTGGAGCAGGTGCGGAATATATGACCTCAGCTGATCCAAGCAACCTGTACACATCCTATGCATCTACCGATCACAGCACCCCACCTCCACCGTACAGTACCAGCCTGATGGCCGAGCTGCTGCGGTCCGAAGGTGAGAGCAACTATGGCATTACGCGTAGCACTGGCATCCAGGGAAGATTTTATGTCAACTCGGCGACATTTCCCAGACAGGACATTATTGACAACATCAAAGTCGAGCCATCTATGGACGGTTATGGACCAGTTTTGGGCATGGCGCCCCAGAGCTGCCCAAAAATCAAGCAAGAAGGCAACGTCTCGTGCATGATGTCTTTCGAACAGCCGAGAGTTGCCATCTCCCCGCGCGCAGCCAGCAACATGACGCCGCCGCTCAGCCCGGACGACCAGGGGAACACTGACTGCCAGGCACCGATGTGTCACTCCATGAGCTTCCCACAGAACTACCACTCCTCACCGGCTTACCCACACCACCCTCCGCCTCCAGCTGCCCAGATGCAGCTTCCATACCAAGGCGCGCACCAGTTCGGCATGTTTGAGGAGGGTCTCGGCGTGCAGCCCAACACACAGAGGGTGTTGCTCACACCCCCGTCATCTCCGCTCGAATTGCTCGAGTCCAAGCCCAAGAGAGGACGCCGCACCTGGCCAAGGAAGCGGACGGCGACGCACACCTGCAACTTTGCTGGTTGCGGAAAGACCTACACCAAGAGCTCACACCTGAAGGCGCATCATCGAACGCACACTGGTAAGAGTTTTAACTATCATTACGCATCTATTTGGTCAACAGGTGATAATAAATGCGCATTACGCGCAACAGATTATTACGGTTCAGCATATAGCCATAGGTTTTGTGAATAGAAGGACCTATATTTGGTTCATTACCGCTCTTCATTATTGCCGAGAGCAACTGTTGACATTTCTTGTTTTTTGTCACGCAGGTGAAAAACCATACTGTTGCAGCTGGGAGGGTTGTGGATGGAAATTCGCTCGCTCCGATGAACTGACCCGTCATTTCCGCAAACACACCGGTCACCGTCCCTTTCAGTGCCACCTGTGCGAGCGCGCCTTCTCCAGGTCGGATCATCTGGCTCTTCACATGAAGAGACACATGTGAAGGAAATGAGGACTGGGGGTGGGGGGTGGGGGTGGGATTCGGGTGTGTCTTTCTTGGCTATTGTGATTTTCAGTGCCTTTTTTATTTAAATTGTTTTACATGACAAAGCTTTTTTATATATTGATAAAGGTTTAGTGTTATTATTTTGTAATAACGTAGCTGGTACTACCTTGGTTATATTTTTAAGCTTTAGAAAAGCTTCATTAGGTTTGTTTTTGGGCAAACGGACCAATAAGGGGCTGGCCCTATACTGCTCTTCCTTGACAAAACTGGAGTTCAGTGTATCACACAAAAGTGCCTTCTATTATGACTGTGTGCTACTGTAAAACTGTTCATGGCAGAACTACAAGGCCATCCAAAATAAGTTTACATCTACTATGAGTGAAATGCACATTCATGTGCAATGACAATGTTTTGTTGTTTAAACTGCCTCAATGTTTTGAATACCTGCCCTGAATAGCATACTCTGGTGTTTTTAATGGGAATCTAATCTTGGACGAAATTGTATCTTTTGAGTACAAACAGCTGGGTCCAGCCCCTTCGTACACTATCAGGGCTTGATGTCCTGTGTATCATCTTTTTGTTTGTTTTTTACTGAAATCTATATATGTACATGAATTTTATACTGTACATTGTGTATTTATTGTAAATATTAAAACATGTCGAAACATATTATTGAACCGGAAATCTCTTGTTTTGCACAGACATTAACACTCTTATATAATCACCAATGTGGTTCCTTTTCGCAAAATATGTTCACACATTGTAGCTCAGTGAACCACATCCACCCGCTGAATATGAACTGTATTTTGACTAGAAGTAGGTCAGACAGACCTAAGATCCTGCAGACAATCAATGTCCATTAGACTAAATAACCTGTACACATTGCCATTCTATACCCCTTTCTCAACTTGGATGACTTGGTACAATTTACACAATGATGTGTTCCAGCTGTAGGACAGACGAAGCCAACCGCTTGTGGGTTTAGCCTATAAATACAAACATTACATTTTCATAATTACAGAGAGGCAGTTGGGAGAAGTCTGGACAGAGGAGCACAGCAGTTGAGGAGCCTGTAGACTCCCCCTCTGATGGGTAGAAATTACAGATGGACATCAAAGCGAGCTTAATACTAAAATTACACATGGAGCATACACCACTATTTCAAACATCCTTAAAGAATGGAGAGGATGTATTATGGGTCTAAAAAGTACCATTGATTATGCTTTTGGTGTAAAAACAAAGTCTGCTGGTCTTAGTGTTTGCTATAGATTAGGTCAGATATTACGACCGAAGGATAATACAAAATATGACTGAAGAAAATGTATAGGTTTTCATGACAGAAAACACTCATATATCCAAAACTGTGGTTATTGCTGCAGTTTTCCGAACTAAAGTGTGTTGCTGTTGTGTTAAAGTGCACTATAAAAGTTAAGCAGGCTTCTATAAAACCACACCTTTAATCAGAAGTGGCACCACACAGTCAGCAATGAAGACTGTGTTTCATTACAATCATGTGTGCTAGCAAAACAATGAAATATGTTGAAAATATGTTCTAGGACCAAACAGGACACCAAACTTGTCTACCTAACATATCTCTCCACGTGGAGGGGGTTTCAGTCACCATTTGTGTGAAAATAAGGTTCATCATGGCATTTCAGTTCTGTGGCATCTGCCCCATATCTTGCTAGAATGCATCTGATATAAAAACAAGACGTACAAGTTTGGCTTTAAATAACTAATTCAGTAGTGAAATGCAAATCAAACCTTCTCCTTTCACTTTTTACTCTTGTGGTAACTGTTACTACCAAGTGAGTTTGAACTGTGAAATTGCTGTCACTATCTGTACAGCTTCATAAGGTAACCAGACGCTCTGGTACCCGTCTGACCTGAGAGTCGTGTGTGTGTTAACTCATCCACAGAACGACTCATCATTCCTGAAATGTTGATTCCTGACAGCAGATGAAAAATCATGCACTCATATGTAGGGCATTAAAAATTGAGAAACTCACCTCACACCCTGACTCATTCCTTCGGAAGTGCCAATTTTAATCCAGTGTTTCCAAAAGCTTCCATTACATACACGCCTAGCGGTATTTCCTGTTTTCTTTCAGTTGGGGATAATTAACACACAAACCCTTGAATATGTTGGTTTGGGTTCAATCGGCTGTCAATATTATTTCCATTACTTGAGTGCAAAACTTAGTATGAGTTTCGGTATCAGTATGCATAAGTGTGTATGCTTTTCTCATAGATTCCTAGAGAGTTCCTGAAAAGAGAATTCCAATCTAAAACAAACAGTTGCACAAGGTTGGACTCAAACCATGTTGTGGTATCCAGCTCATGTATTGGATGCGTGTGTGATTTCTTCTGTTATCTCACAGACATCCTCTTTAACATGGACACAACAGACACACACTACGGTTTCCTGGAATGTTACATTGCTTTTATTATATTAAAAGATATACAGAGGATTACAATTTTGAGGAAATCCCAAACCGTTGAAGGAATATTTATAATCATATACATTTCATATATGTGTTACATATGAATTTTGCCATTTTCTTTCAGGATAAATAAGACAGACATCATGTACACTTGTGTACCCTAAATGTGTTCTAGAATGACCAACACATGTCTACATCGGAAGAACGAGCTGTACATACCGTAGAATGCCTTGAATATACATACATCATGTGCCAGAAAAGAAAAAACCCTAATCAGTGAAATACAACATTACAATTACATGGATGCAATATAAGGCATTGAGAACCACATCCTCGCACCAGGTAGTGGACAGACAGGACCAGCGGAGTATGGTGCTAATGATGAATGTCTGTGGAAAGGTAGGGATTCTTCCACCTGTAACCAGCTGCCATTGGGAGCATTAGGTTATTGCAAGCATACAAGTAAAGGGAGCATACATTCTGTGGGGTGTAACAGCAGAAGTCTAAACGGATAGGTAGCTATATTAATGGGAATTCATGAGGTTCAAATGGGGCGCAAGCCACAGGAGGTTGACTGAGAGACAGCCAATGTAGTACCAGCACAGATAGGTAGGTAGGTAGGTAGGTAGGTAGGGACCAGGGGAGGCTGGTGGAGGTACAAATTGGAGGACGGGCTCATTGTAATGCATGAAACGGAATAAGGAATGGTATCAAACGCATGCGTTTGATTCCATCCCAAGCGTTACAATGAGCCCGTCCTCCGATTTCAACCTCCACCAACACTCCCCTAAGGATTGTTACAGCATAACAGCATTGCAATGATGTAACAGAAATCCTATTGAATTCAAATGTTGGCCATTAGGGAGGAAGACTTCTATGATCCTTTAATTTACCCTATAAAAAAATGCTTGAACTTCATCTAAACTAAAACATGACTAAAAACATAAAATATCATTATTTAGGTATTAAACAGTTTGATTATCTTTCAATAGAATAAGGGAACTGATAGTGTTTAATTGCTATACAATGAATAAATAGGCCTAAGGATACCACAAAGCATTACCGTGTTACTCTTTCTGATGGTTATACCAAATCATACTCTCAATACTTTGATAATAGAAATAACCTTCAAATCAAAATAATAAAAGGCCATGGTAAAATGATGTAAAGCACAATCAAGGCTTATAAAAAGGGGAGATATCCATATTGGACAAAACAACATGATTGTATAAAAGGGGGTTAAGGTTAATCAAATATCCATTACACATCGGTATTCACTGTTGCTAGGTAAAACCTGCATGAACTAGGTCACATGCTTGACAACCAAACAGCTAACGTAAGAGCTAGCGGATCTAAAGAGAACGTAAATGACGACGACCCAGCTTCTCCCCTGAACAAAAAATAAAAAGTTGACAAATCAAATATTGATGGAAGAAAATACTTAGATATTCTCTATAATGCTATGCTTGAAATCGCCAAAAAAACCAACAACCACTAAACGAAATAAGAAACACTTCAATCAATCAAAAATATGAATGCTCAGGTCAAAGGCAGGTGGGTTTATAAATTCAATCTCCTGTTACGAGGCAGAGTGTAAGGCAATGAAGGAGAAAGCCCCAAGATAATTATATTACAATTAATAAACAATACTTGTCATTACATCATTAAATCAGGAAAAATTCATTGACAGAGAGTTTAGACTTTCAATATGAATGTTTAAAGCAGTAATTAAAAGGTTATGAATCAGTTTATACAGTGCATTTACAGATACTTCAAAAAGAACACAGATGAGTTATTTTCCCTGTATAAATAATAAAATGAAATAAAATGTTAAAAAATGTTGTTGATTTCCTCACAACAAACAATAAAGGACAGGCACCTAGAGTCTTCCCCTCCAAACATGGAGTACTACTCAGGTTGCCAACACAGGCTGCCAATTATAGTTCAATTAACTAAGTCACTCTGCAGCTTCAGGCTTAAACCAGGCTCAAGTGGGCCTGTGTTGTCGTTGATTATAGTAGCAATGTAATGGAGTTGCATTGAGGCTGATGAACACAGGAGCCGAAGAGAGGCCTTGGTAAATTAAGGGTCTTTATATAGTCATTATACAGTACCATCAGAACAGCGGACTGTAGTGGTAGGGAGGGACTGTAGTCTGTAGTCTGGTTGTCGTGAATTTGGGCTGTAGAGGCACTGTTCTTAGACTGTGGTCAGATTGGTCAGATTGTGGTCAGGATTTCGGGGCGGTTGAGGAGCCGTTGTCCTGTCTGTGGCACGGTTGACGTCAGCCTCTATTGTGGGTTGAAGTCAGGCTGTAGCTGGGTTGTTGTCGGACTGTTTCTATGCTCTTGTCAGGCTGTATGTGGGTTGTAGTGAGTCATCACCAGGGCTGTGGTGGTCAGGCACTGGGCATGTCTGCCCTGCTGAGGGCCATGGCCAGCTCCAGGTCCTCCTGCTCCTGCTGACGGAGCCTCCTCATCCTCTCCTGCTCCTCCCTCTCACTCTCACGTTTGGCCCACGCCAGCTGGTCAGTCTCATTTCCAAACTAGGGAAGGACAGGGAGAGATGTGAGACACCGGGAAACAGGTAAAAATGCAGGCTTAATCACACACACGCGCAGACACACACGGCCAGTTTTAGGATCTCATTCTTTACTTTTCAATCGTAATACTCTACTGAGATAGTAATGATCGACACCAATTTAGAATCAAATCACGGTGTTTTAATTTTCTATTTTATTTTTACTCAAATGTTTTGTCGTTAATTTAGGAATTATACTGACAAAACAGTTCAAGTGATCAAAAACACTGCTTAAAATCAACCAGAAGACATGCATCTTTAAGAGAACATTGAAATCGATAGATGACGGATCGCCAAGAAGGGTTCAGAAAGAAATCGTGCCTCACCACAGTGTGTGACACCTGACAGTGTGCAAGCTAAATTTAAAGCCTTCACTGATCTCACTGAATACGAATCAACTCTTCCTCTTGTATATTCAGTGTGCAGATCCACCTGATTGAGGATCTTAATAGAACAACAGTGTTCACCAATCAGAGTAGAGTGCGCTCATTCAAAGTGGACAGGTTTCTTTGCATGCAAAGAATTCAATTTGGCCAACACACCCACAAGTAATCTTACCTTGACATTTTCAGTTCCTGGGAAAAATAATTTATAATACAAAAGCTAGACATAACAGGTACAAGATCCCACACAGACACACTTGAACCAACAACCACAACACACTAAGAGTACATTTCCAAAGGTCACACAGTACACGTCAGCAAGAAACAAAACACACGATGCAAAGCTGCCGTGCAGCAAGTTTCCCTGAGAGCAGGAAGGTGTAAAGAGAGATTGTGGCATGTCTACCGTATGTCTCAGAAAGGGCAAAGGAGTCGGCCATTATACAATCTGATGTGCAAGAAGAGGACTGACTGAGACAATAAGAGCCACTAAACTAATGTCAATGTTTGGCGTTACCAGTTTGCCTACGTACAGTATCTACCTAACTTAAAACTTGGGAGTAAAACCCTTCCTTCAGAGAAAGGAGGAAAACCGCACACTCTTGCTCTGATGCTATTGTCTTTGTGTTTCATCGGGTGAAAGCCAGAAGGAGGGCAGCCTGCCGCCCAAACGTTGGTTTAATAAAACAATAGCATCAGAGTGTGAGGCTTTCATTCTTTCTCTAACGTTTCACCCGCTAGCCTGCCCCTCTTCAAACAAAAAGGTGTGTGTTTTCTGGTTCTTTTTTTAACCCTTCCTTCCTGCCAATAACGCCATCAAAAGCTGGAGCTCAGAGAAGACAGCAAGCGATCAGCCCCCAATGCCATGCGGATGGAGGTGGAGAGACTACAGGAAGACTGATACAGAGAGGGTGAACAGACAACAGAGAGCAGCCGGTCTGCACACTAACAGTGACACTGTATTCTATCAAATGCTAACGCTAAAAGCTGCAGTACTAACGATACCTCTGCTTCCAATTCAACCCTCAAGAGGCTCTCTGAAGTCCCAACGAACAGCCGTTCGTGGCAGAAAACCCAACTGCCGGCAAACTCTGGAGGTCCGTTGATTCTAGTTTCATCTAATCTACAGCATGAAGGCAGAGTTGCATAACAATAGCTAGCTACAGCAGCATGAGTTGCTAGAATGAGGTGCAGCAAAAACAAAGGCGTCAGTAGCCTAAGCCCGACATGGCATTCTGCTCGTAGAGTGAAATGGTTTGCTAGAAGCGCAGAGCAGCTACAGTAGACTGGACGCAGAGAGCCGACCTCTGAACTCAACTTACAGAGTTGAAATCAGCAAAACCTGAGGAAGAGTCTTTAGAGGCTTTGCTCAAGACGCAAGGAGCAAAAGGATCTTTGCTCCTATCTGCGTCCCCAAAGGCCTTTTTACTTTGAAGGGGTTTAGTTGTACACTGGAAAGGATCCCTTGGATTGTCCAAAGCACCCAACCCAAGCAAAGGAGCACTCTTACCTGGAGGGGTTTAGAGAAGGGTAGATTATCAACATACTAAGTCTAGATGTTACATGTTAGAGGTATGCTATGTTACCTACTGTACATTCCATATTACAGCCTTGTCATCATGTGTCTTTATGCACGGTCACTGGGAACACTATGTGAACAACACTATGCTGATTTAGAGAAACACATTAATCTGAATAGGAGAAGTACTACAAGCCTATCTTATGAAAGATGCAACGGAAGCCACCAGCTTCGAGGCAGGCAACCGTGGGAGCACAACACTGGTTTGAGCATTAAAAAAAAAAAAAAGGTGTTAACCACACTGTTACAAAAAAAAAAAAAAAAGACAAAAAAAACACACATTGATGCACTGTGACTCAAGGAGTGTCAAGTACAGCGCAGCACCATCGACTTCTCTCAGCCCTGCAAATGGCCCACAATGGCACTGCTGCCCCGCCCTTGTCTATAGTTGAAACACTAAACACATCTTGAATAAAGACTGGGACCACTTATCTATACAGAATGCCCTCTCATTTAAATTAACTGTGTGTACAAAATAAAAGTGTGTGAAAAATAAAGGGCTACCCATTAATGTAGCCAAGTTGTTCTACTTGCTCATTCGTACCGTGACAATGCTATGAATGTGTCCACTCGATTGCTGTTCTGAAACACCCCCAATTAATACAGTTTTTATCTCAACGTATTAGACTACACAAATCACAGGTGATTATCCTAAACTGAGCAGTTGAAACGGACATTGACCTCCTAAAGACGAACAGAACACTCTATTTAGGGCACTCTGAACCCTGCAACAATGCAGTGGGACTTGATGCTTGATGGTGCATGCTGATCTGCGGGTAGAGCTGGTGGCAGCACCTGTAGATGCTCGACTCCTTCACCTCACCTCACCCCTCCCCCCTCCCTGAGAGATAACAGAACCAAGGGTGAATAGTTTACTGGCACCACAATGTGACCTTAACTGTGGCTTCTGGTAGAGGGATGACATAGAGGTCATAGGTAGAGTGGTACAAGGCACACTCTGTGAGAGAGCTGTGGCTGTGAGCAGAACGTACACACACCCCCCCCCCCACACACACACACACACACACAACCACATACACAACCACATACACAAATGGCAAAAGGGGAAGTTAAAACAGTTACGTGATGAGAAAGATGCCCTTTAACCGGCCATTCCCCTCTTACTACAACTTGTCTATACGCTAATTTATTCACATCTTAATCACAAGCATCACCTGAGTTAATGACATTGACATGTGCCAACAGTATCAAGTGAAAATGCTGCCTTATCTGTACCAACAGGTTTCCTGTTTACAACTTCAAAAGAAGAAACTGTTGCCCTGCACCCTCACGAAAGAACCCCAGGGAGGAGAAAAGGGAAGTACTTTGGTACGCAAACTAGCAAGGCACAAATAACACAAGTTTAATATGACAGTCTTCAACCACAAATACGTCTTTCAAAAAATTGCTGACACATCAAACTTGCCAAAACACACACTACTGTATCTAACTGGCCTTGCTCTTATGGGTTGCAAGCGACTCATTGTTGTAGCAATGGCCTGTTTTTCAACTGGATGAAAGTCTAGTCTGAACATACGTTGTGAACACTAAACCCTTCAGTCCTCGGTGTCTATTGTTCGTTCCTCAGCTTTACGTGAGGTGAAGGCAGACTAACAGAATTACTGTGTTAGGTCTATTAAAGAAGAGAGGTGTAAACCATGTCTCCACACACACACACACACACTCACACACTCACACACTTCAGGAGTCAGGTCTTACCATAAGGAGGTGCCGGTCTGTTCGGCACACTTTTCTTTGGTGGCAGCACAGGATTGTCTGGCTTCTGGAAAATAAAGACACAAAAGAAAGAAATGAAAACTCAACACATTTCAACCAGTCATTTTCTAAGAACCTAAATCTGGTCCTGGATTTCAGACACTGGATTTATAGTAAGACCTCCCTTGATGTAACCAATGGCAACTGTTAATGTTTCAAAAACACAGGGCATGATAATTATTCACATATTTCTGGGTAACTGCACTACAACTGGGAGTCAGGTAGAACTATATTGCTGTATGGCACTACTTGTGTAATTCTTTACAAAAAAATGTGCCAGGGCTCTCTTGAAGAGAGAGATTAATATCTCAATGGCACTTACCTGGATAAATGATAAGTGATAAATAAATTAAAATCTCCCTCCAGCCTACCTTCGGCATTTGAGTGAAATCTGCAAATCCACCTTTGCCTCCAAAAGAGCCAGGACTACCAAAGGGGTCCATTGTTCCGAAAGCATCTAGAACAGAGCACAAGCAAATACATTTATGGAAACATCCAGCCACTATTAAAGCTGTGGGCCTGAAAACCACACATTCAAAAATCATTTCTTCATTTTGCTTACTCTAAAAGAGCTTAGGTGCTATTTACAGAGCAGGGGGGGGGTATGTGGCATGACCGTTTAATTTTCCATGACTTTTCTGAACCTGAAAAGCGGCGGTTTTGTCGAGCCTGACGTATGCATCTGATTAACTAATTACAGGAGTAAGTCAAGCTTCTGTTAGAAATACTGTGGCCAAGTTGTTTTTAAACGCTGTGGCATGCTTTTGACTTAATGAATAAATTGCCAACTTGCAGAAGGGGCAAGAAAAAAATAAACCATTGTAACAAAATATGTTTGTTGTGAGTGAGAGACCACAAAGGAGGACATTCAGTAGTACATAGTGTTTTCTTTTTCGTGAAATAACTCAACTTTCCCCCACAGTTGGTCCAGTGTCCCTTAGAAGGTGTGTAGTTTTGGTAGTGCGTAGAAGAGGTGCTACCCCTAATTTAAAACAACTTCCTCATTGAATACACAACACATACTGTAGTAGCAGTTCAATACCCTGAACAGGGGACAGAGGCAGTCAGAGCTGAACTGGTTAAAGCAGTGGCAGTGTTCTGGAGCCAGACCCAGAGTTACAGTGTTTCTGTTATGTTTGGCCCGAGCAAGCCTCCTGTTTTTCCAGGGGTTATTTTTAGTTGGCCAGCAGTTAAATGCGTAGGTAGCCTACTAAAAATAGACCACATTCAACCACAGGAAAATATGAAGCCACGGTGGGTTCAAATTGTATTCCACTAAATGTCCCAAAAATAAAATCTAAATGTTACACGTCACTTCAGGCACAAAAAGAATGAGTGCTTCTGTTGAGTAGTGTTGCACAATTTAACCGCCTCTCACCTTCGCTAATAAACAGGATTATGGTTTCTTCTGCTAAATCTTGTGAAATTCCTCACTGACCTTGCAACTGCTCTCTGACTTGACAAATAAAAACAACTTTTAGTAGCAAGAAACTTGGTTATAATAATTCATATGGAGCTCTGTATCTAAACGTCAGATCAAAGTTTCATCGAGAGGTTAATATTAATTTCACTCTTTCCGTAAGAACCGACGTGTACGGTACCTGAGTCTTTTGGTTTTGGGCTTGGGATCGGGCTGTTAGAGGTGAAGGGGTCAGTACTGCCGAACGGGCTTGGCTGAGACAAAGCAAGATGAGACACACAATTAAGACCAACTCTTACGGACATCCTGATTTCCATCAGGGGAGGCTGGTGGAGGTAGAAACACACGTGTTTGATACCATTCCATGCATTACAATGAGCCCATCCTCCGATTTCTACCTCCACCAGCCACCTCTGATTTCCACATAGGTAAGTAATAACACCTGTATTACCTTGGCAGGGGGAGTGGGTCTCCTGCTAAAGGACTCAGAGGACCCAAACATGTCTGACTTTGTGGTCTTTTTGAAGAAGTCTTCAGAGGCACTCCCCTTGAAGGGGTCGGTCTCTTTGAAAGGATCTCCTCCAAATGGATCTGTGGAGAGAGAAGGCAGTCTCTCACGTAAGAGTCCAGTTGGTAAAACTTCAAATGTTTTACAGCATTCAGTAGATAAGGATCGCTAGCCTCAAAGTTATGGCTATGTGGTCCAATCCATTTAAGTGTGATAGTGCAAGAAAAAAGCATGTGAAAAAATATGATGTTTTTACAGTCCCTCCTAAAGACCTCTTCACCCCCACTACCCCCCTGTACAAGTGTCTCTCCTGTTAATAAAAAAAAGCCTTGTGACTGCCAATGGCCCCTGGTCTGAGCATTGACTACTTTATCTTATGATGACTGATGGATAGATGATTCACTTACTTAAACAAATGTAATTGTTGTAAGTCGCTTTGGATAAAGGCGTTTGCTAAATGCCATAAATGTAAATGTTACAGTCATTTGCTCAGTTGTAGAACGTTTTCATCACCTTTGAAGGGATCTGCTTTGAAGGGGTCTTCTGTTTGGAAGGGGTCTGCTGCCTGGGGCTCCTGAGCAGCGTTGCTGTTGAACATGGCTATCTTGGACTTGAAAGGGTCCTCCTGGTCCCATGGAAAACATACATTTCATGTTACTTTTTAGGCATGACCCCCACAAAGAGAGCATATATCAACTGTCAGTTGTGAGCAAAAGGAAGTCAAACAAAACATACAATTTCTTCACATTAGATAAGGAAATTCAGTTGCCACCGGGGCCATATATTGAGAAATTCATTTAAAAAAAAAAAAAAAAAGAAGAAGAAAAGCCTGTACATTCAAGATCAGTCAAGCCTGTCCCTCCCCTCTTCTCTCACCATGGCTCCGAAGCCGCCGTTCTCCTTCTCTGAGAAGCCTTCGCTCATGTCTGCCAGGTTGGTCATGCTGCCCCCGTTGGTGCCGTTCAGGGCCGTGTTGTACTGCTCTATACTCTTAGTCACCTCCTGCTGGCTGTCCTGGATCTGGGACAGCTTACTACGAGCCTGCGGGGACAACCTGCTGTCACTTCCATGTCCTTTCTGTGACATTTGCACTGGGTGACAACAGCAGCAGTGCACTTGATTCATACAGTATTACAAAAGGAGGGAGTACGGCATCAGACAGATCCCAGTTGACACTTGACAGATTCCAGCAACTCCAGTGGTTATATTTCTCAAACATCAAGGTTACCCAACTCTACCCGGGATAAACAGGATGTTGTCCTTTTCATAAGTCTGTAACACTACATTCATTTTCACCCAGTTATAGCCCATGTAAACATTGTTTCCCCTCGGCTGATGTCTGGGGTGAGGTTTCTCCCTTGAAAAACCGATGTTATCTCAATGAGACTAACCTGGGTATATAAAAGGTTAGATACAAAAATGTCCCCTGTGTGACCCCAGTGTCCACTTACCTGGTTGATCTCGTCCTGGGTGGCTTTGAGGGACTTGATGATGCTGTCCAGCTGGACCCGTCCTGCCAGCAGGCTCTGCTCCAGCTGGTTCTCCTCCTGCTGCAGACGGGCCAGGTCGGACTTGGTGCGGCTCAGCTCATCCTCCTGGCTCTGCAGGTCCGACTCCTGGGAGTGGATCTGGCTCTGCAGGGAGGAGATCTGGAGGGAGGGAGGGAGATAGGAGATAGGAGATGGGGGGGGGGGGGGGGGGGGGGGTAGAGAGAGAGAAGTAGAAGGAACAAATACATAGAGTTGTTGGGAGATAACAAGAGAGGGGTAGATGGAGATATGACAGAGAGAATGCAAGACAAAAAGTGAGTGAAGTGAAAGTCCTGAGAAAAGTGTGTGTGTGTGTGTGTGTGTGTGTGTGCGCGTGCGCATAGAGAAGGAAAGATAAGTAGATAGAAAGAAACTCTTGACTGCGACATGACGGCGAAGGAAGAGGTCATTATCAGAGCTACACAAGTCAAGTGTGTAAATGTGCCGGTCCTGACCAGCTGGGTCTCGTCCTGACACTTCTGCCTGACGTCGTTGAGCATGCCCTCCAGCTTGGACCTCTGCTGGTCCATCTCCTCCAGACGCTCCTGGGCATCCTGCTTCTGAGACTCCATTTCCTGCAGGCCGCTGCTCTCCCTGTCAAGGTCATTCTGCATCTCCTGAGGAAGGGAACGCGCGCGCACACACACACACACACACACACACACACACACACACACACACACACAAGCCTGATTTAGCAGACACTCATACAGCCAGGCAGGCTAGACAACCACCAGGCACAATCATACAGATGTTCACCAAGGAAATATAGGTGTTCTTCATAGCATCTCAGACCTCATCAAGCCATCACCATGACACACCAGTTGGACCAGGGATGGACCGTGTTTTTCAAAGTGTTTGGGAGTACTACATGGTGCGTCACAGACCAATGAGAACCACAGGTGGAAGTACAGTAGATCCTGCTGTGTTGTGTCTCACCTGGACCTCAGTGTTCTTGTGTCTGATAGCTTCCTCCTTGTCCCTGATCTCCTGCTCCAGCGTGTACTTCTCTCTACAGGACAATCATAGAGGACAAGACAAGAGACCAACCCACGTGAGGAGAGGTCACAGAGATGTCACGGTTACCTGGAGTTACCCTAGGACGGCTTAGCTCGTGCGGCACTGTTCATATTATTCTTTTTGTTAATAATCCCGCCGCATAGAACAGAGAACGCTGAGGGAGCATGCAATGACGGGAAAAGGATTTACAAAATACACATGTCGATGAAAAGCAAGAGGCACAAAGGCAGGGTGCAGGGGATCAGCTGAGGCAAGCGAAGCAGGGGGAGGAACTCGTTCACCTGATGCGAGAGCCTAATGTCAACCCGGGCTTTAAGTTTGACCTTAAAAGTGCGTTGCCTCAAAGTGTGTATTTTCATCATCTATGGGTGCAACTATACAGAGAGATGGAGAGCAGCGAGGGTTGTTCCTGAGGGGGGCATCACTGTAGCATTTGTAACTGTCAGTGTAATATGACAGAACATTTTTTGAAAGAGAGAAGTGGGGGGGGGGGGGGGGACTGTAATCAAAAACAAAACTACAGTGCGGAAAAGTGAACCACTACGAACAGAAAAGATGTAAAGATGCTTAATGCTTTTGATCAGAAATTATAGTTTGAGCAGATGCTGAAAAAGCACTTTGATGTAGGCCTAAAAGTCAGCAAGCATACTCAGGATGGTGACTGTACAGCCACTAAAGCCCATTCCTCCAATTCGAGAAGCCCCCCCCCCCCCCCCCCCTTTCACAGGAAGAAGAAACAAAGATGTCCTCCGGTCTGGGAGGTCAGAGGGGGTCTCACCTCTGCAGCTGAGCTATTTCCTGGCTGATGTCGTCCAGCTCTTTGAGGCCCGTGAGATCAGCCGACCCTGTGGAGCTGGTGCTGTCCTGAGGGGGGAGAGGGGGGAGAGAGAGAGAGGAGGGGGAGAGAGGAGGGGGAAGTCAGCCGTGCTCTGAGGGAGAGAGGAGCTCCCCACTGCTGTGTCGCCACAACACCATTAACACAGGAAGGAAGGAGTGGAGAGAGACCCAAACACCTCACACAGAGAGAGAGAGAGAGAGAGAGAGAGAGAGAGAGAGAGAGAGAGAGAGAGCCTCTGAAGTCGACAGAGCAGACATTGCAAAGGCTAATAGCAGGTCATGCATATTCCGTTCTCTAGTGATTTGGCATAGACACAGTACAATATTGCCAGTTAGTTGGAATGCGGGAGGTATTTTAGGCAACTCTGTCACTTGGAGACATGTCAGCACAGCATGCAGCTGGAAGGGCTGGCTGTTATCTGCCCTGTTATCTGAATCACTCCTCCAGCCTGAGATCATGCAGTGCAGCGGTGCTACTACTGCACAACACCACCAGGTGGCAGTGTGTCACCTTGAAAACACCAAAAGGGTGAGGCCTGAAACTGGTACCGTACACTCCTTCACATTGAATTAACAACGCCTCAGGATACAAACCAAGAAGGACGTTTCTGGTGTTGTTTACACATGTGACAGTGACGGTACATGACAACACGGGGTGACAGTGACACGCAGGGCAGCTACTCACTCTGCGCATGTTAGCTAACGCAGCGAATTCAGGTCCCACAGCGGTCATGAACCCAGCGTAGCTCTGAGAGACAGGACAGAAAAGGGTTGAAGACACAGTAGCCAGGGCAGAGAAATAGTAGCTTAGCCATAGGTTTGCAGTTCAGAAAGCAGTACAAAAGCATAGCCTTGATTCTCAAGCATTATAAGAGGAGGCGGCGGCGGCAAATCTGAGGATGGCAATTAATCAGAAGAGCCTTGAGAGAAAATAGAGTTTGAAAAGGTGTAATGGAACACTGCTCCAAAGCCTTTGAAGTGGTTTAAAATGGCGAGATGTGTGGGGGAGGGGGGGGGATATGAGGGGTGAGGGGAGGAGAGATGAAGAGTGGGGGGGGGGAGAGATGAGGAGTGAGGGGGGGACTCACAGGCCCAGGTGTGGGGGCGGTCCTCTCAGACGGGGGGATCATGTCTGGGGTGAGGGTCTGGGGAGGGTCCAGGTCTTTAGTCACCTTCTGCTGGATCAGATACATGGCCAGAGAGAACTGCTCTCTAGACAGCTTGCCTACCTGCTTGGTATCAGCCAGGCCCCTGGGAAGAAGATCAATACATGCTTCATTATTTATCATTTCAGATCCCCATTAGCTGTTACGATTGCAACAGCGACTCTTGCGTATGTATATATATATATGTATATATACCCAACATGGAAAGGCCGCTGTAGGTCTCAACATAATTGGGGTAATGATATTATGGTCTCTTGCTTTGTTGAAAAGCTCAGTGGCTCAGTTGGTAGAGCATGGCGCTAACAACACTTAGGTTGTGGGTTTGATTCCCACTGGGACCATATATACTGAATGTATGCATACTCAATGCAATGTAAGTCGCTTTGGATAAAAGTGTCAGCTAAATGGCATAAATTATATTGAATCATTTCATAACAGGTTAGTGCCTGTCTCTAAAGAGGGTCACTAGGGTCTATGTTGTTAAGTTGTATGGTAATGTTGTGGTAATGTTGTATGTATGGTAATGTTGTATGTATAGTAATGTTCTTCTTTCTCACCATATCTGTGCCAGCATGGTCTGAGGAAGGGTGGACTGCATAAAGATCTCTATGACTTCTCCGCCGGCGACGAGGCCATCCATGTCAGTGTCTGTTTTGAGGAAGATGTCGTCGTACCGTCCTCGGTCAGCCACGGGGACAACCCAGTTCACCGGCGGTGGCTGAACACACACACGAGAGAGAGAGAGAGAGAGAGAGAGAGAGAGAGCACAGCAACCGTTAGGCATCAAGGATACAGGTGGTTTCACCTCGAACGTCCACTAAGCAAAGTGAGAGAGAGACCTGATGCACACACGTCTGTGTTCCGTGGCAGGTGATAGGACCGAGGTTGATTTTCATTTTCTTCATATCACAAGATATGCATCTATGGCAGTGTGTTTGGATGTATTGCTCAAGCGCAGTATAGTATAGTGTAGATAATATCAGCCACCCCAGGGCCAAGGTCAGTCCCCAAGCATACAACATATCTCACATATCTAATCCACTGTTGTTTTATGTTGTCTTAATGGGTGTGTTTATTGATGTTGGTAAGGCTAAGGTAAGAATTTCCCTTACAATAGAACCTGTTTGTCTGATCAGATAAAAATTCTCACAGACACAACGGAAGTGGTGAAACATAGAAACACCCAGGGTTGCACAGGCAATGCTGAGAATGTGGCAGAACAAGTCCAGCCATTACAAACCAACCAACCAACCAACCCAGGGCTGAGGGTGAGGTAGAAGAAGTGCAGGTTTTAAATGGCATGCTGAGCCCTCATAACACTTTCTCAGGGAGAGGAGGAACCACTCTCTCTGCAAAGGAACACCCTCACGTGGGATTTAATGGGATCTGATCGTAAAACCGTAATGCATTCCTTTGCGGTAGACAGCAGCTCCCTCGAATACATACACACACAACAGAATAGAGAACATTAAGAATGATTTACGAGGGCATTAAAAGCATCATGTTGGGACATCGTGGAAGTGCTCACTTTCAAAGAATGTGCATGATGAGGAGGGGTGCCGTACCTGTGAGGTGGCTTTGAAGGAGTGTTTGGGGGAGAGGCTGCCCGTGCTGTTGATGGAGGTGACACTGCTGTGGGAGGGAGTGGAGCGCAGGACATCTTTGAGAGGAGGAGAGCTGGTCATGCCAGACCGGCCAGACAGGGCAGGCAGGCCACCCAGGGCGGGTAGGACGGCCACGGCACCAGGCAGGGCGCCGGCAGACTTCTTCCTCTTGGAGAGGGGGATGAGGGAGGGGGGCAAGGTGGCTGGGATAACTTCCTTCTCCATGGCGCGGTACACCAGGTGCATGGCCTGGAGGAGGGGCGGATAGCGTGCTTACAGAACAGGCAGGCTAGCGAGGATCGAAGCTTGGCCGCAGCGTTGATCTCATAACTGGTTGAATAACAATGAACTTGTGAAACAGATATCAAGCTGTTGCAAACAGTCGCCCCGCAATTCAAGTCGCTCCGACGGAGGCTCGAACTTGCGACCTCTGACTTGCCAACACACGTGCCCGCTGTCTCCTCAATACCAGAGGGAATCCAGCTACGCCACCGAAAAGCTAGCAATTGAGTGAGTTTTACCATCTCAACTTGGTCACTGCACTTTGGTGCAATTACATGCAAACAGAAGATGCCACCTTACCACTGAAAACTCCTCTCTGTCCAAGTGTCCATCTTTGTCTACGTCACTAAGGTCCCAAATCTATGTGACGAAATGTAAAAGAATATGATCAAACTGGCACATTTTCCACATTCTACATATATCAGTAGGTTATATAAGCAGGAGTAACTCTAACGGTGTTCCTACCCTTCCTAATACATCCAGAGGTAGTTTGGAGTTTATCAGGACTGGCTTGACCTTGTCACCAGATAGGAGACCATTCACTGGTATGAGACTGTCAAAGATGCTGTCAAACTTCCCTTTTTCATCAGACTGGAGAGAGAGAGAGAGACAGAGAGAGAGAGAGAGAGAGAGAGAGAGAGAGAGAGAGAGAGAGAGAGTGGGGGGGGGGGGAGTAGAAAAAGAAAAGAAGAGTCAGTGAAAGACTTGATTCCATGATGAACAATGAGAATGTTGTTAATTTAAATACCATCAAGCCTCAATGTATGTATAGATATTAGTACTCACTCTGACAGCCCACTGGGAGTCATTTGAGGACGATATGCTCAATGATGGCAATGGACTGAATGCCGGCAATGGACTGTTTGTGTCTTTCTACAAAAAAAAGAAAGAAAAAAAGGTGCAAATCAGTGTATATCAATACATTCCATGATTAGACCTGATATGAAAACTGAGAAGATGTGCAATCAAGATGAAATACTGTAGATCAATGTTGAAAAGCTTGTTAGAGCTTTAGAGCTGTTAGATTGTGTTTACGGTTGTTTCAACACTCACAAATGTAGGCGGGGCTAGTGTCTGGTTCAGATTGCTGAGACTGATGTCATTTCCTCCCTGAGCAGATGCCACCAACCTCAAAGCTACAAAGAAGCCCTAGAAAAGAGGAACAGGAGTACTGGTCAGTGTTTCAAGTAGGACATCTTGAAGCTGCGAACCAAATGACAAATTACAGTGGAGGTCCACTTTACCCGCTTATCCAAAAAGCCCTTCCTCTCTGGGTCGGCCAAATCCCAGATCTGAACAAGGACAAAGGATAACATGAATAGGATATACCTACTGTATTAGGATAACTACAGTATAACCATTTAAGATAACATTGATAGGATAGGATTAATAGCATGCCACAAACACTGTCAGCATCTACGTGTCTGTCAAGGTAGCAATCTTGAAGACATAATCGTCTGAGCAATACCATAGAAGGGAACTCATACAGCGTATGAAATTGAACATGGACATGCGTGCGTGTCACTCACTTTCCCCAGGGTACTGTCTGAGAGCCCTGACTTCTTCAGGAACTGAGCAGCATCACCGGCTCCTATTTTCCCTGTGTTTCCTGGATCAACCTGCAATGTGGATGTAACCTTGCCATCAACTGTATTTCCCTGTAACAACAGTCTGAAAACTGACTCAATAGACACCTTCAACAAAACATGATCGGCTTGAATGACAGTTGAACAGTGGACCTTACCTGTCTATAATAACCCTCGTACACTGGGTTTCCACTCGATAACTGCAGAAAGAGATTCGGTAAAAAGTGGTAAACCTCAGCTCTCTCTGTCCACTTTGTGAGAGATAATCCATCTCCTCTATATCTGAATTTAAATCGAAGCTGCATAACGTTGTAGTCTGTACACTATTATCAAGCAGAAAGATCAATAAAGATCACCAAATCAACAGCACCATTTTGTCAATATATTGTTAACGTTTCATGCTCTTTAAACAAGTCTTCTTTAATAAACTAGCTATAGGAGCAACCGGTATAACCGTGAGTATGTGGATGGTAAAGATTTGGTAAACAACAGAACATACTAGCCAGTTAGCTACCTAGCCTCATCAGTTGTGTTTCTGTATTTCGCTTGCTTGAAATAATGACAGCAGAATAGTTGACATTGACAGCTAAACTTCACGATAACAGTGAAAACTGTCAATATGGTAAATGATAACAAAAACACAGATAGTTCAATCTAGCACAAATTGCAGCAACGTCGGCTTCCTGGCTGTGTAGCTGTCAAGCGAAATGGTAACAACTGTCAAGTTAAAGGGTCTCATAGCTATCTCTCCGTGACTATTCTTGATTAATGATGTCTACCACATGCCATCATGTTTGAAAAATTGAATTAACAGTTGTTTTTAGGGACAAAACACTCTGGAAAGTACGATGTTTGCTGAAATATTTGGAGTTACCTGCGAGAGAGTCATGAGCGCCGCCATATTTCCTGCTGTCTGCCACGGGAACGCGCACACCCTTGAAGCGAGTGCGCGCACCAACATTGACACCTGAGTTCAATGTTGACATTTAGAAAAAGTGTGTTCGATTTCATTCATGCGGAGGGAAAACAATTCCATTCATGTTGCGTGACATCAGTCAGTAGTAATGAATCCATGTTAAATCATATTCATACTCATATTCTCATTAATTGAATTCTGACAGTAATGTCCATCAACATAAGCACAAGCTGAGAGA
The DNA here is from genome assembly GCF_951799395.1 of Argentina silus. Classification (NCBI taxonomy): domain Eukaryota; kingdom Metazoa; phylum Chordata; class Actinopteri; order Argentiniformes; family Argentinidae; genus Argentina; species Argentina silus. Next base: position 5,001,815 of record NC_139672.1, on the reverse strand, counting down.
GCACTGGACATTATTCCACTGAACAGTCTCTCTCTCTCTCTCTCACACACACACACACACACACACACACACACACACACACACACACACACACACACACCTTCCTCCATGAGTAATACCCATCCGATTGAGTGACTTATCCTATGTCACCATCTTGTGGAGAAATAGTTTCTAACATGGGTCTGCCTCACATTAGTAAACAGTGGCTGTAATCAACGCCATATAACTAATCTAATCTAGTAGCCTATCTGAAAGGTTCAAAAAATGTGTTTCGTTTCTGACAATCTGAATTCGAGGCCATCCTTGTGGTTGTGATTTATCACAAAAGAGGGATAAAGCATGACCCTGCTAAAAGCTACATTCATGGTATTTACTGAGGTACACGTAGATACACTTCACAGCATCTAAAGGTTAAACAATACCATCAATATGTAAGGTTAAATGATGAGCTGACAGCATACGGGTAGTTAATAAATTCTTTTAATAAAACTTTGGTATCAATAACATTCTGTCAAATAAAAATAAGACAAGTGCGCATTTACTAGATGACATACCACACATGGAGCTTACTACCAGCTGTCTATGATTGTTGACGTCAACAACCCATATCATTGTTAGAATGGAATGCTGTTCATACCACACCACACTTTAATTGACATAACGATAAGGTTTGCAAAGTCCCACATAAGTCACTTCAAATTTAAAGTAGAAAAAACAGCTGAAAAAGGGGAAAGAAATGGGAGAAACACATCTCACAAAATGATATTGCAATAAATCAAAACCGACTTTGAGTGAAACAAAATGCTGTGAGAAATAAAATCTGTGGCGAACAAAATGCTGTAATCAAAATAAGTTACAGTAAAATATAACACCAGCTAGTCTAGATGACATATCCCTCAAAGTCCTCAAAATATCTTGATGTGTCATGGGGAAACTTTCCCACCCCAAACCTTCATCAACATTCAGTGGTTAAGCACCAAACTATTCTAGAATGCCTACAGGAGGTCATAACTGATCAGTAACTACGTGGCGGGGGGAAACTGCATACTGTACATCGGTGGCTCTGAATGAGCTGAGAAAAAAATGGGGATCAATTTTATTGATTGATGCATTCCATGTGCTTTATCATTGCAGCCTGACAGATATGATACAGCTGTAAAACAAAATAAAAAAATAAAAAACAACTGCGGAACACACAATGGGGAATCTGGCATACAATTCAGAAGTGGCAAGCTAATGATGGACATAAGAGACAGAAGCACGCCTTAGCTGTACCTCTCACTAACCAATTCATCATTACATACTGGACTAGGAAGACCTGTGCATGTGGTCTCTGAATAGGGGAAGAAAAAAAAAAAAAGTGTCCAAACTGATTTGTGTGAATCACTAGAAGTCCAATAGCAACCACTCACACCCTCAGGAAAGTTTGAAAACCCAAAAGTAGGCCACGTCCAACTCAGGGACTGGATGCATAGCAGCCACGATACTCCCTGGATACTAGAGACAGGAGGGTGTCTATCGGAGACAGACTAACTCTCTGTCCACGCCCTCTTATAGCTCATCTTTAGTGGCGGCATTCTCCTCTTCAGATCCTGCAGTGTCTTCCTCGTCATCTTCTCCCTCTTCTTCTTCCTCGCCCTCCTCCTCCTCCTCATCTTGCTCCTCCCCCTCGTCATCGTCTCCTTCAGTGGCTTCTTCTTTTGTTTTCTCCTCCTCCTCTTTCCGTTTCTTGTCATCTTCCTCCTGCTTCATCTTCTTTTCGGGCTCCTGTGGCAGATACAGCCAATAGAAAAAGTGAGTGAGGTTTAAAAAAAGAACATGTATTGGCAGTAAACTGAAGGCCTCAATATGGTGACATAATACATGCAAAAATAACTCAATCATGTTTTCAAGTGTTGCATAAAGTATCATAAAGACCACATACCTTAGTAGCACCCCACGTCTCTGTTCCAAAGTCCTCTGCTTCCTTCACATCATCTGAGATCAGGAAGTTGTCAAAGATGGTACCAGATTTCACCTGAAAACACAGACAAGACAATGTTAGAAAAAAACATATGAGACCACTGAAAGAACTTCATTTGTGAAAAATAATAATAATTAAAAAGCAAAAATCTAAGGGCAATAATACTGTAAAAAACATATGAGACCACTGATCACAGTGTTCAGGTTATTCACCACAAGGGGGCGTACTTGTAACAGAGGCAGTCTTGTGGAGAGCAGGACACCCAGGTATAATATATTATTATTATTATTAATTATGTTATAATGTGTCCTCATGATTAGCTTTACTGGAGATTTGCAGATTCTCTCAGGAGAACTCACCTGCCACAGGTCCAGTCCCAGAACGCCAATGTTGTCAAACTTGTAGATGGCAGCATCAGCGCTGTACTCTGGGTTGTCAATTTCAGGGTGGACCCAGGCTCCTTTGTAGTTGGGGTTCTCAGTCTGTTTGGGTTTCCATTCTCCCTGAAAAGAAGAGGAGATGTTTACCAAACATTGCTAAGCTATTCAATTTGTGTCCCCTGAATCACAAACGTGTAAAAAAACAAAACAATTGAACCTCCTTTAAATGGTAATTTTCCACAGCCCATATATTAGCATATAAACTGATTGATGGACACTGATAACAAATGACCAAACTGGCTCATGATGTCCTTGTCACATTCCAGTTTCACCCTGTCCCTCATGTTAAGTGTATATATACCAACCAAGCAGAGTCCTCAAACCCCTGCCTCAGCCAGTTTTGCAACATTAACGGCCTTAAACTTACTTCCCTTCACACCCCCACAAACATTGGTGAATGGACCCAAAGAGTGTTGAAAAACCTTTCAACACACTTGTAAAACGTTGCGGCCTTGAATACCACTCTGATCTTAGCACATTACCAAGACAGTAGCTAAGAGCACACTCACTCACTCCCTCCCTCCCTGGTACTGTCTGCCACCATGTCCCCTTGCTTACCATGTACTCAGGGTTGGGGATCATAGCTGGTTCCCACTCTCCATCCATATCCACATCCCAGTCACTGGGCTTCTTGGCATCAGGGTCAGGAATGTTCTCTGGCTTCTCCCAGTCCTGGATGAATATAGTACAGTCAATACAGGAAGTGTGCCAAAGAAAGATGGACAATAAAGTTCTTATCTTGAGCTCTCCTTTGTCCAGAAATGCAATACAGTCATCTGACGCTAAGGGGAGGAAAGCCAATCCTCATTATGATGGTGACTTCATATAACTGCAAGTCACACATAATCATCCATCTGCTGTTTATATTGCTTATACTGTTCATATTGTTTATACTGTTTAAACTGTTCATACTGTATATTTTTTAGTGCTTCTATTTCATTTTATTTTATTTTAAAACTTATTGTATTGTTGCACTACTCTGTGGCACTGTCACTTTTGCATTTCACTGTATACTTGTATGCACGTGACAAATAAAGAATCTTGAATCTTGAATCTTAACTGCAAGTCTGATGGAGGTGTTGCAGTGACCTACCTCTGGTTTGGTGTCGTCAGCGTCATCGACCATGGCGCGGTCGTCCCAGTCCTCTGGCTTCTTGACCTCAGGGTCCTTGATCTTCTTGGCTGGGAGGAGGTCCCAGTCCTCCTCCAGGGAGCCTGACTCCACCTTCTCGTTGTCAATCTTCACCTCGTAGGTCTGGTCAGGGTTCAGGATCAGTGTGTACAGGTGGGACAGCTCGTCATCCTGAGGAAGGCAGAAGAGAATAGGTCAACCTATCTGTGACGCATCAGATGTGTGGATGTGTGTGTGTGTGTGTGTGTGTGTGTGTGTGTGTGTGTGTGAGTCATCGTCTTACCTTGCATTTTATTTCCTTCTTGATGAGGTGATTTTTGCCTTGGTAGTTAAAGATGACATGGACCTTCTTGGTGCTGTAGCCACAGATATCAGGGCCTGTACAAGAGTGAAAAACATTATTTTTATTATTATTTTCACCCCCAACCAGTCAAAAAACTTTGTTGAAATGTCATATCACCTCACCAACCTTCCAACCTACTAACATCAATGACTCATCGTGAGTCAGGACCACCAAAGGACTTACCAAACATGATGTAGTACTGTGAGTCCCCGTGCATCTCAGCCTGGTTCAGGTCAGAGGGGAAGATCTTGACATAGCCACCACCACAGTCAATCTTCTGCTCGTGTTTCACAGTGAACTGGACCACCAGAGTCTTCCCCTCGTTGCTGAAGGGATCGAAACGGGCAGAGGCAGCGTAGAATCGGGCATCCTGACTGGTCTGAAGGCCTGTTTAAAAGAAAATCCAAAGCAATACACACGCTGTATGAAACAGTAATCACATAATGACTTCGCTGCCAGGTAATTGCTTCCTTCTCAAGACTAGGTGAATAGTCAGCACAGTATATGACCCGGAGGGTAATAACACTCACCTTGGTCTTTCTCTGCATCTCCATAGAAGTTCCCAGCTGTTAGTTTCCACTGTCCATAGTCAGACTTGTGTTTTGAGTTCAGCCAGCGAGTCTTCCATGCATCTGGAGAAATACAGTAACAGTTAATCACAAATACAAAGACAGAAGACCAATTAAAATCACCCTTAATCACCAAATGTATACAAAGGTCTTATGTCCAGCACCATCCCTGACAATACTTCCACAAGTGCATAACAAGGAAATGAATTGCTCCAGCCAAATCAACTAGATAGGGACATAAAAAGGAAAATGGGTCCTACTGTTCCAGGTTATGGCTGATAACTTACAGGCAATACAGGCAAATGACAGTGCCAACACCACTAGGCCTGAATGGCTAACGTTACATTCTGACCAATTTAATTTAGCTAAATACTGCAATGTCACTTCTATTTGGCACAGTACCAGTCTTCAATGAGCGTTTGGCAGCAATCAAACCTATTGAATTCATCAGTTGCATTATCTAGCTAAAAAATGAGGGAGTGACTGTATGAAATGCATGCATGGTCTGGTCTGAATAAGTAGGAAAATAGCCAGTCAAAATACATACCTCCATCAAGGAATTGCTCTTGAAAGTACACGGTAGCATGTACGGCGTACACTGACAGAATTATCGAAAATAAAGCTAAGGCTTGCATTTTCCCCATCTCAAGTGTAGTTCGTGTCCTCAAATGTGTGCCAAAAAATGCCTTGTGAGCGCAGTGAATGACAGCCAGGCGAGAGATAAAGCGATTTCGGAGGTGCTCGAGTGAACAGATGTCTGCCGCTCATTGGAGGAAAACCTGTCAGCCTAAACCAATGAGAGGAACCCACGAAACGCATACGATCCTCTTCCGCTTAAACACATTTCCGCTGATCCAGAATCAGTCATTACGATAAAAGATGATTGTTAAAATCGACATTAAAGCCTTCTTAAAAACAACTTGGTGTGAGTGGTAACCTCTCCGTGGTTGGTAACTGATTCACGATCAGATTCTGTATCCCGCCGGGATAAACTCCCCTAAAAACATTAGAGGGTGTGTCCTTAGAATATTGAAATTGTTGATTTCAATGTATTAATTGCAATAATGTGTGTGTACAGTTCATAATCAACAGACTCATTCTGTTAGCAATGTTCTTACAATTTTAAATCGACCATGCCTATTAAACCCATGCTCATGGCACCTTGTGAATAATTATGCAGTCATTCTAAACGTCATTGCCTCATGCATAATGCCAACCATACTGTAGATGGCGCCATACTAGGCATTTTTTATGGTAGTAAACGCTCAACCCTACTCTTCATAAATGTATATATCATCATAAATATACTTGTGGGCAGGTCTCCTCTCTCTCTCTCTCTCTCTCTCTCTCTCTCTCTCTCTCTCTCTCTCTCTCTCTCTCTCTCTCTCTCTCTCTCTCTCTCTCTCTCTGTGTGTGTGTGTGTGTGTGTGTTTGTGGAGGGGGGAGGGGGGAGGGGGGTCTCTCTGACTGGCACTTCCCTTTTCTCCAAGTGAACATTGGGAAAAGAAGACAAGTAACTGGCGCCAGCCATCAAATCGCCCCCACCCCCCTGACTGATCTCCAATTATGTCAAGGGGAAGAAAAACGGTGTCCCTTTGAAAAGCATTCTTGATCAAACCCAATTAATTCCGCTTCTTTCCCTTATTATTTCCACCATGGAACACGTCCTCCCAGTCAGCAGTCTTGGCCCCATCTGAGGTCACGGACTGCCAAGCAGTATAGCAGATAATGTGTGTTATTAATTAGTCGTTAAGGGTGTTCTCTCTCCAAATACTGGGTCCAACCTTTATGTTGAGAAAGTGCCAAAATAAAAGTCCTCAGAAAAAAAACAGGAAAAAAAGAGAACCACATTTGGAAAATAATATTAGATATTTGTGACAGTAGGCCTACAGGTAATGAAAATAGAAACGTTTCTCATGCAACGTTCTCCTCATTGAAATTGTAGCCATAGATATGGAATAGGAATACACATGTGTCTGTAACATCACTCCTAATTAACATACATGATCACACTAGTGTCAAGCAGATCAGGCCAGGATGACCAGTAGTTAGACTCTAATCTCTGAGCTCTAGTCATGTCATGTCACGTCAGTGCGTGCGTGCGTGCGTGCGTGCATGTGTGTGTGTGTGTGTGTGTGTATGTGTGTGTGTTTGAAAGTACGTGTCCTGTCCTCCTCATTATTAAAAGTAACAAGCTGTGCAAACTTTTGAGTAGATTCTCAAGCAGCTCAGGCCAGGATGTCGAGTCGTTAGAACCTAATCTCTGAGCTCTAGTAGTGTAAGTGTGTGTGTGTGTGTGTGTGTGTGTGTGTGTGTGTGTGTGTGTGTGTGTGTGTGTGTGTGTGTGTGTGTGTGTGTGTGTGTGTGTATGTGTGCGTGTGTGTGTGTGTTTGAAAGTACGTGTCCTGTCCTCCTCATTATTAACAGTGACGAGCTGTACAACGTTGTGAATAGATTCAGACAGGTGGCAGGCAAAAGTTCAATCTCAGTTCGATAGAATCTCTTACTATTCAATCGTTTTGAACGCTATTGACCCAGATGGGAGCAATCAACATGCCAGTATCCCATCTGTCCTGGACCATGGAGCACGCACGCACACACACAGACACGCACACACACACACACACACACACACACACACACACACACACACACACACACACACACACACACACACACACACACACACACGGCTCCGCTGGTGCAAACTCTGAGGGCCCGGCACACACAGAACATTACGGTAGGGCCTGAGGGCAATTAGAGCGTCAGGCAGGCCAGCCCTGCGACCAGGGCCTCCTGACACCCCTGGTGGGGCCTGATGGAGTGTAGCCTCATCTGCCTAACGGCCTGGCAGGGCTCCACAGGTCTGGAGAAACACAGAGTGGGGAGAAACAACGGGTCCCAGCTCTCTCTGTCAGAGCTTACATTGTGCTATTGTGCATCAGCACTCATTAACAGCATTAAGTCATGTTGGTGGGGTCAGTAAAAATGCATATTGGGGAAAGAAAAAGCTGCGGGACATTAACGGTCACTGTGTTTTTCTACTGTACCTTTATTGCAATATGCACATGGAACATGGAACTCAAAATCTAAAGACATGATCATGTAAAAATTAATTCACTGTAACATAGAAACTGCATCACAAATAACTAAACAGAGAAATAATTTGTCAACAGTATCAGACAACATTTACAAAGTATCCTTCATTTCTGGGGTACTTTCCCACTCCCAGTCGTGTGTTTCTTTGGCTTTTTTATCCACTGTTACCCACACAGTGAGCATGGTAAACCCTTTCAGTTCTGAAACAGGATAATCAGGGTGTCGTCATTTCTCAGATGCAGCCTAATGAGAAATGTCACCGTAAGAAGAAGACATACTATTGACAGCCTGTGATGAAGATTTACTGTCTGCTGTGTCCCAGAGTCAGGGTCCAAAGATGATTGCAATAAAAATGCTTGTTTGTTGTTTTAAATTATACTTTCAAAACGTTTAAGATAACGTTCAAGTTATACAAAAATGCACTTTTGTGTGAAGGAATTTTTATCAACATGAAATACTAATACTGTAAATCCCATGGATTGTCCATGGTGTCAGTCAATAAAAGAAATGATTCCACCTTATTTCTGTTTACAGTTCTAGACCCAAAGAGGGTCCATGGTTGTGTGTGTGTTTTTAGTCCAACCTCTGACCGTTTGCTACCAGGAGCCACAGACAAAGGATGGGAATCAATAGTGCTGAACAATGAATCGACCTAGTGGAGTGACAGAGAGCTATAGACACAGCTCTCCTCTCTCTCTCTCTCTCTCTCTCTCTCTCTCACACACACACACACACACACACACACACACACACAATGAAAGCTAGACAATCTGACTGTGACCTCTCCCTTCCGAACAACCACAATGTAAAGGAACAGTCTTTTGATGTAACGGTCAATCAAGCAGTGCCACTTCAGTCTTCTTGGAAAGAACACAAGGGAGAGGCTACCAGCGCCTTTCAACTCTTTAGTACTAAACCCACTCCCCTGTTGTCAACATTCTGTCAGCAATGCACCACGGATCAAGCCTCAATGGAAATGTAAGGGTTCACCCAGTGCAATGAGAAACAATGACGTTAATGTATTGTGGTGCCTCAACCAGAAAATAACTGGTGAGTTTGGATGAAGGGAGGAGGGGAGGGGGGTGATTGTTGGGGCCACTGAATAGGACCTTCTTGGGGCATCTGAGGGCAGCTGTCCATCAGTAGTGAACCGGGGGTTAATCGCTTTAAAAGCTGTAATTAGGTGTTAAGAGGTATGCTTGTCTGCCCAAATTAACCAGCGTGAAAGATTATGCTCAGAGACTTCCGAAAACTCGCTCCATCAGGTCGCAGTCAGGACTCTCATGAGGCAATTCACATGTTTCAATATGGAATACCAGAACATGAGGAGCACGGCACCACTTTACCAATATGGCTGCTTCTCTCTTCCTAAGCCTCAGTGTTCCTTTCTCAAGTAAAGGATGATCGCTTACTTGTTTTTTATGTCATACTTAGAGAGATTATCAATAAAAATGTTATACATTTAGGAAGATTCTAGATGTGGTTTGTCTTGTAATACTGTACTATACTGTGGTACCAAGATGGTACATTTTCTTTAATCCAATTGTCCGTTGCAAGTCAGTTACATCCAAAATAGAAATTGATTGTCCAAGCTTGATTGTCACTCGATTTTTTTTTCAAAGGTCATTGTCCCATTTGGGAAAAAGATTGCCTCTCCATTTATTTATTTTCAAAAGTCAGACAGGAAGCTCACAAGGTGCCATGTATCCTCTCCATCAGACCATGAAACCGAGAAACCGTTTGTAAACATTCATTCGCTGGAGAAGTTCGACATCCACACAGAGTGCCTCAGTTGGATCACATGTGTTGCCAGGTTTTATCCATAGACTGAAGGTGCTCTTTGGCCTTCATCCTCAGTGCTGCGATGCTGGAGCTCCGCTGGTCCACATCTTCCATAGGGTACTTGTCGTTGAAGCTTGGTGGGCACTGGTACGGTGGCGGGGCCATGGACTGCATACCCTGGACCATCCCTGGGGGGGTGTTGAGGTAGCCATGGCTGGTGTAGGCAGGCTGCAGACCCTGCGCTGGGCCCATGAACCCTGGGATACTGTGCATGGGAGTGGCGCTGGAGAGGGGGGAGGTTAGCCAGGGGTCCATGGACAGGGAGTTGGTCATGGGCCCCACGTTGGAGGGCATGGGGGGCCGGTTGAAGGATAGCATGGGGGAGTCGTGGAGCTTCATGGTGTTGGTGTCCATCTTCTCCTGACGCCTCCACTTGGCCCGCCGGTTCTGGAACCACACCTGGGCGGGGACAAACGGTACACAGTGAGGCAGACTTTAGGAGTACTGCTACTTGTAAATCATAGTAAGCCTACAATACTCCATGATAGCTGAATACAACATTTAAAAGGCCAATTCTTCACCAGCATATGAACGCATTGATATATTCACACTGCACATTTATTCAGTGGATTACTGTAACTCTCTGTTTATAACACCAACTTAGGGCTACTCACAGAGAGCAGACAGGATAATGAGAGGCTCTGTACCTGCACGCGGACCTCTGGCAGGTTGACCTTCATGGCCAGCTCCTCTCGGCTGTATACGTCAGGGTAGTGGGACTTCTCGAAGGCGCGCTCCAGCTCGTGCAGCTGGTAGGTGGTGAAGGTGGTGCGGTTTCGCCTGTGCTTCTTCTTGGGGCAGTCTTCCTCGGGGGGCTCAGGAGACTTCCCATCACTGTCCACCTCCTTCTGAAGGTCACTCATCTCCCCTTCACACTTGTCGTTGGAGAAAAGGCCAGACTCTGAGGGTGTGAAATAATGAGAAGCGATCAGAACATTTTGCATATGTATTTGCCTCAAACATGTCTCACTTCACATGGGTAGAAAGGAAATTTCTAAAAAGTTCGTTGTCCTTTGGTGGAAAAGGTGCAAGATGAATTATGCTCTTAGTAAAGCTGTATGACATAACTTTCAGTACTATGGACAGCGCCCTCTGAACAAATCATTTGCTTTGGTTGTGTAGATTATTTCACTGCATTCACCTGAGCGTTTTAGCAACATTTAAATTCCTATTATTTTATTTTTTTATTATTTTTTATGAAACATGCTTCACTTTTCCCCACAGGAATTCTAAATGCAACACAAGATGCAGGACTCTCTACTGGATTTCAAATCCAGTAATCCTACAGAGGCAGATGTTACTTGCTACACTACCTGTTAAACCTAAAGGTCCCGCATGCCCAGTCCTAATCTATGAAGAGACTTTACTTGGTATCTGCACTCCAGCAAGCCCAGCTTTTCCGTTTCTTTGAAATGGGTAAAGTGCAAGTCCCACCACATGTGGTGGATCAAACGCTTGTTAATTAATCCATTACATCCATTGGTCATTAGATCCAAACCCTAGGCAAAATAGGCTGGTCATTAGATCATTGGCTTGGAGAGAGAATGAAAGGGCAGCAATGGTCACTGCTGCACTGTAGTAATGCATGTCAAGTCTCCCCAGCCAGCAAGTGCATATCGGGCCGCTGGTGGTTACAGAGTGGCTCATCAGCTAATATCAGACCCCTAATGGGAAAATGATGGCATCTGTCGTGTCATTATGTCCACTATTAGCCCAACAGTGTACCACTTATGATTGGCTGACAGTCGACATGCCACTAGTAGACCTATGTAGGCATGCCGTTGGTAGACCGATGGTTTGTATGCCAATGATTGGCCGAGGAGTGGTAAGAGAGGGGCAGGAAGATGGTGGGAAAGGAGCAGAGAGGAGGGCTTGTCAACAGCTAGAGCAGTGTGCCACCAGTGGACTGACTCAGGGCCAGCTGCCGGCGTTGGCTTGCTGATGGCGGTCCTATCTTTGACCGGTATGAATACTCGACTAGCTGATGGCAGTGTGACAACAGACTACTGTCTGTGGCGCTGTTGGGCCATTGTAAAGTCGATGAGCAAAATTCTGCCAATGCGACAGCTTTTGCCGATAGGGGGCCGCTGACACTGCCGACAACAACAGACCACCCATGGGTCACCGCAAGCTTGCTTGCTAGGCCTTGATCTTTGTTGAAAATTAGAGTATCAACCATGTTGATGAAAGCCCGTTGTGTCTTCAACAGTTGTCCTTGCCTCTTTTTTTGGATCAAAAGTTCTGAGCAAATCAAAAAAAAAAAATAATAATAATTTTACCAGATCAAATATAAAACCTACACTGTTCAAATTATTGTTTCTAAGACTTTGAACAACATCCATTCCTCATTAACCGCCCCCATTGACCTTGTCCCTCTTATAGTTAACCACAAGTCAAACATTGATGCAATTAAAAACTGGACAAAGTCCTGGATGTTAGAGTGTGCCAATATTTACATCACATCCGCCATAAGCGGCAAACTAATTGCAACCGGCTGCATGAGGCATAACTAACCAGATGACTCATGATTTCAATTAGTTTTAAAAAGGACAGCAAGGCACAGTTTTCACACAAAAAGGGAATGCTTTTTAGCGTTTGTAATTTGAAGACAGATAAATGGCAGGTTACACATGTACAGTGTGTAAGTACTAATGTAAGCTCTACATATTGTAAGTAATGCATGCATCATTTGCATGACATATATTTCTATTACAAATATTCCAAATAAAAATATTCATAATTAAAGTTGTTACAGCCATATTCATTTTTGATTGGGAGTCTATTGTAACCACTATTTATGAGAAGAAAAACAACTACCATCCTCCACCTATAAAGGTAAACATTATCGATATTCTTAAAAGTTGAAAAGTATTCCATATTACAGTAGTAGTCGGTCAAAAAATGCAAATCATTTTTGTTTCAAATTTCTACTTCCATGATTCCTCTGAGCGGCCCCCACTGAACCTCCAGAGCTGAAAGTGTCAAGTCCCGTCCCTCCCCATCCTCTCATTCCCCACATGCCCATGGCTACTCCCATGGAAGTGCCAAAGTGGAGGTCAATTATCTGGTTATGGTGTATCAGAGCATTGGGTCTTGCCTCCTTTCAGCCAAATCTACATTGAGGACATAGAAGAGGGTCACGTTCTCGTCTCTCAGTTGTCTATAACTGTTCTCTACTGTGTCATGTGACCCCAGGAACAACAGCAAATGTGCGTCCCAATAAACTAAACCAAACTAAACAGAGTGAACAAACAATGGAAAGACATGGACATATTAGAAACAGAGGGACAGAGGAGACAGAGGGAACGCCATGCACCTACTGATCCTGTGGAACTATTATTTCCCGTGTCCCAGTTCCCTATCGGACTCACCATCGAAGGAGGAGTGCTGCGTGGTGTCTCCCAGGCTTGGGAGGTGTCCATAGGGGTCCGTAGGACCCTGCTTCCCTGGATCGTTCAGACTCTCTGTGTCCACTTTGTGCGCCCCTACCACGTCCCCGACAGGGTTGAGTAAGGGGTCCTGGTCCTTGCTGAAGCCCAGTATGACGTCGATGCTGTGGACCCTGCCTCCTCCATTCGACCCTCCTCCTTTTACCATGTCATGATAGTGGTCTGGGGAGACGCAACCATCGTCCACCATTCCCAAGGTATCCATTGATAAATGCATCCGAGCCCTTGGTGTGTGTCTCTCTCTCTCTCTCTCTCTCTCTCTCTCTTCTTCAGCAGGGTTGGACACGTGAAAACGGCAGTCCAAATGGTCACCCCTTACTGTACAGGAGTTGGGATTATTTAATCAGAGAGCAAGTTAGGTGAAAGGAGTTGTTGTCCAAGAACAGCTCAATGGGGAGTGGAGTTAGTGTCCTGAAACGTCCTGTCTGGAAAACCGAACAGGGAGAGTTAGACAAGTTCTCATAAACACACAGGCACATTTTATTTTATTCATGTTGTATGTGCAAAATTTAATTTGTTAGCTCTATTTCAAAAATGCCACACCATAGCTTATTTTCAGAGACGTCCTTGAAGTTAAAACTAAATTGTATAGCAAGTTCCCCACATAATATTTTTCATTTATTTTTTTTCAAATCACACAGGTGTGTAAAACAGTCAATTGTGCCTTTTGGAAAACAGATTGTATTTGATGTTCTTAATTACATATTTGCATGTAAATTCATTCATTTGATTTGTCAATTTACACTAATTTCACCAAAAGTGAACTTAACTTTTGTTCTGTTTCTTTTCCATCGATTTGCATGAATAGATTGTTTACAGATACATTACAAAATGTAACAAATACAGAAATTGTTCTGTTTAGTTTGGACACACAATTATTGATTTTCTAAATTAAGTTAAATCAAGGTAAATTGTAACGTAATTTACATTAAAGAAAGCTTCTAAATGATCATATAAATAAAGAGCAACAATTTATGAAAATAGCAAAGATAATGACATTATTGAACTTCTTTGATGGCTGGTTGGAAACTGTGATCTGAAATGATCAACAGGTGTTTGAGCCAACCAGGCATACTATTATAATTATTAAAGTTAAATTATAAGAGTATAATTGTATGATCAAGCCAAGCATTATTTTAAATAAATGTAGGCTATGGAATTCGCTAATTATATATTCTGTTTTCAAATACGGTAACATGATAAATGTCAACGTTTTTGGCACTTGAAAACTATCTAATAAATAAAGTTTATAAAAAGACATTTCTAGTTGGTTTCTAAAATGTCAAAACAATTCTTTCTTTAGTTTCATAGTTTTCAAAGACGCAACAGATACAACTTATATTTCATTGTAAAACAATGTTGAAACAAGATAATACATTACCAATAATTATCTTATTATTATAACAACAACTAACTAAAATGTAAACAGAAAAGCAATAGAATGTATCGCTAACGGACTTGGATGTAAGTGCTCTTACCTCTCCCCAGGTTGCTTATAGATTACACTGCACCCTCTACTCCAACATTGAACCACGAGTGCTCTCTCTCTCTCTCTCTCTCTCTCTCTCTCTCTCTCTCTCTCTCTCTCTCTCTCTCTCTCTCTCTCTCTCTCTCTCTCTCTCTCTCTCTCTCTCTCCCCCGCTCTCTCTCTCTCTCTCTCTCTCTCTCCCCCGCTCTCTCTCTCTCTCTACAAGTCGGCAACTGACAGCGAAGACACTTCCGTTTGGCAAGCCTCTCCCGCTATAAGTCCTTGAAACCGTGTGCACATAAGTGAGCAAAGAAATATTTATTGAAACTCAATGGAACAAGGACATAGATGTTCTCCCTCTAGTAAAGTCCCTCTCGAAGCGTGCAGGACATAGAGGTATGCGGGAGAATGGAACTATAACGAAAGGCTTTAAGAGGGTTATTAATTGGAATCCTTCCCCTTTAAGAATGATTGACAGTTGTTTTCTGGTCAAGTAATTGCTTCAAATGTGGCCTGCATTCAGACCGCAGAGGGAGGCCGTGGCTAATGAAGCCTTGACAAAACTTTCTTTCAAAAATCTATTGTCTAAAAGATAATGGGTCCTACTGAGAGTTTTTGCTAATCCCTTCATTATAGACAATATATGAGAGAAAAGACACAGAGATACGCTTTAGCTGGACACTAATGGCTGCACACAGTAAAGACTTGTGTTCATGAAACAGCGTCATTCAAACAAGTCCTTGTCTTTATCCAAGGATGTTTTGATATAGAATGGAAGGCAGTAATTAAAAAAGCTGTGATTTGATGCATTCTATAATCTGGAAACAATTCAATATTTGTAATATTTGTATACTATAATGTAGAATATAATTACTTTAGATAGAGAGAGAGACAAGAGAGAGGTATTTTACCCTTTCAATACTTCCAGTAAAGCTTCTGTTACAGGAGGTTTCACTTGATTCACTCATTAACACTTCAAGTATCATCTAGGAATGGTTCATAAAGGGTTTGTGATAAAGTCAGGTTTGGGAATCATCATATTCAGAAAAACCTCACAATGCATTCATTGATAAACATTGAATTACTTAATTCAATGCAGAAATGATGTGATAATTAGATAGATTTAAATCGTAGATGGTATAGCGTTACTTGTAACTCTTGATACTTGTTACTAGCATGATATGTTTTAGATACAGTAGATGTGTTTAGATACAACTAATGTAAATGTAATGTAACTAACGTAACTTAAAGAAATTATCTGGGTCAACCCACAGCTTCATTTGATATCTCTCCTCTCGGGACACATTGAGGCTTAATCTCACAATAGCAGTCCAGGGCTTTGCCTGCTTGCCCCGGTTCCTTGGCTCTGTACAGCACAGGTGGGGTGGAACCAGAACAGGACCGTTTACTGGATGTTAGCTTCCCTACAGCCAGCTGGTCCACCCAAAGCTAAGGCAGCTAAGTGTCACAGAGATCAACCCTCACCTTAATGAGCCTAAAGACCCTGGAGATTTCCTGTGACCTCATCTGTCTAAAGATAAGTTTAAGAAGCTCCTCAGGTTCGGTAGGGAACATCCAACATGGAAAAGTAGTTAAGAGGCAAGGAACAGTGTGTGGATCACCACTTCATGTTTTTGATGTACAGTAATATGTCCGTTTTTTTTTTAACGTTTTGTTTAATTACTGTACACGTTTGTTTCATACATTCTGGTAGAAAGCTAACTAGCTACAGATTATGATAGTAGATTAGTATATGAATAAGCGTGTCTTACTGTACCATGTAATTGAATAGCTGTACATTAAGTAGAATAGAGTCTAGAAATGATGCAAGTGTTGCTACCTGATATAATTTAAATTCTATCTACTAATTTTCAAATCTGAAAAAAATCTAGCTCCATATTGACATAACAATGTTACTCGTAGGACTCCATTGTATGTCAGTAAGGCTAAGTGGTTTAGCAGCTGACGTTATGCATTTAATACGTTTTTAATTAATTGTGTCTATACAGTACAGCATTGGCAGCTATACTGTAGGTGAAGCTATTGTATGAAGAGATGGGGAAAAAGAGTAATAAGTTGTGGTACCTATTATCAAATATCATTCTATTCATCACAGTGCAGGTCAGTGCTGCCCACATTGCTCATTGCTCCTAGTTGGTCATTCCAATTCCACTCAAGCAACAATAACCAGGCAATTTTGCCTCAGAAATGTCAGTGTCCCATAGCCTGTACAGTACAATACAGGTTGGAGGTAGGCCTGCTGTAAGACTGCTTCCCCAAGGCTCTGGAACCTCTACGAAGTCAACGTTCAATTTGCTCCCAAACAAACCTACCAAAGTACAGTAGCTGTTTATGGTTTAAATGCACCTATCAAATAGATTAATCTCATCCCCCAAAGCTTTGTCAACTACTCTGAACACATTTTCTAGGTTCCTTTTTCCAAGGAAGCACGGAATAAAAATTACCATTACCCACTTAGAGTAGGACGAGGGTGATGAGCTTTGTTGACACTAAGGCAGAATGAAATAACTGACTTGAGAGGTGCACCTTTAGCAAGGCTTTGCCATCCATGGCTGACTATATGGCAAGGCTTTGCCATCCATGGCTGACTATATGGCAAGGCTTTGCCATCCATGGCTGACTATATGGCAAGGCTTTGCCATCCAGGGCTGACTATATGGCAAGGCTTTGCCATCCAGGGCTGACTATATGGCAACGGGAACCGGGGTGAAATTCATGGACTCTGTTCTGCTGTAGTGATTGGGGCTCACAATTTATCTACAGTACTTTACAATGACTATAACTGTTGGTTCAAAGTGAAACATGTCTCCGTGTTATTGATTACCGATTGATTGATTGATTGATTTGATTTGGGATTTAAGATAAACGTACAGTATAAGATGTATCCAATCGCAGAGGCGCATCTGAGGCGGACAGGGTTTGAACCCAGGTCTCCCGTGTGGAAGCCACATTACAAACACAGCATCATGATCTATGCCTATGGCCCCTGGCCCCTAGATTTGGCTTACATTCAAACACCATTCAAACACCAGATCTTAGCTTAGGTACAGTACACAACTTTTGTATGGTTTCAAAACGTGATATGTATGTTTTGAGTCACTTTCGTCTAACAGTGTAGATGTTCAACTAACTGTCAACAATATTTCAACTAACTACTGTATCTACTAAACCTAACCCTAGCCCTTAACCCTAACTGTTATCCTTATTCTAACTCTAAACTTACCCCCAACAGCAGGTAAACTTACCTGCAACAGCAGGTAAACTTACCTTCTGTAGCCTAGCCTTAACCATAACCCCTACTCTAACCCTAAATATGACCCTAAGTGTAACTCTAGCAAGCTTCACTTGATAGAAACTCTATCAAGTTTCACTTGATAGTCTGTTGACAGTTTGAGCAGCTATAGATGATCTACTGTATAGGGGACTATCCAAATAAAGTGCGACCGGAGTTAAAAAAAAAAAACGTCCTTAATTTAATGGAATCGAAACGGAATTTGCTCCACCATGGCTGTAAGTATTAGTCTGTAACGGTGTGTACTAACAGTGTACATGGCTGCTACATCTTTAATATAGAGTTAAAGTGGGACATATGGGGTGTAATCTAGTTCACAAAGCCAACACACATGTGTTCTGGGCTGGTTGGTTGAGCAAAGACTGAAACAAGCAGTGATACCCACTGGGAGGGCTAATGTCCTCCAAAGTGTATAATGAAGTAATGTTTTAACATAGGTATTTGTCAAGTCATCAAATCATTTTATCACGTTAATATATTAAGGCTGTCCTTCTTTGCTTGTTTCCTCATTATCCTAATTGAGTACAAATTGGTTAAGAGGGTGCAGCGCAGCTATCAAGCTGCTTAGTTTTATCAGATGACAATTTAAGCCCCCTGTGATCCTATTAGGAAGAAAGCAGCTCACGCTTAAAGGCGCTGTGTCAGCTTACAGGGGGGAAAGGGGGATGGGAAGTAACGGGGGCAAGATGGAGGGACAGATGATGGAAAGGGAGGGTAAAAGGCTGAGCGACTCTGCAAGTCATGTGACCATGTCGTTAAAGTCACAGAAAAAGCTCCGGAATAATCTCTACTCAGCCATATCTGGTGCATCAAGATCATCTTTTCTCGCTGGTCAGCGTCCCTTTGGCCCAAGCCTGCTGTACAACATCCGAACTAAGATCTGGTTGTACGAAGAGGGTCTTACTTTGAAAGACGTCAGAAGGAAGATGACACATTCTGCTGCTTAGGTTTAACCTAAGCACCATCATATTTTCCGAGGCAACTATCTAAATTAGGGTTCTCACACTGCAAACAGTCACTTCAATCCATATTTCTTGTCTCACAGATTTGGATTGGGCGTAGTTTAGATTGGGCACAACAACTAAACAAATGAATTGCTTGTTCTGAGTAAATACCACCTCTTGAACGACAACCGATACGTATTGGACAAATGTTTTGCTGAGAATTGGTTGAGGAGAGCCAACCGTGTTAAAGGATGGGCAATGCTGTTGAGGTCCCAGAAGTTAGGTGTGAGATC
Organism: Argentina silus; assembly: GCF_951799395.1. Lineage (NCBI taxonomy): Eukaryota > Metazoa > Chordata > Actinopteri > Argentiniformes > Argentinidae > Argentina > Argentina silus. The sequence goes on along the minus strand of NC_139672.1, from coordinate 4,982,960 downwards.
GCTCCTAATGGCCCTGGTGTCAGTCAGCATGCTTACCGTGTATCATGCCAAGAGCATGGTGCAATGACAAGACAGCTAGTAATCCTGTTACCAAACCAATCAAATTACCATGTACCATCCTGCCTTTGGTGTTCCCGTTACACACTGACCCACTTCAAGATTCATGTACCATATCGAACTAACTGACTGTACCACAACAGTCCTTTTTACATTGTGAAAAATAATCACATTCTATAAGCATTTTGCAGGAGGAAGGTCATTTGATATGTCACTTGAGGGTACACGTTTTGAGGGTGCTTGGCCCCAGGTTTGGTGACGTGCTCCCGTGCCAACGTGTGTCGATAAAGACATTACCCATGTTTGCTGATACAACTGACCTGGTGGCATACCTGATTAATTGGCCCACGAATCCCTTTTGCAGCCGTAGTGTAGTGTAGTGTAGTGTAGTTAGTGTAGTGTAGTGTAGTGTAGTTAGTGTAGTGTAGTGGATTCTGGTCATTGGGATTGGCAATTGGTCATTGGCACTAGTCCATCATTGATCATGCATGACTCATATAAAAAAAACTGTATTCACAGAAGAGGCACATCCTCATCCACTTGTGAGAATTCTAACATTTTGTTCTGAAAATATGGAATTTCTTTATTGGGGATTTCTCTTTTACAACCAAAGCTCCATATCTTAGGTGTTGTAATGCAGTTGGTGATGTTTAATAGGCGCAGGGCCGATGGGCCTGGCACCACGAGGGGGCCCCCTCAGTTTTGTGCCCCAATAATTTTGATAAGTCTGAAACGTCTTGTGTCAAGTCATTTTATCCGTTTCACAAAGGGTTAACTGTCTCAAGATCCCCTTGTTGCTCCCCCCACCTCCAAAAATAACACTATATCTTGGCTTAGGCTGGATTCCGGAAAGACGCTCATCAGAAGTTTCCACTTGTCGTTAGTCTGATATGAGTGTGAGCCAGCCACTGACCTGGCCTGAAGACATCATTAGGTCGTCAGCAACATAATTTGAGTTAAACCTACTTACCTCCCTACCTACCTAAAGAACTAGCCGGCTAACTATAACCTAGATGTTTTCATATAGGCTATGTTTGAGTAAAATAGTTTGAATCATTTATTTGCAAAGTCATTGAAATGTGCTCTATTTTTGTAAAGCGGCACAGTAGCTCTTCACTGGCAAGCCTATGGCTGCAAACACATTGTATGTCGTTAATTATCCAACCTGTGTTGTGACCAAGCTCAAATCGGGTTTTTTTACTCAAATAGTTGTGCCCTCACAGAAATATCATGCCCCCTTAGTTACCTTCCTCTGGCATCTGGCCTGAGTGGTGAACTGCATCCTCGGAGATTTAAACATTCCATACAATTCATGAGATGAGATGAGTGAACAGAAAATGACATAAAGAGAACTTAGAATTCACTGTTAAAAGTGGCCTCTTCTAAATCGCTTGGTGGCGTAGCACACTAATGCAAATACCACATAATCGCAAGGTTCCAGGTTCGATTCCGACCCTCACCAGGTCTTGCATGTCATCCCTCCTCTCTCTCCCATCCTTCCTGTCAATCTCTACTGTCTCTATCCCAATAAAGCAGAAATGCCCTAAAAACATATTTAAAATAAATAAATAAAAAGTGGCCCCTCCTTTATTTAAGACAAGGCAGTAATCAGTCGTTGGTTATTTCCTTAATTCTTAATCCCATGGCTCCATTAGCAGAGATGAAGCTCTCTAAAACATTGACATACTTTGGCCTGTAATCTTCTGGTTTGTCAAAACAGTCATCAACTAGATCCCCCCAAGTTCCCCACAAATGCCCCCTCACCCCCCACCCCTCACCCCCCCCCCCCCCCCACACACACACACACACACACACATACACACACCCTCCCCCTACCATCTATACTCATCCTAACCTAGATTAGGCCCGTCCCTCGATGGCACGACCTCTGGTGACCTGTGGTACGCATTTCCTTGACTCAAAATCCATTCAGTTCAACCCCCCACATTGAGTAGTGACAGGTGAACTGGTAAACTGTCAGCGTCGCCTGTAAGCTATTGAAACAAAACAATTGTTATTGCTCTGAGGAATTGTTCATGAAGAGAACCAAACCTCTCCTGTTCAGAATTTTTATTTGATTTTTCATTACTAAGATGATAAGCAAAGATTGGACAATGTATGCATTTTTAGGCAGTCATATTAGGCAGTATATCTTTTTTTAATATAAAATGAAAACAGCTGGTACTGTATTTACAACCTGGACTTACTTTTCCACCAGGTACATTCTATACAAATGTTTCCTGTCAGGATGCACTGAGCCATTGCTTTTCCCTTTCCATTTAGAATTCACCCAAAGGGGAATCATCATTTGCACAATTTCTACCAGTTTTTGGCAACGGTAACAGGAAAAGAAACCAATAAAGTGGAGATAGACCTGATTGCATTCAGAATTGCTTGTTGAAAACTGGTCTCTGAAGTTCACACGGTCTGCTGAAGTCTCTGAGGAGACTCGGAGAGGAAGAGCCTTATGATGCCTTTACATGACGACACACTTCTGCTCTGCAGTCTGCTTCACTTCTGTCAAAGTGGCCTGGGCTTTCGTCTTCAGGGCGTCCACATCCATGTTTTGAAGCTTGCCCAGGAGGGAGTCATTGCTCTCCTCCTCTTCCTCATCCTCCTCCACCATCTTGGCGAGCTCCTCCGGGAGGTCTATGTCATCTCCAGCCATCTGAATGGTTGCGTCGTCTTGAGCACTCTGAGGGGAGGAGACATAAGGCAGTAGAATAGATTAGAATAGTGTAATAAAGCCACAGCATTGTCCATGTAACACACACACACACACATAGACTACTGACTGTCATGTACAAGGGTTGTGTGTGTGGTGTGCTGTGTACGTGTGCTGTGGGCAGTGCAGTGTATAGACACACACACACACGCACACACACACACACACACACACACAGACAGACAGACAGACAGACACAGACAGACAGACAGACAGACACACACACACACACACACACACACACAGACAGACACACACACACACACACACACACACACAGACAGCCTTTGCTTGTCTATTGTTTAGAGGAAGTCATTCCGGTAATCTGCTCCTTGCCTTAGCCTGACTAATATTATTCAGCTTGAGTTGCTATAGAACCACATGACATGATCTGACGGGCCAGGTAACTCCTCACCTCAGGTAGACGGTACTTGTCCCTCAGTGCTACCCTCAGATTTGCCCTCTCTGCCTTCTTTGTGGCAAACTCCTTATCTCGCTGAATCCTGCAGGGTAAAGACACTCCGAGTTAGGTATGATATGCATTGGATATGAGTGAGATATGAAGGGCTGATGATAATGATGATAATGATGATGGTGATGATGATGATGAAGCAAGGTCACACAGTGTCACACTGTTTTCAGATAGTCAGATTGAATTAGTGTTAGAATACAAGTATCTAGGTATTTTAATAGATGATTGTTTAACTTTTAAACTTCACATAGAAAACCTAGTAAAGAAACTAAAGCTCAATTCCGCCAGGAAAAGATTGGGCGAGGTCACATTCCTCCCTTTGCTTGATTACGGCGATCTGCTGTACACGCCTCTGCCCAATGCACCGTGTACCACAGTGCTCTGAGGTTTGTTACGGGCTGCAAAGCTCTCACTCACCATTGCACCCTTTATGCCAGAGTTCAGTGGCCTTCACTGGCCTTTCGCAGGCTAACTCACTGGTACATCTTACAAGTCTACCCTTTGTCTGCTCCCCTCCTATCTTGGTGGGTATGTCTTGCTCAAAACTAGTAATTACTGTTTGCGTTCAGCTTGGGAAGCAGGCCCTTAGGTTCGCCGCCCCTGTAGCTTGGAACCACTTACAGACAGACTTAGAAATTGAGGAGCTGATCCCGGTCGAGGCTTTCAAAAGTGTAGTGAAGGGCGTGGAGGCAGACTCCATAGGAGTCTGTAACTGCTTCCACTAGACCTGTTTCCCCCCTGTCTCCTTATGCCTCTGCGAGGTGTTTACTGTTACTGCATGCTTTGTATTTTATGTGCTTTAATGTTTTGCTTGTGTGTTGTGTTCTATGTCTTGCTTTTGTACCTTTTAATGCTGATTGTGTGTTGCTTTTGTGTGTCTGCTGTTACACATAGAATCCTGTGTGCTGCTTGTGTGCTTGTGTGCTTTGCCTTTTGTGCTCTTGGTGTTGCTGCTTACATGTTGCTTATATGTTGTGTTACTCTGCAGATGTTTGCTTTTATGCAGTTTTAAACTGTGTTGCTGCTTGTGGTCTTGTCATCTCAATGGGACTCCCCTGGTAAAATAAAGGTAAAATAAAATAAAAATAAAATGGTTTCGTCAATCTATAACACTCTCCTCTACGACTCTCCTCATCCCTGTTTGCTTTGTGTGACTCGTTTTACATTTACATTTTACATTTATGGCATTTAGCAGACGCCTTTATCCAAAGCGACGTACAACAATACATTTGTTTAAGTAAGTGAATCATCTATCCAACAGTCATCATAAGACAAAGTAATCAATGCTCACACCAGGGGCCATTGGCAGTTGTAATGCCAGTAGGCTAATTTTTTTTAAATTATAATTTCTTTTTTTTTTAAATATATTTTATTAGCAGGAGAGAACTTGTACAGGGGGGTAGCAGGGGAGAAGAGGTCTCGGGGTTAGGGTTAGTATAGGGGGGGTAGTGAGGGTGAAGCGGTCTTTAGGAGGGACTGTTAAGATGTAGCTTGAAGAGATGGGTTTTCAATCTACTCATGTGAACAAGTAAACCTCAACCCCTCCGCCCTGCCAGAAGGATGCAATGCATTAAAAGGTGGCCATGGTCACAGTGAACAGGTGGTTCTGTATTAGAATGTCAAGGAAGGTCAGCAGTCTAAACCCTTTAACACAACCGTATGATCACAACCAGTTGTCGTAGGTAACCAATGACAACCTTATCTGCAGACGGTCAGTGTACACTAGGTAAAATGTTTGTCTCCTTCAAACCAAACAGTAACACATGAACCTATAAAAGTGTTGATGTTTACAGTAGTTACTACCTTATTCTGTGGATGATTCTGTGGCAGCGGCAATAGTTTTTACAAAAAATATATTTTCTTGGTATATTTCTTGTGAGTCACACCATATCATTACTTGGCCCATACACACCTCATAGATATGTAACAGCAAGCTTAGATTTACTGTCTGAAATAGTCTTCTGACTATTCTCACCCCTCTTTCTTACCTAATCTCTGTGGCAGTAACGATTTAAGTGTTACCTATTCTGTAGTTGAAACAGGTGTCCTACTGGTTGGATGGAAGGGATCAAACTGGTAATACTGGCATGGTCTGTCCCATCGTGGTGCACTGAGCAGACTAGCGGGCTTGGCATTTGACCTGGTTTAACCCAAATCCTCCTCTAAGACGGTACTACATAGGAACATGTACTATACTGAACAGACACCATACAATCTCTTGGGCCTGATGCCATTTTGTGGATTCTGGTTTACTACTGATGCATCTCTATTTGGGAACTCTAACTAGAAGATGTATGGTGAAATAGATTTGATTTGTAAACCGACGTAATATTGAGTAATTTGGCAATAATCTGTACACTTACGACAATCATATATGATACTCAAAAACATTTACTTTTAATGTCATTGGTAAACTGATCTGAAATGGATTAAGGTGGCGAGAGATTCTCAATATAGATTCTCAATAAACCTCAATAAACCTCAATATATCCTGACAAATCTACCTTTAACCTCAATCTAACCTATCCAGGACCTTGGCTTTCAAACTCAGAAGCTTTACAGTAATACTAGCTATGTGAGTCAGACCCTGACCATGTGTCCCACTGTACATACGTCACCAGAGAGACTAAGGAGGAGCTTGACCAAGAGGTGTGTTTTACAGTGACAGGCTTTCTGGAGCAGAGTCCTGCCTGGTTATTATAGCCAGACCCTAATCTGCTGCTCAGGCTAATTTGAGCCCCAGGAAAATAAACCCCAGTCGCCACCTTCTAAGCCATGGCATTCTCTTCAGTGACACAATCGCGTACATAAGTGCAGACATACACACACACACACACACACACACACACACACACACACACACACACACACACACACACACATGCGCGCACTTACACACATACACACACACACACACACACATGTGCGCACTTACACACACACACACACACACACACACACACACACATACACACATGCGCGCACTTACACACACACACACACACACACACACACACACACACACACGCACACACACACACACACACACACACACACACACATGTGTTCACCCTCCCCTGTATTAGAGACACACCTGTCCTCAGACGTTGAGTTGGAAATGAGGCTAATCTCACCCACTAATCTTCTGTTGTTCATGATATACAACAGCTCCCAGTAGACCTACTAATATCTAGTGTGTGCACCGAGGTGTCAGAATTGATATAACACTGTTAGGACATGTTATTACATTGCTATTACTGTGGATAGATCCCCCAAGAAATGTAAAAGTTACTGTAATGCATTGCATTCCTTGCAATGCATGCAATCACGCAAGCAACATGCAATATACCTTTGCATAATCTCGCCCTTCTGACATAATGTTACAAATGTAATTAACTCTTGGTTTAAGCTTTCATGACGTCTTAGGTTTCTGGCTCAAACTCATGTCACGATGCATATCCCAAAGCAAGAAAATCAGTCAAAGTGTCTCTGTTTTTCTGTTAATGTTCTCTCACAACAGGAGGTTATATTTTGACCATCTTGGCTTACATGCCACATCTGCGGTTGATTGGTCCCAGCAGCCACCAGAGTCCTGTATCATAGCCTATCGTGAGATTTTGGTTTACTCACTTCTCCTCCACCAGCTGCTTCTGGTACTCCTCAAACTCCTCTCTGCTCATGCCTTTGGACTCTGGGGTCTCCTTCCCGTCCCCGGCCGGCTTGCCCTCCTCCTCTCCTCCTCCTCCCGTCATGTTCTTCAACTTATCCCCCAACATTTGCTTCATGAGGAACGCCATCACCACTCTGCTCCTAGATGAGGTCAAGCACCACTATGGGCAGCAGGTGACCAGCAGGGTACTGGAACAGAAAGGGGCACGCAACTGTCTGAAATAAAAAAAAAAAAGCAAGAAAGTATGTTTAAATAAAAAAGGCTGCAATGAGGTACTCTGAGTAAATTAAAGTTTTCATTTAAAGTATCCTCTTGGCGTAAGTGTCCGTGGAATTTTTGAGGCTATTGTCTGGCTATTGCCGCCCAAGGTGAGGGGATCTGGGTGCCACAGTATTCTGTCTGGAGTAAAACCGCTCAAGAGATTAGGCTCATTACAGGGAGCCTACTGACAATGGAGCACCTCTCACCTTGCTACAAGGTCCTGCAGGACCCGGCACACACACACACACACACACACACAGGTAGCCCGGAGTCACAACAAAGGATTCAGTCACTAAAGCAGGTGTAGTGGCAGTCAAGGCACATGTCGGCTGGAACAAACAATACTGTAGGATATACGGTGTACTTCACACAATCTTGCAGATTGTGCTGTTGTCAGGAAAAATAACAATAGGTCAACCTGGAGTGGATAGGAGGATTAGAGTGGATAGGGGGATTTGCACCTGTATACAGTGTAATCCTACTATTAAATGCTACACACATGCACACTAGACACACAAACGCACACAAACACACACACACACACACACACACACACACACACACACACACAGCTTAGACATGTAGGCCTATGTTTTACTGTCAGGTCTGAACTACTACTGTACTACTGTACCTGTATGCAGCTAATTGACATTAGCTTTGGCTTCCCCAATCAATGTAGTCGTCAATTGGCGTCCTGCCAGGGTGTGTTTGCCCAGGTCTGTATTATTACATCATGGGGGTTGGTATCAAGATGATCTTATTACACCGGCTCTGCTCTCAATCCCCTCCCACATGGGCTGAGGTCAGGGAGCCAGGGAGGTGTGTACAGCTGTGCTGTCGCTGCTGAGGGGGTGTATGCCAGAGGCCTGTCAGCCATACCCGTGTTTGCAGTTCACACATACGTGTAGTTCTCAACACACAGTGCACACATACATGTAGTTCTCAACCAGCTCAGTGAGTGATATATGATATGTAGTCAAGTCATATAGGATGTTGGAGTGGGAGTACAGACTTTACTTTGTGGTCGACAGGGGAGGCTGGTGGAGGTAGAAATCAGAGGACGAGCTCATTGTAATGCATGGGACGAAATGAGGAATGGTGTCAAACACACATGTCTGATACTAATCTTCATTCCATTGTATCATAGAAATGGTACAGTCCACCACCCACATACAGTAGATGTTCAATAGTAATCACCTACAGCAAGCCTGCAGGGCAGAGACACCTGATGGGATACTCTCTAATAACGCCCACATAGATGTACAGAGGAGGCTGGTGGAGGCAGAAATCGGAGGACAGGCTCATTATAATGCATGTAATGCACCATTCCTCTTTCCATTCCATGCATTACAATGAGCCCGCCTGTAGAGTAGAGTAATAATCATCTACAGCAAGCCGGACTGAGACACCTGATGAGGTACTCTCTGCTGCCACCCAGTGGCCAACAAGAGAACACCAACAGAAAAAGTGAATATGGTAACTGTAGCATGTCCGTAGTACATAGTGTGGCGATATTATGTAATCGTCACCATGTTTATTTTTTAGAGCATCTCGCTAACAATGAAATAAGCACACAGTGGATGAATGGGATTCAAGATATTCGTGGAGACAGCTGTTTTTTTCTGTTTCATACAGTACAATCTTCTGAACAAAGCACTTGAGTGCTCAAACATAAAATAAAAAAAGCACTTAAAAACAAGTTCAGTTCAGAAACCAGTTAGCCCCAGGCACTGCATCGTTCTTCTCTGAAGAGAGTTACATTTGCCCTTCAATAAATTAGCTCAAGCTGATTTCGGATGTTATGGAAGTTGAACCCTTTTTATGCCAACCTCGATGCCAAGGGGAAATTGTTTTCAAGAATGAGTTTTATCCATCTAGAAATATAACAATGACGTGTGGTGTCTTAGTCGACTGTGCATTTGATATGAATCCTGCTGCCCTTGGATATTCCTCATTTGGCTTAATTCTGCGAAGGTATGAATACTATGGAATATTTAAGGTATCTTTTTTTAATCAGTTTTGAAGCAATGTGAATGTACATATTCTTTGATAATTCAATAATTAAACCAAGTACAACAATTCTTTCAGGGAAGAATGTACGTTTGCAAGCCTTTTGCTTGTGTAACAAAAGCTTTTATGCGCTTCTGTGAAGACTAAGAGAGTATTAGAACTGAGCAGAACGGTTGTTATTAATAGAATGTAAAAAACACAAAATGCATTTCGACCTGCCAGCCAATGGCAGCGGCAGAAAGACTGTGCCTGCTCCACTTGGGAAGCACAGCGCCAAAGGGATGCATCTCTATGTTTGCTGACACTGCCCAGAGCATTGTGCAGCTGTGTGCAGGGAGAGAGAGAGAGAGCGAGAGAGGGAGGGGGGAGGGGGGAGGGGGAGGAGGGGGAAGAGGGGGAGGAGGGATGCAAGCATCACAGACAGCAAGAGAGAGAAAGCGAGCAGGGAGGGGAATTATGTGGAGGAGGAGTTTATTAAAAGAGTGAACGACTGGAAGAGGAGGGTAGAGTGAGAGAGAGAGAGAGAGAGAGAAAGAGAGAAAGAGAGAGAAAGTGAGGAAGCGAGAAAGAGGGAGATGCTGCTGTTGCCAGGGAACAGTGGCGATGAAGAACCGCTTCCCAGGGAATAAACTGATGAAATAACTAAGACATTCAGATACAGGAATAAACACATAGAAGATAACAGCTGTTCCTGACAGGGTCTCTCCCCACAGAGGAGATCAAAGGAGGAGGCTGTGGGAATAACGCAGGTGAGATTACGTAATCTTCATCATCATAACGCAGCATCCCACAGTGATGTCATCCTAGCGGGATTAGTGCCCGGGGGCGCCAGAGCTGGTGAGGAGGGGGCAGTGTGTTTTAAGTCTGTGTGTGTGTGTGTGTGTGTGTGTGTGTGTGTGTGTGTGTGTGTGTGTGTGTGTGTGTGCGCGTGCGCGTGTTATGGAGAGGATGGAGAGGAGATCCAGTCAGGAATGAATGGGCACAGACAAACAACAGACAAGCTGGCAACATCATGGCTCCGATTGTTGGGATTGTTCATTGTCAAAGAAATGGGATAGGGATGGGAATGTGACTAGAAAGTGCTGCAGTATAATTGCTGTTTTAGCTGAAAGGGAGCAGGGTAGTGACTCTGCCCAGGCTTATCCACCCACTCTCACTAGGGAGGAAAGCCTTTGACTCAGCCCCCATCAGGACCACAGGCAGCCAGAGTATCTCTGCAACCAGCGGCCCTACCAGACATCCAGAGCTGCCACTGAACCTCTGGTATCCAGCCCACCACCTCACCTATGGAGTAATACTGAGACAGCACAATCTGGACGCATTTGAATAGGTGGGACGGAGAAGGAGGAAGAGGAAGTAACTTGTTGACAGAAAAGGAGGGAAACTTGTCAAAAACAGCAGAGGGTCCTGCACCTTTTTCTTGTAAGTATTGCGTGCGTATCATACCAGTACTTTTTGGTGATGTCATTTCTCTGTCTCGGTCCTGTCTCTGACCGAATGTCCGGTTCTAGGGCAACTGTGACGATCTACCCTTGAGTAATGTGTCTACAGCCTATTCTCTGTCGACTGGATCACATTTACTGCTTCATTTGATGCAGCTAATGTGGTTCAAATTGCAGAGACAATGTCTTTCCCTATTTATCAAACTGGGAGGATCTCTTTGGTGTGATATGTGAGGCATAGTCTTCCCACGCAGACCACTTTATCATCATCTCTATGCCTCAAGCAGGCTATATATACATACATATATATATATATATATATATATATATATATATATATATATATATATATATATATATATATATATATATATACGCATCGAGATACCTCCATGGCCTAGAGGATTAAATGCAGGATTCTGTACATTTCCATAGCATGACATCATCATAATACTACTACTACTACTACTACTAAGAAATAAGAAGAAGAAGAAGAAGAAGAAGAAGAAGAAGAAGAAGAAGAAGAAGAATAGTAGTAATAATAATAATAACAATAACAATCATAACAATGATACTACTACTACTAATAATATGGATTTAAAGCGCCTTCCAAAAAGCCCAAGGACACAGCAAAAAAAAGAGGGTGAAAAAACATCAGAGACTCTGTAGCCTGATGCCAACAATGTCCCCATTGAGTGTGTACATTAATACAGGGGCTATGACCATCGCTCTGGCTATGAGGCATACACATGACAGTCAGATCAGGCGCTACGCTATGTAGCATCATGTGAGATGGTGGATGGCTAGGCTGGGAGAATGACTCGTAGCCGCCATCTGGGTGTATAAACCCTGGACAAACACGTGCTGCACTCTGCTTAACATGTTCTGCACTGTATGCTGTGCATATGAGCTGCTGGAGGAGTTAGCGTTAGCCTTTGACATCTGTCCATAACAGCAACACGCGCAGTAATCTCCTGCTCTGGTGTGAATTCAGAGATTCAGACCCCCGCTGCCAGAACGGGATTAGCAGGAAATTAAGTTAACATGGAAGTGGGAGAAGTGGTGCTTGAAAATGGATTGAAATTATGCCCATAACACCAACGAGAATCACATAGGCTAAGTTTAGAATAGCTCAACTCTTTAGCTTCCCCATAGAGCCATTCAATAAACACTTCTGTGTCTCTCATCCTCAATCAGATTGTACTGTAATCACAACACTGGTCCAGATTCCAATACCAACCATGTAGCCCACGGCAGCAGGGACCTTTTAGTCCCCATTTGCTGATTTTCCACATGGGCTCCCTCTAATCTGGCTGGGCTCAAATAGATCAGTGCCATCCCAGTGGACAAATGGGCTCTGGAAACGTCTACACTACATCATATGACCTCTGACCTCCACCGTATGGGGTAGGAATTGTCCCTCAAGCACATCTCTCACACGTCACGCATGATTACTCTTTGCATGACAGCTCACGACTCACAGCTGAGCACGGGGCATGATGCACTTACGTGGCATTACATCACTCTGTGTAGGAATATGCATGACGCATTGTAAGTAGGAAAGTAAGCATGTTGTGTACAATTGTGATTTGATTATGTAACTTGAAAATCAACGTAAAGAAGCTCAGAGGGTTTCAAGATGGCCGCCGCAGAGGGGCAAGGACGGTTCATTCTGCCTAAAGGAACTTGTGAGCAACATTTTGATGGAGGATATTTTTATATATCCTTGCCTTTAGAAAAGGTTGAACGTCATTAGACATTTCTTTTCATACCATCCTTAGAACATGTTGGTCATCCTCTTTTAAGCTGTCAGGATAAGGACTGATATTATTGTTTGGACACAGTTCCACCTACACCTGTACTTCTTCTTCTTCTGGTTCTCTGTGGCTCAGTTGGTAGAGCATGGCACTAACAACACTTAGGTTGTGGGTTGGATTCCCGTTGGGTCCATATATATACTGAAAAATGTATGCACTCACTGCAATGTACGTCGCTTTGGATAAAAGCGTCAGCTAAATGGCATAAATTATTATGTTCTTCTTCTGGTTGGGGTGATGATGTTGTCCTCTGTGTCTCTCACCTCACAGGGAGCCTGGACCTCCTGAGTGGAGGATGGGCACAGCAGAGGCCACCCTCCGCATGGACAACATGGAGGTGAAGGATGAGTGGCAGGATGAGGACTTCCCCAGGTACGGTACAACAGTAGGCCTCTGGTTCTCTCTGTAGGAGGCTCAGTAGGGAGGAGAGGAGAGCTGGTCACAGCTGGTCACAGCTGTCTGGTCCAGTGGAGGCTGGTGGAGGTAGAAATTGGAGGACGGGCTCATTGTAATGCATGCATTTTTCATTCCATTCCATGCATTACAATGAGCCCGTCCTCCGATTTCTACCTCCACCAGCCTCCCCCGGGTCTGGTCTCACTGATTGACCAGCAACCGTGGGTGTCTGAACTGTCTCTGGTTAACAGGAATTTCAACTGAAATAAATAATAACTGAAATAAATAATAATAACTGATTTCAACTGAAATAAATAATAATAATAAAGAAACCGAATGTAAGTGATTTCATGGGACGTATGCTCTCAAAACACAAAACAAAATAATGAATTAAATAGCAAGTAGTCATTTCTATCTTGTGTGATTATCCAATTGGCAAAGGGATGTGATGGGTGTTTAGGCATGTGTCTTGAAAAGGGAGAGCAAAAGGCAGCAGGTGCTCATCTGCCCTAATATGGTCATATATTACATCACGAGATTACATCATGACCTCAGCTGACAACACAGCAGCCTCCAGCCAGGTTAATAACACGAAGCAGGTCAAGCATATGGCAATGAGAAGCAGAATTTGCACAATATGCTCCTTAGGGTTGAGAATATGAACAGAGCTTTACAGTACAGAGAGAGTTATCTCATGAAGATGATCTTTTATGTGGTTATATATAGCATCTACTGTGCAACAGAGCGTATCACAATATTGCACTATGTTCCATATTCTTCTTTCTTTTCACTGATCTTGACTTGCTTTGCTCATTAAAGCGAGCTCTGTGAATGTGTGGTGGGACCGGTAGCAATTAAAAGGTTTATCTCTGATGACTCTTATGAGAGATATTCTTCAGTGTATAATGAGTGTGATTGAATAGGGTGCCCTGGGGTCCTCATAACATTGGCTTTGATTTTGTGCCGGGTATTGTTCTTTTGTTTACTGCCACCAAATATACCACTCCTTTATTCTGTAATTTCTCCAGTTTCTTCTTTGTCGCCAGGATTTACTGCAGTAAAAACCCTGGGATGATCACAGCAATTATATGGTGGCTAACATGACAAGCACAGCCGAGACAGTGAGGATGCGGGTGGGGGTGGGGAAGGGGGTCTGTCAGGAAGGGGTGGACTGGTGGCGTTTAAAATGTAATCTAGCCTTACGCCCTCCTGTCTCATAGTGTACTTACTGCCCACAGACCAAATGTCTTGTTATAATGCTAGCTGAGAGTTTATGCTTATTGTTATTTGTTTCTGGAGACTTCCATTGTGCTCATTTGAAGAATAGGATCGCTGCAACTCTGTGAAACAATCATGGGGCTAAAACAACCACTAGATTTGATAAAGGCTTTATTTTCAGATTTCACGTCAGTTCAGCATGATCATTACTCATAATAATCATTGTATCAACAACGTGAGCTAAATGGAAACGTTAGCTCATTCACATGCCTGGTTACTACTAATCTTGCCCCTGGACTACAGCTATATGCAATATTCAGAGGCACGCTGTCTGGCTCTGTGAGATTAGGTCACCACTAATACCCACACTGTGTGTTACAGCATTTCTATTGCAGTATTAGTGCAGTGTCTCTTACAATGAGTATCTGTCTCTCTGCCGTCTCTCTACCAGGCCTCTTCCTGAGGATGGAGACATGGAGTCTACCTGTGATCTCACTGACAACAGAACAGGTGAGTGATGACTTCCTCAAAACCAGTGGAGGCTGGTGGAGATAGAAATCAGGCTCATTGTGATGCTTGGAAATGGAACGAGGAATTGTATCAAACACTCATGTACAGAGCTGTTTTCCACTCCTGTAGAACACAAGTAACCATCAACAATATTGAGAATACTGCAGAAGGAAGGGCTCATTGTGAAGACTCCCTCCTCTCCTCTCCTCTCCTCTCCTCTCCTCTCCTCTCCTCTCCTAGGTCCCCCCACCACCCTGGACGTGGGGGAGTCCTCCGCCCAACGCAAACGTCGTACACTCGTTGCCCCGGAGATTAACCTGTCCCTGGACCAGAGCGAGGGCTCAATGCTCTCTGACGACTTCCTCGGTACGCCCGACGACCTGGACATCAACGTGGACGACATCCCGACCCCCGACGAGACGGACTCCCTGGAGTTCATCACCAATGGCAACGAGCTGGAATGGGAAGGTCAGCTCGGGGTCAAATGATATTGTCGGTGGTTGAAACATACCCATTAGACACAGCTTCATAATAAAGACGCTTGTTAAGTGGGCAACCGCCTGTCCGTCAAGGTGTCATAACCTCTCATTACACTGAGGAGCGCGTGACCCCAACATCCACACCTTGTTTCCAGATGACACCCCAGTTGCCAGTGCTAAGGGCCTCCCAGGAGGACAAGAGGATGAGAGTGATGCAGCGGGTCGCCTCTGGAGGACGGTGATCATCGGAGATCAGGAGCAGAGGATAGACATGCAGGTCATCAGGCCATACCTGAGGGTGGTCACACATGGAGGTTAGTGTGTGTGTGTGTGTGTGTGTGTGTGTGTGTGTGTGTGTGTGTGTGTGTGTGTGTGTGTGTGTGTGTAAAACCGAGTAGAGATGGTAAAACTCACTCAAATTCAAATACCCCCACCCGCGCTGTTGAATTGCTAGCTTTTCAATAGCGTAGCTGGTTTACATCAGGGTGTTTGAGGAGACGGTCACGTGTGTTGACAAGTCCGAGGTTGACAAGTTTGAGACTCCGTCGGAGCAACTTCAATTGCGGAGCTACTGTTTGCAACAACTTGACATCTATTTTGTGTTTGTGCTTTAATCTTATTTAAACTGTCATTATGCTAACATCGTTCTCTCTCTCTCTCTCTCTCTTTCTTTCTCCCTTTTTCCTCTCTCTCTCTCTCTCTCTCCCCCCTTTTGTCTCTCAGGTTACTATGGTGAGGGGCTGAACGCCATCATAGTGTTTGCAGCCTGCTATCTGCCTGACAGCGGCTGTGAGGACTACACCTACATCATGGAAAACCTTTTCCTGTAAGAATCCCCCACAACGCCCTATCACACGGTCAAATTCATTTCACATGTTTGACCCCCTGTGCAATGGCTTATTTAAAGTATCCTGGTACAGTACATTGATAGAGTCAGCGGATGTAATACGTGTTGGCTGTTCTGTATGTACTCCAGATATGTAATAAGCAGCCTGGAGTTGCTGGTGGCTGAAGACTACATGATCATCTACCTGAATGGGGCCACGCCCCGCAGGAGAATGCCAGGCATCAGCTGGCTGAAGAGATGCTACCAGATGATTGACAGGAGGTACGGTGTCTGGATATTATACTGATATATTTATCATAAAGCTGTTATGCTGCTGTGCAGTACTGTGCTGCCCACTATTTGGGATTATATGTCTCCTAAAGTATTATCTCGACCCAGACGGGAGGGACACTGTCTATGGGCTCAGGGAGATTACCTGAAATAATATTTCATTGAATGTTTTTGTCTGAATGTCCCCTGCAGGTTGAGGAAGAACCTGAAGTGTCTGATCATTGCTCACCCCTCGTGGTTCATCCGTACTGTCCTGGTCGTCTCCAGGCCGTTCATCAGGTAAGGCCTAACCTTGCGTACCGGAGTTCCCAGGTTAGCTGATGCCCATGGGAGATGTAGTCCCAGGTCCATGCTTAGAGTTCAGTCATTCTGTTCTTTTAGTGGAGGGTGATGAGAAGCCTCCTTTGCCTTGCAAACCTAAGGAAACAAAACATATAGTGTTTTTTATCCCCCCGTTTAATTTTCCATTTATGTTGGCAAGTCCAAACAGATCATATCAGCAGACTTTTCCATGTATTCTGTTTCTGTGCAATATACTCTTTCTGTCAATCTGGCTGCTGGAAAAAACTGTGACTGTGATTGCTTAACATCCCTATTGCATTTGGAATAGTGTGAAATTCATGGATAAGATCCGCTACGTGCACACTCTGGAGGAGCTCAGCCAACTCATCCCCATGGAGCACATCCAGATACCTGAGGGTGTCCTGCAGTAAGTCCTTGTGGCCCCCAGGGGTCGCCATTGAGACACCTAGTCCAGAGTTACACTGTCTATTATAATATATAGCTCTGACCTCGTCAATTTCACTTAAATGCAATGTATGATTTACTTAACTGGAGTGGTACTGTATGTGATTTTTTATATTTGATGTAAACATAGAAAAAATTTGAAGTCATGATGTCACAGTAACATCAAACAATCGGAATAAAACTTTATATGGCCTTTTTCCCAGGTATGATGATGAGAAGATTAGAGCACAAAGGGAAAGGTGAGAGCCATGTTTCATATGATCTCTGTGTACCTCTCCTCTAATCGATCTCATGCTCATAGTCCTCTCTTATGGTCCTATAGCCTGGAGCAACAGAAGCAACAGACCAAGTCTACAGCCCCTAAACAAAGGTGACCCCATTTGGCTGTACAGACACTGCATGCAGGATTGCAGTTTCATGCAAAGAGTTGGTTCAAATTGTTCCAAAATGTGTTTTTTTGGGGGTTTTTTCACATTGCCTGAGACTTTTCGAGAATCAAGTCACTTTGTTTATATGAATACAGAGTGAGCAACGTCTGCAATGTGTCTGTGACCTTCCCTTTACACCGTGTGATCTTCATGTTTTGGCAACAGCATGAAATAGGTGCTAGGGGTACATCTAACAGCAAGGTTGGAAAATATGTTGTAAATATGTTGTAAATAAATTGTTGTTGTTTCTCCAGGCCTAAATCAATGATGGTGGAGTCAGGACGTGACATTTGACATTAGGTAAGCGCTCTCAGCTAACCATATCAGTTCTTCAACAACTTCTTATATCATTGCACAGTAATTACACTCCACCTTAGGGGAACTTTCCCTCCTATATGGATACATTACCCCCCCCCCCCCCCCCCCCGCCCTCCTTGACATTATCAGCACTGTGCCCCCCCATTACATAAAGAGCACATCTGCTCAGCTCCTTAGCTCAACATACCCCCAGCAGCCACTGATCAATGCTATTTTTACTGGGCAGCATTTAAGAAGCTCCAGTGGGCAAAAGCACACCCTGTAATGTGTTGAAACTGGGAGAGTACCGGGCTCACCGGGGGGGGTTATTTTAGAATGCCTCTCTGTCACAGACTGTGCAGACCAATCAAACGGACCATATATCACACACATATCTCTGCCACAGCTGCCGTTTAGTTTGATGCTGCAGGCGAGGGGGGGGGGGGGTTTGGCTGACATCCCAGGAATGGACAGGGACTAACTATCTCTTAACCCATACAGGGGAGAGGAAGTCGAGGAAAAAGTAAATAAATAAACTTTTAAGATGTGCCAGATGAAATCGAAGAATTCTGCATGGCATACTGTGTGTTCTGACGAATGACGATAATGACAGTGATGATGGGTATATTTGACTATGATTGACATTGTCCTTCTCCTATCACATTTGGAGAAAGATCCACAGACTCCACAGAATACGTCGCTGGTGAAGTAAGAGGACGGAGGTGGATGAAGACATCTTGACATCACATCAGCATCATCAACTCCCACATATGCCCCGCAGAGAAGGTCCAATCAGAAGCATGCCCTGTCTGCATTGATGGGGACATACTGTCCATTCCTGTACCTACACCATGATGACCATGTTCACGGAGGGACCTGAACTGACGCTACGATGCTCAGAAATGTTCATGAGAAAGTGAACAGAGTGTGTTTAGAACATCAGTCCTCAGTCTCTCCAACGTTAAGAATTTCAACCATTCATGATGGATTAGAATCCTGATCAACATGTTAACTCAGTTATGTGGTCCTTGCATGGATAATTTACCTTTACCCTCTCTGTGGTCAACTGCTCTACAGCATGATGAAGGGAGGATCCACTTTACCTTCATCTAATGAAGGGTCCATGTGGATGGACTCTATAAAATGGGTTTCTTTCCTGAGGAGGAATGGAATATGTATGAACAGTTTTAGTTGTAGTAGTCAAATGTACATAGTTGTAATATAATATTGCTCAAATAAAATTATGGGGTTATACAAATAAATTAATATCCAATTAGTGACTTCAAATGTATGTTCTGAAACATGAAATTGACTCCAACCCTGACACCAGCTATTCAGTGAAATACATGTTTCTGTTATGCAAATTATGTATACATTTGTTATGTACGGTTACAAAGAAGCTTTGCCCTTGGTTTTATTTTTCAGAAGGTTCATAGGAAGTTAGCATGTTGGTTCATATTTCCCTCATTATCTGTACGATTTGATAAAAACATGTTTTATGCTTTTGATTCACTGGTTCATTCTGCCATCATACAACTGTATTAATCCCTCTACATTAATTTTAGAGATCTACATTTCCATAATTATACATTAGTAAATATGACAATTGTTACAAAAGACATGACACAATACATTTAGATAATGTAATTGAATGAATTGCTTACATTATATATTATTATGTGCTATTATTTGTTTGTAAGAAAAATAAATAAGAATAAAAAAAAGAATATAAAGTTGGATCGTTACGATAAGAGCAATGAGATATTTCCTGATTGGCAGCTCATTGGCCTGTACAAAGAGGCAGCTGAAAACAGAGCTATTTTATGAGAAGGATTTACGAGACCGCTGTGTACCTCTCCTACACACGTAGGCCTAATGTTGCTGCTGAAGTTGTAAACAGTTAATGACGCCAG
This sequence comes from Argentina silus, assembly GCF_951799395.1. Classification (NCBI taxonomy): domain Eukaryota; kingdom Metazoa; phylum Chordata; class Actinopteri; order Argentiniformes; family Argentinidae; genus Argentina; species Argentina silus. The sequence continues at coordinate 4,963,401 of NC_139672.1, read as the reverse complement.
TTAATAAAAAACTCACATGATTAGATAAAGAATGATGTGCCATTGTTCAATGGTATAGACATACCGTATTATTGAGGTGTCCTTATGATGAGGGCATCAGCGAACCTCTTCAAAACAGAAAACAGAAAAACTATTGTATAAATATAATGAATATTGATTCATTGGTTTAGTCTTGTCTTGTCATCAGGGTTTTTCTTAGTCAAGGTCAACTTAAACATTTAAGAATTATCAGTAAATTCAATGTTTTGGGGCTGAAAATAGCAGTTTTAGCTACAATAGTAACAATTTCTATCTCCTACACACAGATTCTCACTGAAACGTGGCCAATGTCTTCTATTATTCGCTATGATTCATGTTCGTGGATATGCACACATGTTCCCATGACTGAACAAATAACTGTAAACAAGATTGCGCTGATGAGCTGAAACTTCCTAGGAATTAAGGTGAAATATGTTATTATCTTCTTGTGGTGTCAACAACAGCCTTCCCATATACGTGTGTTTATAGCCAGTTAGAGCCGCAGAGTCTTGTGAGCTCCATGTTATCCGATAGTGTCAACTCAAAGTTCAGCCGCCTACAGCCTGATAAATTATAACACAGATAAGGGTAGTAAAACAGCCACTTGATGGCCTAAGAGGCCTACTACTAACTGTGCAAAAGAAATATACACACACACGTTCAGACCACCCAAATCCGGGAGCAAGCGTTACTTCTTAACTTTGTGGTCTCACTAGGAGATAGTGGAGCGATGGAGGCTTTGAAGTTCAAAGGGTTTGTGTTTTACATAAAAGTCAAGACATCCTATCAGATTGACCCTTGGCTCTGACATGACCAGCAGGGGCAGGGTGGCATGGTTACATGACTGGAGGCCACCGTATTCCAGCTGGTTGCATCAGAACTATGTGTGATGCAGCAGGCAGCAGGCAGTCACACACATCAGACATCTAAATATAATGGGTCTGGTTTTTTCCATAAGCTTCTCTAAGGGTGGATTTCTTTTTTCGACTGTCACTGTTACAGTGGGGGTTTTTCTACTGTCACTGTTACAATGTTTGTTTTGCTGAACACAATGGTGTGACGCAATGTTTGGCATCTGCTGCAGTTCTGGAAAGGAAGAGTGATTCATGTTGGATCTGTATTGATCCCTGTTTCCGCAAATGATGAGTCTACATTTGTCACACCACACCATATCTTTTCCAGGATTAAAGGAATGTTTTATAGTCCCTTATGATAAGGTGGAGAATAAGGGCAATTACAATACAAATCATAAGCTTTTCCTCAAGATATTATTTTCTTTTAAAGATAAGATGCGACCATGGTTTCACAATAGGCTACACACAGGTGAACTTGATCACTTATTGAATAAATGAACATATAGAATGTAACTTAGCATGATCACGTATGAACATATAGCATGTCAAAGTGAAATATTCTCCCCTGGATGTTGAACTTCCAGGGGGCTTGAAAATAATCGTCACATGGAACATAAAGCCTCCCCTATACTCTCAAACCTCAACAGCAAAACAGGATTTGTTTGTCAATACACTCTATACTACGATAAACAAATAAGACCAAATAAGACTCCACCTCTAAGTTTTACCAGGCGTCATCCCAGAAGTGAATTAACATTGCTGTTCACAGCTTAGTCTAAATCCATGTTTCTATTTTCTTTAGGATGTGTAGAATCGTCGGATATGCAGTTTTGTCCAGCTTTTGGTGGAGTGGCCCATATGCTGACGGAGAACGAGGAACAGGTGGAAAATTGGAGATCTGCCTTAATGCAAATTCAGCTACCGCTGCGGTCAGCCCTGATTGGACATATCCGGTGTACAGTAGCGGCTTATTGGCTACAGTAAAAAGGACCGATTGGACTGAGAGATCGTGACATATTTGTGACGCAGAGCGTCATCCCTTTATAAGTCCCGGGGTGGGATTCTCTATCAATGAAGTAGTAAAGGGGGGAACGTTCTGACAGAAAAGAAAGAAAGGCTAAACTTTTAAAGAAGTCTTTGATAGTAGGTTTGTTTGGGTTCCCTTCTTTTATTTACTGATTTCCTAAGACCAAGATCAACAGATCAAAATGAAGTTCATCATAGGCATTGGCGGGTAAGTAGGCGAATATCGAATAATTGTAGGCTATTACACTTTAAGTTATTATTTGTTAATGAGGCAATTATCTGAAATAAAAGTTTAATTGAGTTTTTTTACGTTTCTTTTCGATTTGTTTTCAGTGTGACCAACGGTGGGAAAACCACTCTGACGAATAGACTGATCAAGACATTGCCAAATTGTTGCGTGGTGCATCAAGATGACTTTTTCAAGGTAAGACACATAACACACTCTTTTATATTCTCATTGAACACATGCTATTAAATGATGACCATTCATGGTGTTTTTTAATCCTCTACCTCATGTGTAGGCCACATATTTCACTATTTATTTCTAATAACTCATAGAATTTTCCATTGACTGTTTAATAACATAGCTATTCTGCAGGTGACATTTTATGAACATAATAAGTAGCTTCATATCACCTGCAGATATGCTATTTATAGGCCTAGCATTTCATTACTAATACATTTGGCTGACTGTCTCCTGGACACCCAATGAAAAGGTTAAGGTCCCGACATGAATTCAAACTATGTTGCATTCATGTTGCAAAGTGGTGCAACAACTTTTTGCATGATCATTTAACATTGATTTGGCATTGAATTTGAAATCATGCGCATTTCTATGCCAACCTTACGATCCATACATGCTGTCTTTAATCATAACGGCATGTTTCAATGGATCATTGGATCGTTGATCAGGTTTGATCTTTTCAAACATCAGTGACTTAATGTCACTGACTTTCAATGGCTTATAAAAGGTACTTCAAGTACTGTACCACTGCAGTCATTGTACACCACACGTACACACTGAGCAGTCAGGGCTGCTATGCACCATCACTGCACTTGCCACGGTACACTGAGGGTGCATCCAGGCCATGCTCTAATGGAGACGAGGCCTTAGCTGCTCATGTCCAGGTGTGATCAGATCAGCTCTGGTTACTCAACAACATCACCCCAAGGTTGCAGCAATGTTTTATTGGTGACTGTTATTTCAGAAACCTGATCAGATAGAAGTCGGGGAGGACGGCTTTAGACAGTGGGATGGTAAGATTGGATTTCACAGTAGGAAAACCATCAGTAAAGTAAATTTTTTCCTTTGATGCACATTTCAAAAGTTGTATACTTTTGTAGCAAAATCAAGCTAAGATGTAATAGTCTCTACCATAAATTCTGTGAATGCTATGGCCATTCACTGATTGTGTGTTGATGCACATTGAGTACTGTGTCCGTTCCTGTGTAGTGAAGCGTGCGGTACTCTCTCTCCCTGTTCTGTAATAGTGATCGAAGCGCTGGACATGGAGGCCATGGTTAACACTGTCAAAGGCTGGCAGGAGAACCCAGTCAAGTTCGCCCGCTCTCACGGAGTCACCGTGTCCCCTGAGGGCGAGGAATCCGACTCAGACGAGTCGATCCACATTCTCATCGTGGAGGGATTCCTTCTCTACAACTACAAGTAGGTTGTTGTTTTCCTACACTGACATATTGCCTGGGACATTGTAGGCCGCTCTAATGCCTACAACCCAAGTCCTGCCTGAACTGTTAATACTCTATTTACTTACATTGACATAGGCTGTCCCTCAGTCTGACCATTCTTTCCTCTCTACAGGCCCATAGTCGACATCTACGACATGTGCTACTACATATCCATTCCGTACGAGGAGTGCAAGAGGAGAAGAAGGTGACATGCTCTTTGAGTGACTTGAACATGTTCCATTGAGTTATGGTAAGCTAGTTTAAAGGTTATATAACGATGTTTTCCTTTACCTTACCTACAGTACAAGGAACTACACAGTCCCAGACCCCCCTGGTCTTTTCGACGGCCATGTTTGGCCCATGTATTTGAAGCACAGGAAAGAGATGGAGAACAACTGCAATTCTATAGGTGAGTAAAGTAAACCTGTTTGACTTAAAGAAAGTTGAGATGTTACAGGAGTCGGACATAATGGTTTGCAGGCGACTAACTGGACTATGTTTGGACTTGCCCCCCAGAGTACCTTGATGGCATGAAGTCAAAGGATGAGATCTACAACCAGGCATATGAAAGCATTCAGAATACCCTGCTGAACAGTTTATAGGTAAATATACATTTCAGTGTACGTTTGTTAACCATTGTTTTATGCATTGCATTGCATATTAATAATTACTATTTTTCTTCTTTCCACAGCAGGAGGAGGGAGTCTGAAGACATGTGTATATACTTGTAAATAGCATTCTGATTGTGTAACACTAGTACCATACTTCTGCCTATATGTTTTGATATGTAAATAGTTACAAATGGAACTTATTCTAAAGCTGATTGCAGAAGCATTGCATTTTATATTAAGAGCTGTAACTTTTTTTCAAAAAGAAGAACAAACTCTGGACTGCCCAGTGTTATCCTGAAGAACTAGGTCAGAATTCTGGCCTTGTTTTCAAAGTAAAATATCCCACACTGCGAGTGGGGATTGTTGTCCCAATTCAAAGAGACTTCTGAATCTATCTCATGTGTCTTGTTTTCATTATCAACCCAGTTGAATCATATTAAACAACAAACACAATCTCTAGACAGCCTATTTAGTTTACTTGGTTTGTTTAGTTTAGAATTGTTGAGGTTCAGACAATGAAAGCATCAAACAAACCGTTATACCAGCCTTGTGCAGTATCAGTGTTTTTGAAGTCAGAATATGAAGTTCAACTCCTCTCTGGACTTCTACCTACAGTATTAAACAGATGATAAGAACTTTTCCATTCCTTGAAAGTTTACCCTGAGCCAGAGTAAAGACATGGCTATAGAAAGTCACTGATGTAGTAAAGTATGTCTAAATGATTATTATAAAGAGTAGAACAGTGAAAATAAAACACAGGTGTGTCAACCTTGTATTGTGTACAACGGAAACACCATGAGACACCTACAGAGTCACACAACAGAGGGTATATTTTGTTCAATATTGTGTTATGCATTACATCTGATGTCATTGTATTAAATAATGAAATACCTTGGGGCTCAATAATGATGATACTGTATACAAAGTAACAGAACTGCTAAAATTCGAATAAATCTTCAATGTTTGGCTGCCTTGAAAGCTGTCTCTTTTTCCAAACATATCTTAAATTATCCACCATGACTTTTAAAATGTCAACAGTGGTGATAATTCCCCAGGCAGCAACATTCAGACAGAAATGAGGGGAGGCTCTCAAAACAAACACATTTATTGGAATTTTATCGTTCAAAGGCCAGAAAATAACCCACAGTCAGCCAGACAGAGTGAATGAAACACCTCAGCTGCAAAGGTTCTCTCTCCAACTCAGTATGAAATGACCTTGTAACCCATCAAACAGACATTTCAGGTCTGACAGGTCAAATGTATCATTGGCTGGTCAAGGATAATCTGTCATAATAGATCAGTCATGTTAACTAACTTGTTCTGTCAAAGGCTTACTGATAATCCCTGTACTAACCAATAGGCCTACAGGCCTTTAGATTTATATACCATTCCATTATAACCTCAGCTTTTTAAAACTATTATAATGTGAGAAAAGCCAACCCGGCAATGTTTCGATACTTAAAACAGTGATAGAGGGTGTGGCAGAGGGCCAGTCAGTGTCTTGTGATGCATAACTGGGAGTCTTTGGGTGCTTGCAGTTAGGGCCAGCCAGTGTTTATATTTAGGGCAGATGCTTGGGGTGTCAGGGGAGTATATTTAGACCTCTATATACGGGGCCACTGAAGTGATCTCTATGTGCCCTCCCGCTTGACCACGGCCATGTCTGACTCACTGGCCAATCACGGCCTCTGGGTGGACTAAACAGGGGAAAGGTGAACCCTCTGTGGCAAGTGATTCCAACGTCACGCAGCTCCATGACAACGGAAGAGTCACCAAATGTAAAGCCGGTTCTTCCATATTTGGGTTGAAGGGCTGGAATGAGTGATCAGCTGTCACATGCCTTTTTCCTCTCAAAGTGAGTCTGGAGAGTCCCCTCAAGCATGTGAGCATTTTTTTATTATGCCACATGTAGGACCAGAATACCTTTGCCACGTGGTGGTCATTTGTGTCTTGTGTGAAGTTTTAATTCATTTTAAATGATCCAATTTACTCTGAATTATATCTCTATAGTCTTAATCAAGGTTAAAAGGCAATGGATATGTGTTATGCTTGTCGGCACTTTCCATTGAATCTGATCAGTCCTTGGTTTGCGTAGGGAGTTTGGCCGACTTTGACAGATACCTTACCAGACCCCTGAGTCAGGATCATCTTTGCTATAGCAAGGCACCAGGCCATCACCGAGTTCACACACACACTGAACTATGAAAAACATGCTGTGCAAAGCTACCATTTGTAATAGGCACTCATACCTCAAATGAGTAAGTAAGTGAGTAACAAACTTCCTTGGAATGGTTAAAGAGTATTTCCAAATACTACCTGTACATGTTTTATTTATTTGATTACCCAGATATTGCCACAAACACACCTCCTTATTCTCAAAGACTTTGAAAATACAGTTCACAAATTTGAAAGTTGGTCTATACTCAAACAGTCTACCATAAAGGGCTGTGCTGAGCTGAACTCATATATCAGCAGTATTTGGTCTGCATTCAAAATTAAAAAGTTAAAAACAACTAGCCTGGTCAAGATAAGCCCCTAAAATGTGATTAGATCAATCAGGAATGGTAAACATTTATGAATGTCAATAATGTTACATTGAGGCCTCTTCATACAAGGAACCAATATCAAGTAGCCTAATCTAGGTCACAATAGTAGTATGTATTAATAGTATGTACTTAGGTCTCGAGACCAAGTTGTCACGTGTGGCTTATATCAGCACAAGGACACTTTCATTAAATGTGCCTCGAAGCACGACACAGGTGTCAACATTCAAATGTGACATGCGTATCACTTTCTAATGAACACGTTTTCAAACAAAGTTGAAATTAGAGATAACAAAATATAGCATGCCTAGGCTAATTAAAGCCAATTGGACACTTATACCGGTGACCTTTATAGCCTACTTATAGAAGTGACGGGTTTGCCACTGAAAACCTTTTACCTTTTAACGTTAATTTCAAATTCAACTTTACACTTAAACATTTGAATGATAATTTGAGCTGATATGTGATTTCCAATAGCTCGCCTATGGGGCCTTAAAGACGTTTAAGAGGGCGGGAATTGCGTGCTCCTCTACGATAGTTCATGCACTTCGACGAGAAGGCTACAACGGAGCAAACATTTCTATATCTCTTGGTCACACCCTATACACAACACCTGCTGATATTGGGCCAGGGCGGGAGCGCAATATCAAAGAGCAGCGACCAGGAACTTGACGTTCAGTAAAGGTCCTTCTTAAGGTATCACTCTCTAATTGTCTCACCTGGCATTTTGATTCCCCATGATCTGTAGTAATGTATAGGTGGCCGTCATACACTCCCTCGATATATCATGTGTATACTCCTCAGATTTGAAGTGTGAGGCCCCAGGTGTTACGGGAAAGAGAACAGGTGTATTCCTTGGGTTTCTTGTGGTAAAACCATTATAGACCATCTTCGTTTAATCGCACAAGAAGCAAAGATCAGAGCAGCCCTGGATACCTAGATTTATGGAATGAGATATTATCAAAGTGTACAAGAATTAGTCTCACTTGTCGGCCGCATCACACGGGGAAGATTAGGTGTTTTATGAAAACAACCAGAAGCACCAAGAATATGTGATCATTTTATTCCCAAACACTATTAATTAATAAACAGATTAGTTCAACCTTTGTGGCAACAGTTGTTGTGATTTGCTTACTTATTTTTCACGTCAGACACACAAGTAAAGACTCAATGTAGCATATATACTTACTGGCTAAACTTTGTATCTGTCCTGCCAGAGAGGGAAAATCTTGTGCCGAACCCGAAGCGAGGCTCCGACTCTCTTATACAGGCTCACCACGGAGGCGTTCCTGGACCAGTTGTAGATTGTCTCGTGTTTCAGTCTAATCATAGCCGTGACACACCCGATTTGCTATTGCCCTATTTGGCTTAGAACATGCACACCCGACAAAATTTTCCAGACACGACAGAGACAGTATACGCTGTGCTAGGCTTTCAGACAGACGACTGGGTTACTTTACCCCTTCTAGACTTGTTCCTGCTCGCCTCGAATAGCCTGTGCAAATGACCCATATTTTGGAGGCAGTCAAATATTTTGGAGCCATTGTGATTCTTGTGCGTAATTGTTTTGCCAAAAATCCCTTCTGAAAGTACGCGATGCACAGCATTGGCCTATATGGCTTGTGCCCATTCGTCGCCAACTTGCCCACAACTGAATTGGAGTTTTCTGATGTAGGCCTATGCTTATATTTCCCCCACCAAAATAGGAGCTATAGTGTTAATAGTACATATTTCTGCCACAAGTGATTATTTGTTTTCCTTTTGATTAGTTCCATTTCCAAATAACATTTTAAAAACATATTTCATGTGAAATAATGATTATGACATTTTAATCATATCTCAAGATTAATTTCATAGATATATATTTCATTTGGCACGACATTATGGCCGATTATTACAATGTTTCAAGCCAATTACACAATTGGATAGTAGCCTGCATTAGTTGGCTGGAGTGTAACTAATGGTAGTTTAATCAGAGAAGGTCTACACTGCCCCCCTATGGTCGCCTTTTCAGCAAAACGCCTGTTCAAGTGTATGGTGCCAAAAGCTTGAGGGTTTCCAGACAGCACCTTGATACGTAGTGTAGGCTATAATGTTCACCAATGCAAGATTTAGCAAGTTCGTTGTTTGTGTGATTTTAACAACCAAGGAACATTGATTCACAGGGGAAAATTAATGTTGATGAATAATATAATTCTTATAAAGACAGGGACATATGATGTGTAAATTAAAAGGTAATAAAGGGGAATTCTATGCCACATAAAATGCTCACTTTCACTTCTATTCACTTTATTGCAATAATGCGCAAATTGATAATGAAAAACAAACACAACTTGACGTTAGATTTCAGATGACCTCAAGTGACACGAGTGCGTAAAGTTTGCTAAGTAAATGCAATTGTGTAAGCGTGTGTAACTGAGCCTCGCAGGAAGGAATGAGTTAAGTCTTTTCTCTCGAAATACAGGCTTTCTGTGCATGCGTAAGTAAACTAGCCCATTTTGATAAATGGCTGAGAGCCCCAACCGTCCTGTCTTCTCCAACTGCCAGTGCTGAAAACTGGCAGGCTATGCCGCTTACTCATTGGAACGGATAGCGCGCGCACCAACCTAGACACCTTTTTCTGTGCAATAAATGTCTTGTTATTGTTGTAGTGATTTGTAAGTGGCTTTAACCAGTGTAATAGCTATGGCAAAGTGGTCGGTTTTATTTTTTTACTTGCTGCAAGGACTAGTTCATCTCATCACTGGACAGCAGCCGCCACGCGAGCGCGTCGGCCCCTGGCGTCAAAGGATTCAGTGGGAGAATAACGGACAGGTATATAGTTTAATGAGCACTGGGTCAGAATACCACTCGCCGCTGCGACCAAGGAGCCAATCCAGGGTCTACGTTAGCAGCAGAAGAGATGGCAACGGACATACTGTACCTGGAGTGAGCGAAGGAACTGCGCACAGAAGAACTGGACCATCTGAATCGGGTAGCCATTTACGAGACCAAACAAACAATGTTCTTGAACCCGGATCTATTGCTCTTGGACATGACAGTAGACAGTATATGCTAGCCAATGCCCGCGCGTCAGGAGCCAGACAACAGCCCGAGCTCCCTTACCGACAGGGTGTTGCAGGGTCCCCTGGCGCACGACGCTACACTCCAGAGTACACTTACAGAATAAACGCAACCCAGGGAGTTCTCCCCGAATTCTCAGGCAGCGGGGTACCGAGGAGAGGAGGGATTGTTACTCAGGATGCCAACAGTGAGGCTCACTCGAGGATCCCTACCTCACAGTCCAGAGGCAGCGAGTCAGTGCCGGGCGGTGATTACCAACAGATGCGCGCGGAGACCGTCTCCAGGGAACCCGCGCAAACGGTACAAGAAGCTGGCCCTGTTCAAGATACGACAAATGAAGCTGCCACTACAGGGCAGGACATGGTCAACGATGACCCCCGAAACCCCTTTAAAAATCACAGGAATTCTGTTTTCTACAACATATACCCCTCCAGAGGACGATCAGTCGCCCGTACGCGCCGTCCCCCTGGCACTGGATATGGAACCAGATATTTCCAGAATGGTGAGGGATCGTTTACCCAAACGCACCAGAAACCTGTAAGTTCCCAAGAATGTCGTGCTTATAACTGCAATTACTTTATGTATTCCCCCAGGACTCCCAGACCTCGTTCCAGACCCATATGCTATCCAAGCAGGTGCTTACATTCAACGTATGCAGATGTACGCGTTACGCTGTGCCGCAGAGGAGAATTGTCTGGCCAGGTAATTCAAGTGTACCAACTCGCTTGTGCGCCTCAGCTATTCAAAGTGGATTAGTCTTTAACATCAGCGCTCCTCCTTGCTCTACAATTGATCTATTTGACTCTTGCAATTAATTCTGTATGATAACTGTAAATGCTCAATTAGTTAATGGGTTAATGGTTTGATTCAAATGAATGCAGCAAGAAGAGAGTATGTGAAGGTATATTAAGCATTGATTTGACCCTCCAGCTACATACCACTGTTAATGACTGAATAATGTAAACCTGCACCAGTAGCACTTGTGCCAGTTGCAAATGTCTAGGCTACTTTCTCAGACACAATATTTCACTTCATGCACGTATATATCTCTCTGTGGTGCCTCCAAGGTCAGCATATGGCCCTACTGTGCGAGACATTGACTACAGAGTACTTCTACGGTTCCCCCAGAAAGTGAAGAACCAAGGCACAACTGACTTCCTCCCTGTGAAACCAAGACACCAGTGGGAATGGCACAGCTGTCACCAGTGAGTATGTCCATCCCCATAAGGAAGGGAAACTGCCACAGCAGTGGAGGCTGGTGGAGGTAGAAATCGGAGGATGGGCTTGTTATAATGCATGGAATGGAATGAGGAATGGTATCAAACACACTGTGTCGCAGGTCTCACTCATTCCATAGTAAATTGCAATAATGCTATAATATTAAAAGCACTATATATATATATATATATATATATATACTAGTGTGATCAATATATCAAATTCTAATAATCTGACTTCATCATTTAATCAATGAAACAGATTTTATTTCAGCCTGTGAGTGCACTGTGCTGGGACCATATATACTGAAAAATGTATGCACTCCCTGCAATGTAAGTCGCTCTGGATAAAAGCGTCAGCTAAATGGCATATACCATTATACTGTGCTGCACGTGTCTCTGTGATGAAGCCTGATCCCAGTCTTCCCAATCCGTCCCAGGCACTACCACAGCATGGACGCCTTCAGTAACTACGACCTGCTGGAGGTCTCCACTGGACGCAAAGTGGCCGAGGGACACAAGGCCAGCTTCTGCCTGGAAGACACGGGCTGTGACGCTGGCTTCAGGCGCCGCTACGCCTGCACTGCACACACACAGGTACCACACAGAGAATGAACCAAAGTTCTAGGTTCAATATATCTATAACTGTGGAATCATTCTATATCTATATCTACGGTATATCGATATGCATTGTTATTCCTAGGTGTAGTCATGGAACAGTGGTCAAATGTGATGATGTAGCGCTGCTCAGTTAACAGTGTTTCTTTGCTGTTATCTTTTTGCATGTTTCATTGAGACTGTGTTTTGTGTTGGGCAGGGATTGAGTCCAGGGTGCCATGACACGTATGCTGCCAATATTGACTGTCAGTGGATTGACATCACCGACGTCCCTGCAGGAAACTACATCCTCAAGGTAACGTGATCTTAAATGTATTCATTTGAATATTCATTTGAATGCAAATTACGATGGTCGAAAGCATTCAACTGTCAGTGGAGAATTGTTTGTGGTGTTGTTCACAAAAAACAAAAAATGTTCCATTTCAGGTTACAGTCAATCCCAATTATCATGTCCAAGAGTCAGACTTTTCCAACAACGTGGTGAGGTGTGACATCCTGTACACGGGTACTCAGGTTCAGACACGCAACTGCCGGGTCACCAGGTAAGACAGGCTCTGTGGTTGCCATGGATATCTGGTGGGGTTGAGATCCTCCATATTGACCTCTCTCCTCCTCTTTCCACAGGAGTTAACCATCCAATGGAATGTAAGATGCTTATGTTTTTTTTTTCTAAATGTCTTTTTCAGTACTGTATACAACACCAATTTGGTGTTGTGGTTATTGAGGTATCTTAGGGCAGGTGCTGGAGATAGAATTGTTCCGTTAAATTGTGCAGCACTCCATCCATTATACCATGTGTTACTTTTTTACATCATTTGTATAATATTTTGGACAATCTGTTAACATTTGTAAAGAAGCCATGTTTTTTTTTTTTTTTTTTATTAACTCCAGTACACATAACAATGTATTTGTTTAGATATGTCAAATCTATTGAATATGGATATTTTTGTATTGTCTAGCATGATATTGAGAATTTGGTTGAAAAAAGTACTGTGCTTGAATTAGATTTTATGCTTGAACATTGTATTTGTCTGCTTTGATAAGGTATTTGAACTGCAATTGTATATCGCAATTGTTAGATGCAGTTATATACGTCTTCAACCACTTGGTGGCCATATCAATAAATTGCCATATCAAAAACACCTGTTTTATATTTTTAAAGTAACAATTCAATAATATATTGCCATTTACTTTGTACTGTATATGTATGCATGTGTGAGTGAATGCAAAAAATTGATTGTGTAAAATTGTTTAAATGTCGCTCAAGCCTGTTGATATGTACTTGTTTTGTTTGTTGATGTATATGTTGTTCTAGAAGCAATAAACATGGTGAAGAGTGAGTATGTGACAGATCCATGTCTGACTTTTCTCTCCTCCCTTTTGAAGAATAGAGTGTGCATACGTTCAAACACTATAGTTCTGAGTACTGTACAACAGTACATAGGCCTACCTGTAAGCATCTTGGATTGCTGGATGTTGCTAATTGTGAGGAAAGAAATGCAGCACTGTTGTTGTTGTTTTTTTAAATTCAGGTAAGATATTATTCTAACCTAATAGCCTCGGCCTATTAGAAATCCTCTCTCTTCTCCTATGTTATCTCCACTAGAGACTGTATTCCAACCTACTTTTAAAATAGCATTTTTACACAACCACTACCTGTACACACACACACACACACACACACACACACACACACACCTTATTCTACAAACTGAAAGCATCCATCTGTGAGGGTAGAATATCTTTTATTTTCACAGGAGAAAACCAGTCTGTGAGTTTATTCAGAGGATTCATTGAACTGGAGCTTTTGAGTCCGCCTCAATGCATTCAATAGTACCTGCTTATCTTTTGAACGGTGTCTTTGCTGCAGTTGAGTTGTGTGCGTGCAGATTGTGCCTGGGCTTATGAGGACCCTGGGCCTCAGAGAGACAAACAGTCTCCCTGAGGCTGTAGCTTGCGGTGTGTTTGCTGACAGACCTCTGTGAAGCCAGAACCTGAAGGATGTTAGACTGCCATGCCATGTCTACTAAAGCACCGCCAGTATTCAGACGGATGAATGAGGCTCTTTTCTCTGCGCTTGTAAATACCGGTTGGAGGACACCTCAACCAGTAGGAACCGACTCCTGGCCTACATTCTCTTCTTTCTTCTGCTTTATACCACACATCCATTCATGCCCATAGAGGATCAGGGTGTTCAGATTGGTTATGAGGTTCTCCCCATTGTTGTTGACTCATCTTGCTGCCTAGTAAGGTTTTATAACAACCCTGTCAGAGCTGTATCCCTGTGACATAAAGACGTTACTTTTTCACCATGTGGGGGGTTGTGGGGGGGTGGGGGGGGGTGGGGGGGGGGTTGGGGGGGTTATGTATGTAAATATATTGAATAACCCAATTTGGGATAATTGGATTAATATAGTATAAAAGCAGTAGAAAGCAGAGACTCAGTTTAAGAAGAAACTCAGAGCGAACATGCAAGATTAAACGAAATTCAGATGATTTACACTGGACTCCTCCAAGGTGAGTCAATGCCAGAATAGATTGTCTATGTTATTGAAAGTGTCTGGAAAATCCCCCCCTCCCCTTTAGTCAACTCCATTCCAGTCTGTCTCGGAATTCCAGCTCAATATTTACAGACAGTGACAATCTCACTGGACAACTTTATTGGAGGTGTAGAATTCCTTCTCTCTGCCTCAATAGAAACCAGCCACAGGAGCATCAAGCATTGAATGTCTCTTTGAACAAGAACATTAGATTAGTTCAGTACTTGACGGGTTACCTTGTCTCCCACACCATGCAGGCCTTCTAGAGTGGGCCTGTGCCATTTTGGACGGGCCTGTCATTTCAAACATGTCATGTGAGAGAGAAGACAGTGGCTGTTTGCTCAGCTGTGTGGCATGCAGGTTTACACTGGAACACAGACATCTGGACTGGAATGGGTCCGCCATGGAGTCAGTGTTACACAAGCTCACCAGAGCATGGATGGAAATGGCAAATTGGCACCATTCATTTGACTGTTCAGCACTCCATAACTCCATTATATAAACCTCAGAATGACGGCCCAGACATACAGGTTACCTGACCAAGATCCTGTTTTTTTGGATCGAAACATTGTCTGTCTCAGTCTGTTAATATAGTCCGATAAAGGTATGTGTTGGAGCATTGGAGTAGGTGGGCCCTACTTGAGACACGAGTGCTTTGATCACGCCATACCAGCATAAAGGTTGAACATTCAGGAAAGTGCAGTACTTTGGCAATGACACCGCTCTGCTAATTCCCGTCTGCACCATCCTGCCACAGAGGAAATCCTGTGGTCAACTTAGACATTTCTCCACATGCATCTGCAAGTAGGTGGCTAGTATGTGGAAAGGGTGTGAAGGCTTGGCTGGATAATTGCAGGTCAGATTTGACATAAGTGGGCCACCGTCCACGTGAAACGAGACGAGCGTCTGTGGAGGGGGAACGTGCTCAGCCCGGGCTGGTTGATTTAGGCACGGAGAAGAGAAATTCCTCAGCTTCTCTGTCATCTCATGGAGATGAGGAATAGTGCTGAGTTAAGCCATAACATACAGCACAGGGCAGGGTTGTAGCTTACAGCAGAGAGACATGCTGTAGACACACACACACATATGCACGCACGCACGCAAGCATGCACGCACGCATGCACGCACGCACACACACACACACACACACACATAACAAACACACACACACACACACACACACACACACAACAAACACACACACACACACACACACACACACACACACACACACACTCACACACACACACACACACACACACACACACACACACACAAAGGGCCTCTTCCTCCACCAACTGGCAGACGCCTCCACCAACATACAATCTAAACACTGTCCTGTTGACCGAACCATGAGACTATAAATGACATCATACCCCAGCCTCACCTCTGAATATAATCACCCATGAGGAGTGGGAGAACCATGGGTGAATTCATTCTCTGTTTGAAGTGGCTCTGAGTGGCAGCTCAAAGAGAATATTTTTTTAAATCTTTATCCGCAACACTTCTCAAAGTGTCACCCTCCCTTACCTTATAGTAACATGGAAACTATTCAGTATTTTTCCGCACGTACTGTATGAAGGCTGTGGCTGATCTGCTGTAATTACACTGAATCAACACAAGTTAGTTCTCTAAAACTGTATTCAGTGGTGTTACGAGGACACATAACGTCATGTTTCTGTGTTCAGGAACGCCCATAACCGACCCTGTGTTTCTGGGGAGGCTGGTGAAGGTAGAAATCGGAGGACAGGCTCATTGTAATGCTTGGAATGGAATGAGGAACGGTATCATCAAACAAGCCCTCGATGTACTTATTAGCAACTTCAGTCATTGAAGTCAGACAAGCCCTTTGAGACACAGCTTTGAGTTTCTCAGAAGTCTGTACTTTTCCCTCCAGAGCCTCAACAGACCCAGCATGCAGCACAAACACCCTCTTGGACACACAGTGCACACACCTGCAGCAGTATTAATAGCAGAGGGTATCCTACTCATGTCTTATTCTGGGGAGTAAGTGGCAAACAGGAGGTGGTAGTCGTTGGACAGAGGAGCACAGTAGTGTTGTTCTTGGTTCCTAGCACCGTCTGACATACCAGAGTCCTTCCACTATTTACAAAGGAGGTGCAGCAGCCAGCATGTCAGCCCCAGTGCCATCTGTCTGACTCTGATGAGCTGAATAGAGAATATAGCCATGCAGACAGCCTAGACTTGGCTGCCGGGTTAAAGCCGTGTTCAAAGCCCACCAGGCTTTGCATGTCTCAGACACGTAATCTAGATCCAGGGTTCTGCTGCTAGACTCTCTGGTGGGTTACTTTGAAGATTACATTCTCCTTTTCATTCCAAGGATATGTCTCCACTTATCAAATCATATGTTTGTTTAAAAGCTACTAAGAGACATGAGGAGAATAGTTATGCAAACTCTGAGGTATGGTACCATTGATCTATCTTGATTCCCAAACAGGCTTTGGTTAAGAATAGTACATGAGATGGAGTCGAAGTATTTCTCAAGATTTCAACAGTGGAACAGTAATCATTAGGTAAACATTTCAAACATAGTTGACGTAATACACATCGGTTCCAGCTATTACAATCTATTACTTAATCCAAAAGCGGGTTACAGTTTGTAAGTGTAACCTGTGCTTTTGGGACCGTCGAATGGATTCAGTTTTTCTTTTTTTTTGGTCCTCTTGACAAGTAATAATGGCTTTGGGTGCATGACCCTGTCAACCTCGCTAACCCTCCGTGGCTTAGCAACTACTCACAACTTCACCCCTCACACTCCATCAACACACAATAACTCTCTCTGGGGTTCGGGAGACGACAAGGGAGAAGGCCACCAGGTGACTAACGGTTTGTGGCTGCCTACATCCGTCACTTGTCGGCACACCTTGACATCGACGGGGCGGCGGAGGAGGAGAAAAGAGAGCTGTTCTTCGGTGTCGGTGGAGTGTTGACGGAGGAGGGGAGCAGCCGTGTTCAACCGCAGAGGGAGCTGGACACAGAGACGAAGGGATGTATGGTAGCAGCGGGGGCCTCTGTGAGTGAAGTGGTGAAACTCTCAGACAAGACTTAAATAAACAGAGACACTAGACACTGTACAGGCTAGGCCAAGACACTGGGCCATGACATAGAGAGAGGCAGTTGAAATAAAGGCAGTTAAGGGGAGGAAACACAGACTGCCATCTTCAGATCACTCGGAGAAGTAGTTCAGCCATAGATATAGAGTACAGTGCAGCATGGCAGAACTCTAATCTGGCTCTCTTATGCTGTAATAGTCAGACACCTACTGCATTGGTTTACCATACACACTGAGGTTATAAGACTATGCGGTCCTCTGTGGCTCAGTTGGTAGAGCGTGGCGCTAACAACGCTTAGGTTGTGGGTTCAATTCCTGCTGGGACCATATATAGTGAAAAATGTATGCACTTGCTGCAATGTAAGTCACTTTGGATAAAAGCATCAGCTAAATGGCATATATTACTATGTGAGGAATACAGTATTTGAAGTCAGTATAGATCTTATCATTGTTGTCTTTATTCCATATACCAAATGTAAACAAGACATTCAGTTGTCAGTATGAACTGTTTGGAATAGGATGTCACAGTACAACTGTCTAAATAATATATTTCAGAATTAGAATGATAACACTTCAAATAAACACTACATTACATAAGCTAAGCATTTCCAACACCAAATCTCATTTGTCTGAAGATCATTTTGTAATCAATAACCTTTGGTAATCAACTCAGGTTGTATTAGATGATCATGGTTGGGTGGATTATGATAAAGTGCTCAATGCATACTTCTCCGGTCTGTGCCTCTCATCGCATGTTTGAATGGGGAATTAACCAACTGTTTCGAATTTTCCCTTGGAAATACCCCCACCTTCAGGCTGTTGTCACACCAGCACTGAAGACTCATCTCTATGGCAGCTATTCCTGTTGAAGACACAAAACAAAGAGGAAAAAAAAAAACGATTTAAAATTCATGATCCAGTTCCACTACCACCTGTATCTCTCTAGTAGTGATATAAATTTCATTTCTCCATCCAGGGTCGTTCTGTACAGCTTCTGGTAGGTAGTGATGGATATGTAGACTTAAAGGAGGCCATAGTCATAGCTTTGATATCTGTGTGTCCTTGGGAGTCATTCAGCCTTGCTAGCTGGATGAGTACTATAGGAATGGTTCGATTATGATGTTGCATTGTGTGTGCGGTTAGCAATACAATACAAAATGGTGAACCATTATGTGAGTAATTCTTGTATCTAACCTCCATTTAATGATTAATGCCGATGGTTCAACTCTATAGAAATCTCTGTTGAAAATGTTCTCTTTCAATCAGACCTGATTATGCAGATGTCATGGGTACGTTTGCCCTGGAAATAGAAGGTTAGGAGGGAAGGGGAAATTGTATAAACACAATCAATTCAAGGCATTATCTATTTACTGTAATGCTTATGTAATGAGTTAATACCCGTGAATTGTCCAAATTATAATAATTATAATTATAGTAAACAACTCATTTGCAAACAATTTTCTGCAAACAATAAATCTGCATCTCATCATTGTAATTTGAAAGTCTGAAGTGACGTTTCCAGCACTCTTGTTTCTCCATCGCCACGGCCCTTCGAACTGACCATGAAGTACTGTAAATGATGGATAGAAGTGGTTATAGTGTTTATATGGCCATCACAAATATAATGAGTGTTTGCCTCACTCCAGTCTGGCACGTGTCCAATGACTCTATGATCAAAACCAGATTGAGCTTGCCCAAGTCAGACAAGCCAGAAAAATAGATTGCAGTTACGCATATTCTGCACAAGAGGGAAGTGTCCACACAAGAGGGAAGTGAATGCTTTACCATTTGTGATGTTACATTTTTGGGGTCACTTTGACTTCTACAATATTTTCTCACACAGGAAATTGTTTGAAACTTAGAATTGTTTATGTTTTATATTTGTAATACTATATTCACAAATTAAATAATATCTCTGTCATTAGCACAGAGAGAGAGAGAGAAAGAGAAAGAGAGAGAGAGAGAGAGAGAGAGAGGGCTTCTTTGTTGCCCTGGCAATGACTCAGATGTTGAGTCATGACTATCGTCCTATTAATACAGCCAGAGGCAACAGCAAATGTGTCCACTACAGTACCTTAGCTCTCAAATGGCAGCAAGCTCATGATACCAGAACTGATTCAGCCCTAGCCAACTCTCTATTCTGCCAAAGTCATTACTAAGTTAGAGAGAGCTGGGAAATCATCTGACATCAACATAAACAGTCACACACACAAACACACACACACACACACACACACACACACACACTCACGCACACACACACTCACACACACACACACACACACTCACACTCACACACACACACTCACACTCACACTCACACACACACACACACACACACACACACACACACACACACACACACACACACACACACACACATTCTCATTTTGTGTAATAAGTGGCTCTGAAAACCGTGTGAATGCAGCGCAACACAGGTGGAGCTATATTTCCTTTCCTTTTATAACAAAATGGTCAGTATGAGTGGACTAAAACACGTGACAGACATCATCAGCCTAACCAGGTGTCTAAATATAAACACTGTAAACATGCCGAAGGTCTCTCTCTCTCTCTGGATAGGACACTTACCATAAGCTATCCCCTGCCTGGTCCTCTCAGACGACCTCTGTGTGTACAGTAGGTCTGTCTTTGACACATGATTCAGGCCATTGGCAGCGAGGCTGTCTCCTGGTCCCCTTACACCATGCTGGAGCTCTGCCTGCCTCTCCCAGGGTACGGGGGAGCCCTCAGGGAGCTGGGAGGGTGGATTGCTGGACCCTTACCCAACTTCTCCACACGTCCATTATGGGGGTACGGTGGAGGTTTCTGACTCTTTGAAGAGGAGGTGCTGTGGCCGATTATGACTGTGGGGTCGAGGGTCCGTGGTGGAGGGGTCGGCTCCAGCTGGGTTTGGGTCACGTGGCTCTTGTCTCTGGGTGGACCCGGTAGCGGAAGAGGGGGGTGGCCGTTCATGCCCCGCGGGTCGTGTTTGGTGTCTGTTCTCGAGCTCATTTCGAGGATCCGGTTGGTTTTGACCACAGATGCCATGTGGACAAGAGAGGGGGAGTTAGTTCTTAAGATGACATGGGTAGAAGGGTCTCTGTGCTGTGACCCCCCTTGATCTCCAACAGTCTTGTTGTTGTTGTTGTACATCAGGAACCCAGTGAAGCCTCCCGGGTGGGGGGTGTCCCGGGGGAAAGTGTGACTGGGCGCCCCCTCACCTAGGTCAATGTTAGCAGTCAGATAGTCAATCTGTTGGACCACCTGAATGACACAAGAGAGAGTCAGAACACAGTTTTCATGACATGATATGCCAACGTCTGGGAGTTTATCCTGACCATGTGACCCTTAACAGAAAACCCCTTGGCCCACATTCCTGACGGCTGCCTCTTGAGGGCCAGGTTTTGTTTTGGATGTTTTTTGAAAAATGAAAATATGACG